>NW_019154099.1:53402034-54001729 GCF_002288905.1 Enhydra lutris kenyoni
AAAAAAAAAAAAAAAAAAAAAGAATCCCTACTAGATCCCTACTAGATTTAAAAAAAAAAAAAAATTGCAAAGACAAACAGTAAATCTTAAGGACTATCAAAGAAAAAAAACACAAATATGTTAAAAAAAAAAACCCATAAAAACAAAAGCACCACAATTAGACTCAAAGGAGGGTTGTATTCCGGAATACAAGGGAACGGTTTCAAAGTCTGGGCGAAAACTAAATACCAACTAAGAATTCCGTACTCAGTCAAGCTAGTAATCAAAAATAAGATAAAGACATTCTCAGAAAAGGGGATAAGAAGGAGGCATATTTGACCAGGGAAAAAAGGAAGGTGGCACACTTAATCTATGTCATTAAAAACCTTCTTTAACAAAAACTAAAGCAAAAATATAATTCTCAAGCCAGCATTTCTGATATCAGACCTAATATAAGCATTTGTCTCAGAGGTTAGGCAGATTGCGTAAGTATAAGAAATGCTGGATACAAGGTGACTGGGGGGGCGCGGGGAGGAGGGGCAGAGGATGCGACTTGCTTCAAATTAGAACATTCCTGCTTTATTTTCTCGTATTCTTACTCAAAAAAGTATGTGGGCACACACACACTGGGGCACGTGCTCCTGCACCGGGCATACAACTGTAGGATTACCGACAGTTAAAGATCAACCAACCCTTTCTTCCAACTTTACTTCACCTTCATTTCCCATTTTAACTTCTCGTTTGGGGAAAAGAACGTGGTTATTCTGACTCATGTCATTACATTTCAGGTCCCGTAGCCTGGCATAGAGTAAATACATAGCGAATGTCCGTCGAGTACCTTATTTCTGAAAACATGTCCTTCTCTATTTATGATGAGAATATATCTTGTATTCTCCAAAAATTCTCCTACTTTCACGAAAATGGGATTACATCGCAGTTTTTCCTTATTATCTAGAAATAAATCTGCTCAACAATAATTTTTGTAATAGCAGTTGTGGTAGTTATCTTTGTTTTAATAGGGGCAATTAATATTTACTAGGCATTTATGACTTATCTTCTTATATTCGGTTCATTTTTATTTGGTATCTTTATGTTAGTATATTTAGTATGTTTCAGTATCTTCAGTATAATTCCTGAATTCCAAGGCCTCGGGGTGTGGGAGCTGAGGGGTCCAGGGGACTAACAGTGCAGAGAGGGAAGAGACTCCTTGTTTCCATAGTCCAATGGCCGTCTCAGGGTGGCTGCCAGCTACTTTCTCACAGCTCCGTGTGGCTCAGGTTAGAAACCCATTTTCAAGGGCCAGAGAGCTTTCCCTTGAGAGGAGGAGGCCCTGCACCTTGTCAGCACAGTTTTGCTAAGCAGGGCTCATGTAGTAGAACATGCAATCCCAGGAGACGTAGGAGATGGCCTTCCTACGGCCTCATTGGCCTTGAGGGAAGAGCTGTGTAGGACTTCCCTACATGACATTATTCCTTTATGGTCCAACTGATTAGCTGGTGAAATTAATTTAATTTCATAGACTGTCAAGGGAATTATGTTCCACTGACTGCCATTACCAGCAAGGGAGAATCTCCTTGATGGTCAACACAAGACTTCTGTGACAGGCTGTTCACATTCGTTTCATGTGAAAATCTGACATAAGGCGGACACCACTTAATTTCAAATGAGGGATGAACTTAAAAAGGCAGGAGTTGTACCTGAAATTTATTTAAATTTTCCATCACGAAGCTTCCACAGGATAATGATTTAAAAAGGCGATGTAGCTAATATAAAATTCTACCACACATGATCAACCAGTCCTTGAGCAGATAACAAGCTCACCAAGAGTTAGAAAGTACATTCAAGGAATACAGGAAGTTTTGCTCCTACTTGAGGCACCTGGGATCTAATGAGCTCATTGGGAAGAAAAGGGTAAAGTGTACACACACACACACACACACACACACACCCCCCAGACAGTCAGAACCAAACAGAATAAAGCATTAACTTTCAAGGACAAACTCTGTGTCCCAGTTCAGACAGAGGGGGCTAGGGCTGCTGGTGGATGGGAATCTCCATGAACACAGGCCCTGGAGGGTGGGTCATGAATTGGTTGGAGGAGACAGTGGTAGGGGGGAGGGGGAGGAAGGGATGCAAGGAAAAGGGAATGAGCCCCCCGTGTTCCAAAGAGCACAAAATACAATATGGTCTCTGCTATTTTTTTACTTCAGGATCTTCGCATACCAAAAGAGAATTCCTTATACTTTAAAAAATTCACTTTCACACAATAACAGCAGGACTGTGAATTCTGACAATCTTTTTGAGAAATAAAACACTATTTATTACGTTAAAAATGTGCCTACCCTTCGACCTAGAAATTGTCTTAGGAACCTGTTTTAGAGAATACCATACATGCGCACAAGATACAGATGTATCTGTGTGTGTGAGCCTGTATTCACCCCAGAATTACTTACTGTAGCCAAAAACTGAAAATCACTTAAATGTTATTAGCAGGGAAACAGTTAAAAGCATTTTATTAAACACCATGAGACGGGTAAAGATGAAAGAAGGAGGAAAGGAAAGGAGAGAGAAAGGGAAGGACTTATACATGGCAGAATTTATTACTTTCATGAAACCTTTTGTGCTATTTGAAGTCTTATTTTTGTCCTCTATAATTAGTTAAAATGTAACTATAAACATGTTAATTTCCTGCCATGACATACTTCCAAAGAGTACTATCTTCCACGTATAATGTGAAAAAAAGTCATCACGTTATGCCCTCAAAATCCACTTGTAAAATCCCTTTCTTCCCTCTCTGACAGCAAGTCCCTCCCCAGGTGTCTCTCTAATTCATTCGAGAGGAATTCCAGGACACCCACTGGATGCCAGACAGTGGACAGCCTTTTCTCAAAAATCATGCCTGCTAATTTCTATCTTTAGACCCCCGTCTTCCTAATATTCTGAATAATATCGCCTACCTAATTTTAGTGTGAGTAAGTCTGTGACCCCGTCTGAGAATCTAATGAAGCCCAACAACTCTATTCCTTGAGCAATCCTCAAGCACACACTTTTGCACTCAACCTGAGGACATGTACGGATGCCTGGATCCGGGGAGAAAACCTCTGTACCTGACCAAAGGCTCCTGCAACTTTTCCTCTTGTGGAAGCCTCATGATCTTGTCCTCTATTTAACAAAACTATGTCACATCTACCTCGCCCCGTGACAGAGGAATTCCTTTAGTGGGCAAGTATAGAATTGTCAGAGATATAAGTAAGCGCTTTTGGTTGAATTCTGTTGCCCTGGTTCTCTCTTCTCTACGGGTTTTCATAAAAATCAATAAGTAATTCCAGGAGCAACGCTGCACATAAAGATTAATGCCAGGGAAACAAACCTTTGGTGCTTTTCCACCAAGTATAAATCGCAATTACGTCTTTTACAAATTAGTCTTTACTGTGGCTTTTTGCAGCTGCAATAAAAATGTACATTGTGCAATAAATCATAGTTATAGATACATAACAGCTCCCTTTTTCTATTCATTTGTGAAGTTTTCATCTGACACCACATCCTGACACACATGAAATACAGTTTAACATCACTGAAATCTATGAATCAATGTTTACCAGCAGCATCAGCAAAGTTCAATTCACATTCTACTATGATTTGAGTAAAAGTCATCTTTCATCACGTTTTTTTTTTTAAGATTTTATTTATTTATTTGACAGACGGAGATCACAAATAGGCAGAGAGGCAGGCAGAGAGAGGGGAGGAAGCAGGCTCCCCGCGGAGCAGAGAGCCCGCCCGATGTGGGGCTCGATCCCAGGACCCTGGGATCATGACCTGAGCCGAAGGCAGAGGCTTTAACCCGCTGAGCCACCCAGGCGCCCCTTTCATCACGTTTTTATGGCCATATTTAATATCAGATGTAGTAGGAGATAAATTATAAAAGTAATGGAAGGCCGATAGGAAAAAAAAAAAAAAACATGGAGGAATTTTAAAGTAAAGCAAAGCCTGTATTAAGACTGGAATGTTACAGCAGTGTAGGTGGCTTTATGGGCAATCCCATTTCAGCAAGATATGGGGTAGTTTCAAGCATGGAATGCTACCAGTGATGACAGAAACCATGGATGCTGTTCCCATCGATATTTAATAAAACTGATTTATGACTCATACAGGGAGCTGAATCTGTACCTTCTAGTCAATACCACCCAAAGTCAAATAAGAAAAATACCACAAAGTGGGTAACAGCTAAGATATATTTCCCATTGGAAAAAAAATGTATCAGTCCTGAATTCCAGTACCAATAATAGCCTTCTTCAGAAGTGATGTGGGAGTAAATGAGAATCTGGCAGGCTACAGTCACTCTAATTATTTTCAATTTATGAAAAGGCCCATTAATTTACATTGAAAATTTTTTCAAAGATTATAATGTGTATATGCATCCCAAATCCACATCTTAACTTCTGCAGGATTGATGACCTGTAGTTTTCCTACCTGATATTTCAAAAAGGCATATATGGAAAACTTTAAAATTTTAATAATAGAAAGGACTAATAAGGTAAATACTTTTTATGTCTTATAGTTAATAAAGGAATTAATGTGCATTTTCAAAATCATTTTAAGTAAACTTGTTGGTTAATTTGCAGTATTTAGAAAGCAAAATGAAATATCCACATCTCAAAGGGAAAGAGGAAGTTAATTCAAATATGCAGAAGAAATTAATGCACACAGTGATAAAGTACATACAAAACGCACTTAAGTCATAATGGAACTCTGAGTTTAGCTCAAATAATTGTGAATCTGACTGTAATATACCCAATACTATATTTTCTCTTCGCTTTCAGTGTTATCTCCAGCCTCTATATCTACCATCTCATTTTGTATCAAAAGCGTATTTCCTGTTTTTTGCTGCCGTTGCCTCAAATCCTTGTCCCAATGTTGATAGCTCGAGAAATTATCTTGTAAAACTACACTGCCTCCCAGGTATATTCTTTCATTCTTCGATTTTTACATAAAAATCACATTTATAATGCACTAACTCTGTCGCACAGTATGCGAGGGGACAGATGTCAAGCCAGAGACCTGCTCTGAATGGCCCTCAGTTTCCAGGGGACGTCACCATCACCCTCCTTCTCACTCATCCTTCTGTCCCAGCGGCATGGCGATGGGAGGAGAAGGCAGCAGGACTGGCGGATTGTTACACTAGAAGACATGTCTTTCCTCTATCAGAATGAGACCCTCTAATGAACCAGCTGTCCCAAATGGTGGTGACCCATGGCCGATGTCAAAGATAACCTAGGCTTTGACCTTAGCACTCGGGCAGCAACAAGCCGTGGCTCCCAACTGTGGCCTGGGTGTGACTTTGGGCCAATCAATTCTTTCTCATCTCCCCACTTTTAATTTGGGATAATGACACCTTATGGGTTTGTTGTGAGGATGAAAAACTCCTCAGATAGAAAGCTTTTTTGCCTGGGGCTAGATATATAATAACTAATCGATAAATGGTAAGAAGTACTTATGTAAGAAATGACAGTAATTACAATAATAAAGACTGTCCGTGGGCAATTAGTCACCATAAGAACACAGTGTTTGTTATTTCCTGGTTTTACCCTTGACTGTTGTTTAATAAGAATAGGGAGGACAGTCCACTACACTCAGTCCAGGTAACACTAAAAGCGTGTGTAACTTAAATTTTTTTTCTGTTAGTTATTGTCAGAATATTCTGTTTATAGTTTGATCTTGCTAATGGACTTCCTCTATCTGATGTAAATTGTTTCAATAAGGTTTAGTTTATTATGGATTTTTGAAAATTTGGGCTTTTGTGTTTTGTTCTTATGATTCTGAAGGCAAATGACAACAAGAAATGCCTGATATCTATTTACTTCTTAAGTGACTTCTCAGCATGAATTTTATCCTTATATGTTGTATACTGGGTTGTTCTCTCAAAACTAAATACATTTTGATCGGGGCGCCTGGGTGGCTCAGTGGGTTAAAACCTCTGCCTTCGGCTCAGGTCATGATCCCAGGGTCTTGGGATCGAGCCCCGCATCGGGCTCTCTGCTCAGCAGGGAGCCTGCGTCTCTCTCTCCACCTTCTTCTCAACCTACTTGTGATCTCTGTCTGTCAAATAAATAAATAAAGTCTTTAAAAAATATGTTTTGATCACTTTGATGTATACAAATATATAATTATAAAGCTGTACGTCTTAAACTTACATAATAAAAAAATAAAAATAACAAAGAAAGAAGTAAAAGAGGACAGACAACTTCTCTTCCTTCTTAGAAGCCAGACATTGTGTAAGCAGTCTGATCATAACTTCATTCCAACTATGAGAAAACACCGGACAGAACCAAGTTGAGAGATACTCTACAAAATAACTGATGAGTGCTTCTGAAAAGTATCAAGACCATGAAAGACAAAGCTGACAAACTTATGGATTGGAGGAGATGAGGGAGTTAATATGTAAGTACAATGTGGGATCCTGGGTAGGATCTTGAGATAGAAGCAGATCATCAGTGGAACAACCAGTGAAATTTAACAGGATGTGTACTGTAGCTGATAACATTGTGTCTGGTTAATGTCTTAGCTGTAATGAGACAATACAGTTGTACAAGAAGTTACCATTCTGGGAACCTGGGTGATGTGTATAAAGGAACTCTCTTTACTATTCTGTAAATTTTATGTGAGTCTAAAATTAGTTCAACATAAAAAGTTGAAAAAAAATTAAATAAGTAAAGACATTAAAAAAGAAAAACCAACAGAAAACTCTGGATCTGTTTTGTTTTTACCTGACTGTTCAATGAATGGAGAGTTCAAACCTGACTAGATTTGTACTCATCTGCTGTATCCAATTTCTTGCCTCTTTTGAAAGATCATGACAAGTAAATTGCCAGTTTAATGGCATTTGCTGTGATTTCCTTCCCACGTGTGCAGACTTGTTGCTTTTTTCTAACTGGCATGTCACATCTGTTTGGATAGCTGGCTGTCTTCTGCAGCAACATCTTACCAGAGGTGAGTGATGCTAACCTTCTCCTACAGAATTAAGATTACAACTAACTTTGCAAGGTATTTTTTTAGGTTTGTTCTTAATTAAACATTGAGCTGAAATGTAAAAAGTCTGAGGACGAAGGTAAGTTTTAGTGGGAGTCTGTGAATCGGGAGAATTGAGTTTAGCCCTGCCTCTGTGCGGAATTCTCTAGAACTCTGACCTTGCTCACACATGTTCAGTTGCCCTCTCTGTGTGGGTGAACCAAATGACTACTATCTTTTCCAGCTCAAAATTTCTCTGGTTTCACTCTAAGTGCCATCACAGAAAATCAACAATGTCTCAGACTGTACATGTCCCACAGGTGGATAAGCATGAGGCAACAGAGGGGAAGGGAGAGGCTGGCTGAAAATGGGGTAAGTACTCAGAAAATGGAAGGAGGCAGAGAAATTTTCAAAAACCAGGTACACTGATGGGGTATTTTGGTTTCACCTCTACAGTACAGTGTTTTGGGGCTGTCATCTGTCCCCAAACCTTTTCACCATGTGCTGGCTCCCCACCTCTCCACACTCTCACTGTAATCACAGAATGCGAATGTCTACTAAACAGATTTTGTGATCTTCAGATCTGTCCTCCCAATAATGTATATTCCTCCCTAGGTTTGGAATGTGGGGAGTTCGTGATGTCTCAAGTGCATAGGCTAACGTCCTAGGGAGGATGTATTAGCTGAGGGTCCTTGAGAATGGGCTGCAGGAAAGGTACCCAGAAATAACAATGGAAGGGTATTTAAATGGAAGAGAGGGACAGAAAAACAACCGGTGACTCCATCACTGTTTGGCACAGAGGCTTATGGGAGGACAGAAAGTCAACCACTGAGTGCTGGGGATGGTGCAGGGAGTAGCATGGCGGTGGCTTTTGCTCAATGAGACAAGGGACGCTTTTCTGAAGTCTATGGAAGAAGAGCCCATTGGCAATCTGCTAGAAGACTGGGAGTGGCTCAATCCAGGGTCACAAACTCATATGTACAGGGATAAATAAAAGTATAGACACAAGGCTTAATGACACTGTAGAAAATTCAACGGCATGGGCGAAATATGTGTAAGATTCTAATGAGAGAGAGAAAGCACACAAGGAAATATACTTCTGAGAATAACAAGAGAAGAATAATTGATAATGAAGACCAAATGCCACCAAAAATTGGCTCTCTGGAATTCGGTACCTCGAGTAGAGTGAGACAAAATGTGGGATATCTGTTAAAAAGGAACAGAATGCAAGGTGAAGGACCCCTTGTCCCCGTCCCCTCTCCTGCTCGCCCTTGCTGTAAGATCTGGAACAATCTGAGTAGCAAACTGCTGCAGGGAGAAGGAAATAATATGAGACATGGCCAGGCTAACTGGAAAGCAATGTCCTCGGCTCTGCCAGGGCAGTCTAATTCCTGGCTCATGTGTGTTCACGCTGTGCTGAGTATTCAAAGTGCAGCGTCTCAGTCACTTCTAACATCAACCCTGAAAGAGAGGTGTATCCCTCACCCCATCTTACAGATAAGGACAGATAAGGACATCCTACAGATGGAGGCCGGAAGAGGTTAATTACTTTTCCCAGGTCACCACACCAGTAGGTACTACAACTGTGATCCAACCCCCCTTGGCCATTATTTTGAGTAATGAATTTTTCCTAAAGTAGATAATTTTTTACTTTGCAATGCATTCTTGCACAAGTGCACTATACCTCCATCACGTGATTCACATATTGTGTAAGATGATACATTCTTTATTGCTGTATATAAGGACACTAACGTCATTACACTACCTCCCCTGATTTTCTTCTCATCTCTTCTACACGACTACAAACTGGAATATTTATATTATACCCTGGAAGTCCTGAAGTCGTATTAGCTTTAATTTTACAGTGAGGAGATACGAGAGACTAGGTTCATGACCCATCCTTCTTGACTGGCCGAGTGTCTTCAAGAAGGAATGATGTAAAAGGAAGTCTCTGAGTTCTTGCTTCTTCAACAGTAAACAAAATGAGTTGGACACGTTCTTTCTCTCAGGACCTCGTAAGCCCTGTGTCCTTGTAACCTAGACTTCAGTTCTGACAAAGTTTCAGTCCTCTCTGATGGCTCCTCTTAGAAGGGACTGTGGGTCCCGGGTTCCTCCAGGGGCTACTCCTGTTTTAGCATCGATCGGAAAAGAAAGAAAAAGAACTGACTTGATCATTTTTTTTTCTGGATGCCCATTGGATGCTTTCTTTAGTTCTGAAGTCCACCAACTTTAGTAAGACTGCCTCAGCGTTGACTGCTCTCTGCTCATTTGCTGAGGCAGTGGTACCCTTTAAATCCATTTATGGGCCCAGCAGGCTTCCACTGTACAACTCTGCTTAAATCCATTTATTTTGGTCGTCTTCTCCCGCAATTTTAAAAATTATATCTCTTGGATTTTTTTTTTCTAGTTTTAAACATACTTAAAAATGCATTTTTACGGATACGGTCCTTATTCTTTTTTACTGTTACTCACCCCTGAAATCAGTTTTAGAGGACCGGGTATTCGTCAGGTAACACTGCGGGAGAGAAGGCAGTTTTTTTAAATTTTTTCCTAAGGCAAGTGTGTTTGCCTGTGTACCACTGCCGCCTCGGTCCAGGTACTCATAACTGTGTGTGCATATTAGAACACCTTTGAGCTTCTAAAAACCATGTACACCTGGGATCACTCCATGGTATTCATTTAACTGGCCGGGAGTGGTGCTTGAGGATTGGTGTGTTTTAAAAACTCCCCAAAGTGATCCTACTAAGGTACAACCAGGTTGGACCCTTGTATACGTCTACATGGATCAACAGCATCGGGGCCCCTCTAGACTGAGGGTCTGTCTTCTGTATTTCTTTACCAACTGCTTGCAGGAACAAGGGTTCCCCTTTGAGGGACCCTTTTGAGTCCCAGGAAGCTCCCACGGTCAGCCACACACTGATTCCCTGGCTCCAAGAGAGGACTGTTGTGCTCCTCTGGGAATATTCTTTATTTTTAATGTCAGCATTCTGCTGGCTCTGCCTGAGATCCTCAGGAGCCAGAACCCTTTCAGGAACTAATCTGTTAGATAACCCGGTCTTCTGATCTGTGGTCTATTAATTACAGGTTTTTCAGAGTCTTGAATATGGAAATTACATCTCTGTTTCTCAGTCTCCTTGATGGTGGCTGATTTCAGAGATAGGAAGTTGTCTTTACTCTGCAATTTTACAGCTGGGGCTCTGTGTAATTTTTCTACTTTAATGACTCTGACTTTTAATATGTTTTAAAAATTGAGTTTCTCAACATCATCAATTTTAAATTTTAATGAGACATAAAGCTACTTATAAATGAAACTTCATAAATGCATTGAAATTCAATGTATTGTATGACAATTTGATTAGTAAGAAGAGGAAATGTGCTTCTTTTTAAATTAATCATGCTTGCTTACGTATGAAATACATTGGTCAAATTTACATGCACAATTAGGCACCTAATTGTTTTAAATTCAACGGCATGCAAAAAGAGATGATCATGTGTGTCTAAGAAAATAACTTCTTTTCCTCATTTTTTGGGGGAAAGTTGTGTTTTGTTTCCATAAAAACTTTAAAGATCATCTAGAACACTCCAACGTGTGTATCTACATAGATGCATAGTATCAGACCATTTCAGTCCAAACTACAGTGACCATTTTAAAATTTTTTGATTATCGTACAAAGTTAACAATTCATTATGTAACCATTCATCATTCAATGCCATTGAACTCAAGCATCATTTGAGAAAAAGACACAAGCAGACCAAATTGAGCTTGTCTAGAAAGGCAAGTCATGAAGAGTGGCGAATAGTGCCAATGAAAACAGAAAACTGGGGGAAAGAACAACAAGAAAACAACTTAATTCTCCATTATGGCTCTATATCCCAACACAAACATGACTGGTCACTGTCAAATCAAAGGGACATATACTTTGTTCAGTCCATTAGTAAATATTTACAGAGGCCAGCATTGCGCCAGGCCCTGAAGACACGGAGATGAAAAAATGTACTTCCTGTTTTCAAGGAGCTTAAATCCTTGGGAGATAAATGTGCAAATAAACAGTAAGATTATTGCCTTTGTGGGGGCCCGCGGCCCGGAGGGCAGTTCTCTACTTGAGTCAGGCTTCTCAAGCCAACACATTCTATGAGGAAACTTCCTCCCTCAAAGAGAGTCCATTGGTTAGTCATTGGAAGTCACAGTGGAGAAAGCTGAATCAGCTTGAATATAATGCTGCATTTTGAGATTAGGCACAATTGCTTCATTCAAAAGGCCAGGAAATGGCTTGATTTAGCAATATGATTTGAAAGGACTGGAGGCTTTTGTGCAAGGACAGCCTCACTATTGAATGCTCGCTGCCCTCCATACAAGACATGGGTACGCCCAGTGAGCCCCCTTTCAGAGAAAGGGGGAGCTGCAGGTTCCAAGAAGCCATGCACTCTACCTGTGCCCCAGCTGCTAGAATTTCCGCAGCCTGTTCCACCAGTTTACCAAACCTATATATCCCATCTCCCATACCATAACTGTGATTTCCTGCTCATCCCTGAAAGTCATTGGTATAGTGCATAAAAGTCCTCTGCTCTCAGGAGCTGAGAGGAAGGATGTAAGATGGATTCCAAAGCCTGGTAAGTTTAAGAGAGTAGCAAACTGAAACGCTTCTACCTCTGCTGGCTTCTAAATTTTTTGACTTTTCGAAATTGTGTCATTGGCCGAAGGGATGAAAGATCATCCATCTAAATTCAGTGCTGGAAATCCACCTCTGAAGGCATATTAAAATATAAGAATAAAAATTTAGGAATGTTATTTGCAAAACTTATTTTTTAAATACCAACTATTTTGTTTTTCAGGCCCAGTTCAGTATTCTATTCTATCCAGAGGCTGTAGCCTTGTGGTTTAGTTCATATATCCAAAAAGTATTTCTCAATCAGTGCAAGATCTTCACATATTCTCTCTGAAATTCCAGTATTTGGCCCAGAGTTCTTGATGCCATCCTGCAGTCTGTCTGAGAGTTGATATGACTAAAGGCCAGGGTGACTGACAGGAGGATTTATCAGGCACCATTTCTGATGTGCAAAGATCGACTGGCTAGGTTCATAGCAGTTGCCTTCAGGGTTGAAAGGAACTCATGCTTTCTTCCCTGGCCATGAAACCCCCCATTGTACAGCTGCCCACTGAGATAGGAAACCACACCAAAAGTCACAAAATAGATTAGACTTCCAAAGGAGCATAACCCCACCTTGCTATACACTGAGACTTTTCTCTAAGATCCTGTGAGTGTCTAAATGCTCTTAAATGCACCTGCACCTGGGCCTTGAAACTTTAAGGAAAAATTGGTTTTTGTTTTCTTTTTTCCAAATGATTCTGATAACAATCCTGTTATGGCCTGAATGTTTGTACTCTTCCGACCCCAACTGCATATGTTGAAGTCAGAACCCTAAATTCGATGGTATTAGGAGATGGGGCCTTTGGAAGGTTGATTCGATCTAGATGATGTCAGGAGGGTGCTCTCTCATCATGGGATTATTTTCCTTACAAGAAAAGTTCAGAGAGTTCTCTCCCTCTCCCTCTTCCTGCCTCTAACCCTGTCTCCCATACACTTTCTCACTCTCTCTCCCCCCCCCCCCCCCCCCCTCAGAACATGGTGAGAAGATAGCCATGTGCAAGCCAAGGCAAGGGGCCTCACCAGAACCAACCGTGCTGCCACCCTGATCTTGGACTTCCAGCCTCCAGACTGGTGTGAGATGAATTTACATGATGTACACCACCCAGTCTACGGGTGGCTAAGACAGATGCTCAAAGCATAAAATAATGGGTGTTTTTTTTCTTTGATTCAGTAATGAAATTTATACAACTTGCACAGAATTATAATAAATGCAATGATATCAAGTAAATGGCAGAAGCTAAGAGCTTCCATTACTGTATATAACAGCACATTTCAAGACTTCATAGGATAAGCCCACAGATAAATGTATACATTTGTGAGCACATCGTATTCGTGTATAAACACTTCCCACACATTTATTACACCGTTGATGGATATTCAGTAAGTATCTCCTTAGTGGTCTTCTGTTCCAGGATTACTTTCCAGCTCTCATGCACTCATTAATGGCTACTATCTTGGAGACATAAGACTTACCTTGCCTACTGGAGTACAGGTACATGCGGAAGGAAACCAAGCCTTGCTTATTTTTAAGTCAACAAGCCCTGAACCTGGCTCAACAACATATTTTTAAGTGTTCTAATTAGGAATCAAAATAGTCTCACATCAGGGATATCTCACTTTCTACAGACCCTGCGGAATACCCATCCAAGCAGACTGTAGTTTACAGACTGTGGGGCAGACGGTATCACAATCCAGGCAGAAGCTTAAAATCTGCCGCTGTGCTTCTTAAATGCTGTACAGGCAATCGTAACAGAAAATATCAACCACACAAGTATTCTTTCCATTTCATAAACATTGTAAAATAGAAACTGAAAATGTGTTTTAGCGGTAAGACAGACCTATCTCATTAAAGCCACTGTAGCCCAGCTCTTGCCTGCTAAGTCCCAGGTCTTCCAGATCCATGCATTTAAATCCTGGGGGGCACTGGTAGCCTTCCTCCAGCTCTGGTGAGCAGTGCGTATCTGGGATAGCTAAGCTATTCCAGGTTACGTTTCTGTGAACAAATTACAAAGAGGTTAGCCGATTTTGACCCTTGTAGATGTTGATTAAAATGAATAATGTAATCAGCCTTCACTGATAGCTGCCCAGTATGGACACAGAGGTCAAATTCATGATTCCGGGAAGGTGTTCATAGCATTGACGACAGTAAACATTCTCGAATGATACCTGATGCATCCTCACAGTGGTGCTTTGTAAGAACATCATTACCATCATTGTTTTTGTCATTAAAGACCAAGACCCAGATAAGCAGAGGAAGGAATTTTCCTGTAGATTTGTAAGGAATGTTAATGTGCTTGGGGCTTCCTTGTTATTCACAAAATGCTTAACCTAACTGTGGGCACAAATTCGACTTTTCTACTTCTAAGTAATAGGAAATGATGACAGTCATTTTCCATATGGTACAACTACTATGAGTCTCATAAATGACACTTGGCCTTCTGTGTTGGCAGATGTGCAACTGAGAAATGAAACCAGACAAAACAAGACGAGACTGAAGAAACCAAAGGGATGGCCCTGGGGAAAAAAGAGATTATGGGGTGATTTGGTGACAGCTCCAGGAACTTGAGCGTCTTTTAGGTGGACGGTGATGTCTCCCTGTTTCATCATTGTGGAGGGTAAGTGGAGATTAAATTGATGTACAAGGATTTAGATAAGTAATGGCTTTCTTGGGAGCAAGTACAGGTCATCATTGGAAAGGCGACTGCGGAATCTCATTCTGGACTGACCTTTAAAATGGGCCCCGAAAAGCTGCTATCTGAGGGAATTCACACAGCTTGTGTGGTGGCCAAAGTTGAGGCTAGACGATTTCACAAGACTTCTAAATCCATGATTGTATTACAACTTATTTCCCACTACTTCAACGTTTCTAAGCATTTCCTAAGTGGGGACCGTCCTCAGGACAGTCTCCATCCCTCAGCTTACGGCCAAATTGAGGCAGACACGTTGGGTCTGTTTCTTCTTTAATACCCTCTTCTATTCAACTGATTGCTTTCTTCCCTGTACATAATATACTTTCTCTAGAAAGAGAGAGTCTAGGTCTAGGTCTGGAGTCTGACCCCCAATTTCCCTGAGATCCCTCACCTGCCCGAGGCAACAACACACACACACACACACACACACACACACACACACACACACGCACATTCACGGGCTGACACACACACACACCTCAGGTCTGGTGACAGCTCACCCAGGTCTGTCTACGCCATAAACAAAGCCCTAGAAGCCTCACCTGCATTTCAGACACCTCAAGTGTTTTCCTTCAGGGTTCCGTTAGCTGCAAGGAAATAACCAGTCTACTGGCTTTAGGCAAGAAGTATTTAAAGAATTGTTCCCTCTAGTCCCATGTTAAGCTGCTCCTTTGGATCCCACATGCAAAACTCCAGGGGAAAGGTCTCACTGTGGACGTTACCACCTGGTTATGTCAGAGAGAGATGGTTTTAGACAGACATAGAGTGTATTTCTCCTCATTTCGCCTTGTTATATGTAGGCCAAATATCCAGCAGAGGCAGTCTGCTGGATGTGACTTCTAGCTTAGCCTTTACTGCATGTGTGACCTCCCCTATCTGTGCCTCAGTTTCTTCCTCAGGAGATGGGAGGGAAATGCCTCTCTCCCAGGACTCTGGCAAACCTGTAATGACTTAGGTCTGTAAGGTACTTACAACAGGGTACACGGCAGACAGTGTCAGGTGTTACTGATTGCTGCTGGTACCACAACATTTGTCCACTGCTCAGACTGGAACCCGAGTCCTGGTGTGTGCTGCCTCAGTTTCCACACCTCTGAAATGGGGATAGACTTGTTACCTACTTGTAGGAATGTTGTAATGACTAAATGAGCCAAACTACTAGTCCCAGAATAGCACTAGAAATTAGTCAATCACTCAGTAATTGTTAACTATTACGATTTCACTGGTTGGTAAGTATTAGAGTATTTTTTTTTCCTTTTTTAGTCTACCTTTTTTTCATATTAACACTGATTCTCATTTTAGGCACAACTCTCAACAGTACAGATATTATGTTGAAATCTTTTGGCTTCAGAGGCAGCAGATTTGAAACATATTATTTTTGCCAACATCAAGCTATTAGCAAATGCTTGTTAGAGACACATTTATTAGATGATTAATTGCCCTGGAACTCATGTATCTAAAACCACATGATGATTACTCTTTTTAGAAGTGGAAATAAACATCAAGAGTTTTAGAATGTATATTTGTTATTTATCTTAGTTTCGTTGTCACAGTTAACAAAAATCTTCTAGGTTTTATTTTTATTTGTTAATGTTAATTATTTCCTTCTTCACTCCTCTCAGATATTCATGATAGAACAAGAGGCTCTCTGGAATTAGGGAGGGTAGAATTCTTGCTGCCATCAGCCAAACTCTAAAAATAGACAATGATTCTTCCAGTCCTAATAAATATTCACTCATGCTTAAGTGGGTTTCAAGACCTGCATTCCTTACAGTTGGATTTCTTGAAAAAAATTATCTACTTTTTAATCTCTCTGATGGAATTTTTAGCCCATTTTCATGAACTCCAACCCACTGAACTTGCTCTAGTTTATTTCCATGTGCCCCATCCAACTGGACCATTTTCAGTTTTTATCTTCTGCAACTTCTGAGAAGCATTCCACATAGTCGCTTTAGTGGTAGGCAGGATAATGGCCCCCTAAAGATGGCCACGTCCTATTCGCTGGAACACTTGGATGTGTTATGTTACGTGGCAAGTGGAATTAAGGTTATAGATGTGAACAAGGCTAAAAGTCTTGAGGGATTATCCTGGTTTCTGGGTGGGCCCAACCTAATTACGCAAGTCCTTAAAAACAGAAAACCTTTCCCAGTTGTGATTAGGGAGAGAGAGAGGCAGTGTTGCTGACTTGGAAGATGCTGGTTTCATCCCTGCTTCTCAGGTCATTCTCCTTTTCCATCTCCTCCTCCTGTAACTGGCCCTCGGGCCTGAGTTGCTCTGAGCTTGGTTCTTAGCCTCCTCTCTCTTCTCATGATATCTCTCTCCCTATGCAGACAAATCAATTTCCATAGTTTCAGTTCTCTCGCACCCCAGGTGTCTTTTGGAGTCTCAGTGGTATGTGTCTACCTACCTATTAGATGTCTCCACCTAGCTACACCCCAAGTGTCTCCAACTCTACACCCATTACTGAACATGGACTCCGTCACCAACAGTTCTTCATAATAAGCAGCACCATGAGACCTTCATCCAAAGTACTGAGCAAGCTTGAGATTGAGGAATCTCCTTGACACCTACTTCTCCCCCAACTTCCATAACTCATCATCACGTGTCCCTTAATATCCTCCAAAATATCTTTTGAGCTCATTCAGCTCTCACCATCTCCACCTCCACCTGCACCACTCTCTAGTCCCCTGACCAGTCATCCTGCAGCCCCTCTTAGCCCTTCTGACCCACTAGCCACAGAGCATTAAGACAGACTTTTCATAACCTGTCTTAACTGAGGTCCGTCTGGCAAATCTCATCCGTAAGATCCTGAAGGATTTGGCTCCTCCCCTTTCAAGTGTCCTGGTGTCCAACCATGGTGGGCTTCCCCAGCTCTTGGGATGCTCCTTCTACCTCCGGACTTTTTCCTCTGCTTGGGAATCTCTCCTCCCATCTTTGTTTGGTTAACCCATCTTTCAGCCTTTGGGGCCCCCAGCTTCAATGTCACCTTCTTAGGGGAGGCACTCCAAGTCCCTCAGACTGAATTAGACATCTCTGCTGTAATTTCTCAAAGTACCCACACTTGACATTTTGGGCTCTTGGGAAGTGTGAAATTCATGTTTGAGTGGTCAGCTGTTCACTGGGTGTCTTCCAAACTCTACTATTCATTCCCCAGCAAAGCCTCCAATTCCATATAGTCCCTAACACACAGTCTGTGATGGTTAAATTTATGAGTGAATTTGTCTAGATTATGGTGCCCAGTTGTTTGGTCAAACACCATGTAAATGTTGCTATGAAGGTATTTTTTTTTTTTAGATATGATTAACATTTAAATCAGTAGATTTTGAGGACAGCAGATTACATAACATGAGCAGGCCTCACCTAATCAACTGAAGGCCTTCAGAGAAGGTACTAAAGTCTTCTGAGAAGAATCCTGGCTCCAAACTACCTTTAGATTCAAGACTGCAACAAGCTCATTCTATAATTTCCAGCTTGCTGGCCTGCTCTGAAGAGTTGGGTCTTGCTAGTCCCCACAATCACACGAGCTGATTCTTTTTTTTTTTTTTTAAGATTTTATTTATTTATTTGACAGACAGAGATCACAAGAAGCAGAGAGGCAGGCAGAGAAGGTCGGGGGGGAAGCAGGCTCCCCGCCGAGCGGCAAGCCCGATGCAGGGCTTGATCCCAGGACCCTGGGATCATGACCTGAGCCGAAGGCAGAGGCTTTAACCCACTGAGCAACCCAGGCACCCCACATGAGCTGATTCTTTAAAATGAATCCCATTGGGGTGCTTGGTGGCTCATTCAGTTGAGTGTTGCACTCTTGGTTTTGGATCAGGTCACGATTTTGGAGTCCTGAGATCAAGCCCCATAGCAAGACTGCTGGAGATTCTCTCTCTCTCTCACTCTCTCTCTCTCAAATAAATAAATAAAATGTTGAAAAAATAAAAATAAATAAATAAGTAAATAAATAAAATGAATCTCATTGCTTTCTATATACACATCTTATTGGTCCTGTTTCTCTAATACATAGTAGATGCCATCATAATTATTTTTTGGCTGACTGAAGGAATGTGTTTTTCCACCATTATTTAAATCTATGGCAAATTTATCTATGTGTTTGCTTATTTATTTGCTTATAAAGTAACTACAGAAGAAATTCTTCAACGATTGGATCCTATTGTTTTTATGGGACTTCTAAGTGTGATATCTAAAAATTGGCATGGATTTTCCATTTTTTAAATTTTGGCTTTAGTAGTTTCCATTTTTCAAAATGAATACTGGAATCCCTTGGAGCAGTTAATTATTTTTCAAAAGACATTAATTATCTGCCTGACATAAGGCTTTTTTGTTTGTTTTGTTTTGTTTTGAGAGACAGAGGGAAGGTGGACGGGGCAGAGGGTAGAGAGAGAATCTTAAGCAGGCTCCCAGCTGAGTGTGGAGCCTGACTCGGGGCTTGATCTCATGACTCTGAGATCATGACCTGAGGCAAAATCAAGAGTTGGATGCTTAACTGACTGAGCTTAACTGACCCAGCTGCCCTTATTTCTTAATTCTTAAAATATCATATTTACAAATAACATTATGTAGGGGTCTGAGATCTAAGAAATTGTGTCCTCAACTTGTTGCTAATATTGTTTATAACTACCCCCAAACAATAGCTCAGCACTTAAGGGTTGTACGGTTTTAAGTTAATCATTACTCCTGATAGTAGAGATAGTAGAGAGCACTGATTGAGCCATATATGGGAGCACAAGGATTATCATCTCAGTTCAGTGATTAACCAACTTAATTACCTTGGGCAATTCACTTTGGCCATCTGAGCCTCAGTTTCCTTCTCTGTAAAATGAGAACCTTTTCAGCTATTATTAAAAAACAATCCACACAACGACCTCATCACACTTCCACGTTTTTAAAAGAAAGGTAATAATAATCGGGCGAACCAAGTGCCCATTGTGTTCTGCTCTCATCTATCCCCAGGACTCACTAATGCCAAATGCAACAGCTCAAGATGTTGGGTTCAAATCGCTCTATTCATCACTCCCGGTGTCATCACTCTCCACTGATATCAGACGGCTGCCATTGCTTGCTGTAACACGTTTAGCGCTGGCCTTTTGTAATGACTGTCAACTTACGAACGTAACTATGCTTATCGTTACGTAGCCCCTCTTCAGCAATTATTTTTCCCATATTCTTGGTGTGGCCACTTTATTTCATTTGTCCATCTATTCATTCAAAATGATTAAATTTGAAAGGCCTATTCTATGCCACACAACATGCTAGGAATGGAGATGACTAATAAGATATTTCCAGATCAGAGGCTTTACCACCTAGAAAAGGAATGACCACAGTAGAGCATGATGAATGCTTTGAGAGGCAGATATCGGCTCCCAGCGTTACGGGAGCACCTGTAGGTGGTGGATGGTGACCACTGGAAAGGTCTCCCAATGAGGTCATGTGACCACTAAAGGATCAACAGACACAAGATCTAGGGCAGATACACGTGCCGCCCTCCTAACCCCCTGCCCTGGGCATCCTGGAAAGTGGAAATTCCAGAGCCTGTGTGTGCAAGGAGAGAGAATAAGAAGTTGCAGGGACAGAAAGAGAACAACTTTTTTACCCCTTCATTCGTAGGGTGTAGCTTGTTCACAGCTTCCTCTCAGGGGTTGTAAACAGGTACTTGTTACCATAGCAAACAATTTCTAAACTACATTCTCAGAGATTGGCATATTGGGGAAAAAGACAAAAATCTGTGCTTCCCCCACAACTGACAAAGTGTGTCTGATATACTTGAGCTGACTACAATCTGTCCCTCGTTTGTGAGAATGGCCAAAAAGGCCAAACACACTAATTTACAAAAGAGATCATTACTGAAGTTATTCGCAAGATTTCCACAAAATATACCTATGATGGGAATTTACAGAAGATATATAGATAGATAAAGATACAGATTCTTGTTTATATTTTTCTTGTTTCCCTTGAAGAATTGAACATAAGCAGAAAAACACTGTGTTCTTGCAGCCAAAATGTGGTCCCTTTGTTGTAAAAAATACTCATAGCAGCTCAGCTACACCAAATGTGTTTCTGAAGTTTGCATTCCACAAGGAAACTGTCAGTGGTGCAAAGAAGGAGGTGCGCAGCACAACAAATCCATACGCAACAGGGAACACAGTCCCTAAGAGCAGCTTGTCATTTACGGCCATCAGTAGGTTTCTCTTTTATTTACATTGTACATTCTAGAGAGAAGTCATAAATGGAACATACTTCTGGTTGAACCCAGGGAGTGAATCTCTCTCTCTGTCTCTCTCTCTCTTACGCGCGCACACACACACACACACACACACACACACACACACACACACACGAGTCTCTGCCCCTGGGAGGATAGTGAATACTATCCTTTGATACCTTGGGGCCTGGCTTGCCTCATCCCAGTGGCAGGCAGAAAAACAAGGCTCACTTTCTTGCATTCAGAGGTGGTCCCTCTCCTGTGCTAACAACGAACCTGCTCGGACAGCTCCCGCCTTTGGGGTTCATTCCAGACAATCATCCGGCTTCGTTCTCACTCCTATTTGGCCTCCGCTTTCAGGATTAATGAAAAGCTCTTATGAACTGACCTGGCTACTGCTAATGCTGGGTGCTTTGGAGCACTAGCCACATCCCGGAATTTGCAGAAAAGAGACTACTTAGTGATTTTTGAAAACTTTTAATTGCTCTCTGGGACTTTTAGAGGGATTACGAAACAAGACAAGTAGTCTGAGGCAGGAAATAATACTGACATTACACCACTTTTTTAGAAACAAGTAAATCTGGCCTGTTTTCTAAGAATTTGGGGAATAAATTTCCCCTTACTGTAAAGCTGAGAGTATCTTAATCTGATTTTCCATTCTGTAATCCATTCCTGAGTGGCTAGATTGACAAAGCCATACCATAAAGAACTGAATTCATCGTGTATCAAAATGGTAAAATTAAATATTTTTCAAATAGTGTATGTAATTTAAATGACAAAACGCGATTTTCTTTTGAAAGCAAGCATTTTAAATCATCATCATACCTTGTTGTATCTGAATAGTTCTTTTAATCATTTATTTTCTCCAACTTCACCTCCTTAATTATAGTGCTCACTATTTTGCGGATATGGGCAATATGTGCTGATATGTGGCAGGGACTGGGAAACTGGCATCTGAGCAAGGGTTCGGCAAGGAGAGGTACATGAATGTATTCAGAGTATCAGGAAAGTGAAGTGTCAGGACACAGAGCTGGAAACATGAAAACTGTTTTGAGGTCATAAGACAAAGGCTACCACCCTTGACATTGTGAATCTAGGCCAAGGGCTCCTTAAGCAGTAACTCTTTTTCCCTTTGCTGGAGAAACCACAAGATCTGGGGTGAGAAGTTATCTAGAAGGAGTCAGTTGGCAGGCTGGAAAATGGCCACCAGAATTCGGGGCCAAGATTACAGATTTTCAGTTGGTGATTTTGCCCATTAATTCAGGGGTGGCAAGGAGCTCTTTCCTCTTCTCTTTCATGAAGATCGTCATATCTAACCTATGAGATCACGTTATGAATTAGCAATTAGGAACACAAAGTGCCACACACGTACAAGGAACTCCAAATAGACTCATGTTTACTGGCTGCAGTGTGGCTGAGAATGGCAGGGAGAAACACTCCTTCCCACTCCAACAGGGGTCCATCCTTTGGGGTCAAATGATGTCAGGGCTCACTGGTGCTAAGAACAAGTAGCTGCCTTAAAAGTGAAAATCAGGTAAGGATGTGGAACGTGCCAGATCCCCAGTCCCCGGGCACCCTCAACCACACAGTACGCCTGCCCAGCTCAGGCACTAGATCTAAAAAAAGTAGGAGTCACTGAACCATAGTATTGAGATAACTGGCCTGCAGATCTCAGGACACACCCACCACTGGTCTCTGGAATGACAAGAGGCTCTGATCACCTCTGGTGCTTCTTAGACATTTCTAAGGAACCAGCCTTCAGGGATCAGGGAAGTCAAGCTCCCCGCAGGTCGGGGTATAGCGGCTGAAAGCTTAGCATTCTTTGAAGACTCCAGTTTTATCTTTGAAGAAGCCATGCAAAGCCTGTGTTCTACTCTATTAACACTTCTTTGGGAGTGTTAATGTAAAACTAAGGTTTTAAAGCACTGATTTCTAATCCAATTGATTCTGAGAATCTTAGCCCCGCTTTAAGTATGAATCTATGGGTGTGGCTTGGAGTTAGTATTTTTCCAGAGCTTGCCACGTGATTTTCTCCATCAGAGAGATCTCGTTCTGGAAAAGAATCCCCCAAATGTACTGCTTATGCTGTGATGGTCTCCGTACGCGACTGTGTTTTCTATCGGAGGGAAAGCAGGCTGGTCACGTTGAACCTGAGCTATCAGAATGAGGCGAGTGTGATTTCTACACAGACCAACTACTGGGAGTGCTATCTGCGAGGGGTTGAATTGTCAGGGATCCTCATTTGCATTCATATAATATGGTCCCAGGACCTCATGGCAGAATTCAGCCCTAATACAAGCGATCTTAACCACTACTCATCTACTCCAAGCAGAGCCTGTCTCTTAAGCAGGAGCTCCTTGGAACCAAGGGAAACAAAACATTATACACAAATATTTTGGACACACACATGTTGCAGATCATCTCAGACACTGACCATGGTACCGTTGAATATTTAAAGGCACAGAAATTGGTGTCAAGGAGAACTGGGTTTCAACCCTCCTTCTACCTCTTATACACTGTTTCATCTTGGATCGCTTACTTAACCTCACTAAGCCTCAATCTCCTGGGCTGTAATACAGAGTGTGAAAATAGAATATGACATCAATAGGTCGTTGTGGGTATTAAATGAGGGAAAAAAAACAGTTATCAATTGTTCAGTGAAAGTTATTTACCATTAATGTAAGTCAGAGTTTTATAACCTACGTTATTATATTCTCCTCTTTTTGTGAAGTAAGCTCAAAAGAAGTGCTATATTGTAACTGATCGAAAGAAATTACCCACCATCTTTTAGACCCTTTTTCAAAGTGTAGGGTTTTCTTTTCTTTTTTATACTAAAGACACAAAAATAGTATTGCTGTTCTGGTAAAAATCACTTTGGTATTTATTTTTATATGGTAATTCAGTTTATTCTGAAATATTTTCTTATATTTAATTTTTTTTAATTCATAACATATGAAAAGTTGATTTAACTGGTGGCTCAGTTGGGCCACATCCTTGAGATGGGTATGCACAACCATTTAAAAAGAGATCTATGGAGTAATATAAATATATTGCATGCCACTATTTTATAGATTGGATGGGGCAGAATCCCCTGGAACATAATATCTACACTGGGATAGAAAGAAACCAGATGTCATACGGACTTTCATTTTCTCTATGCCATATAAAGACTTTATGCATGTGATGTGGATCTATATGTGCATATAGGTTTACAAATGTGGGATTACAATATGGTAGAAGTTGCTCAAATGGCAATCAAGCATGGGCTGGGAAGTCAGACTTGAGTTTGAATCCTGCTGCTCTCACTTACCAGATAAATGTATTATTTGATTTCTTTGGGACTGGGTCTTCATCTGCAAAATGGGGGAAATAATTGCTTTCAGGTTGCTCTAAAAATTAGTTATAGAAGCAAAATATATGAGATATACTAGGTGTGCCACAAATGTTGCTATTAATTTAGTTAGAAATCTACATGCACCCATCAGAGCATTTTCATTTCTTATTTAAATATTTTAAAGAGGAGCTTTCCAATACGGATTTATCCAAATTTGTTCTTCTACCTCCCACCCAGCAGACATCTCTGCGGGAATCCATTTAAGTTAAATGTAGCAGTCTGTCTTCATCCTTCAAAAGAACTTTAAATAAAAATCAAGAAGACTTCAAAGACCTTTGCATGAATTTGAGGCAGTCATGATTTTACATATTCTGCAAAATTCCCTCATGATAAAGTCCATAGAAATTAGAAATTAATATTTTGGGTTCTACCACACTTCTATTTTTAATTCTTCTGACCTTTCCATTAAAACAACCTCATTATTTTGCGAACAGAATGGATAAGCCAATAATTCACTTATTTTCCAAGTACCCTAAAGGATAAACTTAAACATTCTGTGGGACCTACAAGAGAAAGCTAACCCAAATCCAACTCTATATTGTCTCTAGGCTAAGTGTTAGTGATATTTTATAAAATGCCACTGAGTCCTACAAGCTACCCTGAGTGGGGTAACCATCCTACAATTCCCCTGAGATGGAAAAGAAAGCTGTTAGTAATTACTGTGCCACAGAAAAGACAGACGAGGATCGTCCTAGCATCTGTGATGGGTGGTTCCCCCACTTCCACATCTTAAAACTAATGGCTCAGCCATTATAAGCATTTACTTGAACTCCTGACGGAACCCTGTTCTCCGTAGAGTCAACTTTTATGTACTTCATATTTACAATTGCTTCCTTTAGAGTTTTTCTAATTATCTCACTCTCGGGAGATAATTAGATTTCATTATTTGATACGAAGCAAGGACTAAATTTCGCTCCTTTTTCGGGGAATGGTAATACGGTGGCAGATAAGTCTTCCTCTTTTCTATCTCACCTACCAGCTCATTTTCACATGTTCATCTTGTAGCTTCCGGGAGATTTCTGCCATCCCATTCGGCATTTTGCAACACCTGTTTCTGCCAGAAGCTACTGCTCTTCTCAGATTTCTTTAGGATACGGACTGCTTTGCTTAGTCAAATCCCATGCCTCGTTCCGAAATTGCCTTGCGTTGCCATTCATTATCAGAGAAGGATCTGAGGCTTTAGGAGTAATGTTCCCAAGGACAAAGCGAACACTCCCTTCTCTCGGCTTTAAAAGAAATCAGCTCCATCTAAAAGCAAAACTGTGTGGCTTGAGTTGCTTCCTTATTTATCTGTTTGCCTCACAGACTATTCATAATCAATTCCAGAGCTCAGCCTTGAAACACGGGATATAAGGTTTCTGAGCAGACACAGCTCTGCCTGCAAGCTCTCCCATTATTAGGCTACAGTGCATGCAAATCAATTAAGTGGAAATCGGACGATTGTAAAGGACAACAATTAAGAGAAACGAGTTCCTGACAGCGACTGGCAAATCTCTGGAAACACCGCCATCATACTGTAGTTTAATCTCTGACTCATAGATGTTTATGAGAAATTCCTAGTTCAACCAAAGGAAACAAAAAGGTTGGAATTTTTTTTTTAATTGGGATTTTTACATATCTTATTTTGACTCTGGGTGGTTTTTAAGTCTCTAAAAATAAATTAAGGTCTGGTTGGAACTAATGGTAAAATGGCATCAACAATTTTTCTGCTTCTCAGTAACATTCAGTTAATAGTGAACTGAAAATTAAAGGGAAAATGGTATAAGGGATTGGTCCTTGAAATGAATCGTCAAACTTAACGAAAATTGCTATTATGAGCAATATTACTACTCTGCAGCTAGTTAACTATCTTCTTCTCAAAGAGAAATTGTCACATAAAGGGAAGGCAAAATAAATGTGTATGTTCATAAAGCTAACAGGCAGATTTTATAAATATGGGAAAGAGAAAATGCAGACATTCCTCCTTAACTGCTATGTCTAGAGTAACTGAAAATTCTGCCAAAACGTAGGTTAACTCTTCATAGAGAACTCCATTTTTAGGAAAAAGTGATGAGTTGGAGTGCTAATATTCAAAATACAAGAGGTCTTTTAATAATTTTTTCAAAGCCATTCATGTCCTAGCACTGGGTGTAGTGAAGAGATGGCAAAGAGCACTTTCTGAAGTGATGCAAGGGCCCTGAGGTCAGAGACGCTGCTCTATCTCTTCCCTGTTTACGTGTCCACCTTAGGTTTGCCAGCAGGATGCTTGATCTTCTAGCTAGTTTTACAATTCTAACAAGCTTTAGAATTCTCACACATTCTAACTTGATTTTTAATAAAATGGAAACTTTAAATCAGCTTCCTGTGCTTGCAGCTATGAGAACACAGCAGCTTTCTTATGCGGAAGCTTCCTCTGCTCTTCGCCTCTATTCTATTGTTTCCCGCCCACACAATATCTTTTTTCCCACCTCCATATTCACTCACGGAACAATCTAGACACATTTTACAGCCTACATACACTTAAAAAAAAAAAAAAAAACTACCTACAGTCTTTATTCCACGCATGTGTCTCTTCCCTCACCCACGCAGGCAACCCCCTTACTCACCTCTTCCTTCCACTCCCCCGCCCTGTGCGTGTGTGCCAGCTCCCGGCTTCTCTCCACTCTTAGCGTTGCTTTTCTATTTTTTAACCATTTCTCCCTTGTCACATTTAGCAGCTTGCTTTTCTCCCTTTTTTCCTAAAATTTCCTCTTGTATATCAATTTGTCACAATGTTATTATTATTTGTCTAAATATAAAGTATTACGCACCATGCCTTCAAGACATAGTTACTAAGTACTTACTCTGTGCAAGAATACTAGGTACTGGCCCCAAGAGGGATCTTCTCCACCCTTGCCCTTTGTATCCTCAAGGAATTCATAGTACAATGAGAAAAATGGTGGAGGTGTGTGTGTGGTGGGGGGGGGAGGTTAGCTAGGAGGGCCAGAGGGTTAGTTCTGGCAAACTGGGCTATATTAAATTCAACTCTTTCCATTACAAACAACAAGATCGATTGGATAAATGGTAACATTTAGAAATACATATCTGGGTTTATAAGAAAGGTCAAAAGGTCAGAGGGAACTAAAAATGGAGAGAGGGAAGTCCATGAACTGACAATATATTGGTCTGGATGGGGGGTAAGTGTCCAGTAGCTAAGAGCTTGGGTTTTAATGCCACAAGAGGCAGAAAACAGGGTCCAGAGCCTACGGAAGGCAGGAAGCTAGAAAATGACCCCATGCATATAGCCATGTTATAATTCAAACAAATTCCAGAGTGTAATATGGGTGAAAGGATAGTCAAATAGATCAAACACAACAGAGACCATCGGTACAAACCAAATATAGACAGGGAATTAGTGAATGAGAAAAGTGACATTAAACTCAGAGGGCACAGCACACGATAAGTCGTGCTGGAACAACTATCTAACCATAGGAAGAAACTTAGATTTCTGCTTTATCCCCGAAACATTTCTAAACTGTTATCATGAGATATACTTGACATACAATAAATGGCACATATTAAAACATACGGCTTGATAAATTTTAACTTGTGCACAGACCACAATCAAGATAGTGAACATACCGATCAACCTCAACCTCCTTTTTTTTAAGATTTCACTTACTTATCTGAGAGAGGGAGAGGGAGAACAAGTGGGGGTAGTGGGTAGAGGCAGAGGGAGAGGGAGAAGTAGACTCCCCGCTGAGCTGGGAGCCCCATGTGGGGCTTGATCCTAGGACCCTGGGATCATGACCTGAGCCAAAAGCAGACACTTAACCGACTGAGCCCCCCAGGTGCCCCAACCCCAAAGGTTTCCTAATGTACCCTGGTAACCCTTTATTCTTATCCCTAACCTTACTCCCAGGCAGTCACTGGTTTCCCTTTTGTTGTTACAGATAAGCTTGCATTTTCTAGAATTTGGTATACGTGGAATCACAGAATATGTCGTCTTTTTCATCTGGCTTCATTTGCTCAGCATAATTATTTCAAGATTCACCCAAGATGTTGTGTATATCAATTTCTCATACTTCTTTTTATTGCTAAACAGTATTCGTCATATGGATATACCACAATTTGTTTATTCATGTACCTGTTGGTGGGAATTTGGGTTGTTAGCAGTTTGGGTAATTATAAATACAGTCACTATGTATAAGTCTATTTTATGGACATATGTTTTCGCCTCCCCTGGTTAGACACCTGGAATGGAATGAACGGGATACATGGTAGGTGTCTGTTTAACTTTCTAAGAAACTGCCTGTTTTTCCAAGTAGTTACACCATTTCTCATTTCCATCTTATTTAAATAGGAAATGAAAATACTCAGATGGTATTATGGTAGCATACTCCTCATTCTGTCACACTGAAGAAAATCTCCAAATGCACACTTTGAATTTGCTTAGTCTACTTTCCCAAGGGGTTACATTTTTCAGTCTGGCTTGCCTTGAATACTTGTGTTAAAAAAATCAGACAAGAAAATTTTGAGGAAACAGAGAATATAGAACAGAGCACATAAGGGCTTTTTTGTTCAACTTAGACATAGAGTTTTCTCGTAAGATTTGCAGAAAGTTTTTTGTTAATCATGTAAATTAAAACACAGTTAGTAGATAGATAAACTTACCCTGGTTTTGTGTCATTTACTACACAGTGATAGGTAAATGTTCCAAACATCTGAACTCCTAAAATTCCATAAAGAAGTAGAAAGAAAAGTAGGAAAATTGAAACGCTCCATATTTGTTCTCCCGATCGCCTGGGGGGGGGGAAAAGTAGGCAAAACTTACAGAAATGTCATAAGCTTTTCTCCTTAACTTATGTAAGAGCAGTACTTACTTTAAAATGTTTGTAATCCTGGTCCTTGGTAGCTCAAATCGGAAATAAATTCGGAACGCCCGAATCATAATCAGTGGCCTTGGAATCCGCAACATGCCCCAGGGTGACATCTGGTCAACTATATCAGCAATTTCAAATACCTATGAATTAAGAGGTAAGAAGAAACAAGTTCAGAGCTTCCCTTAGCTTTGCCCGTATTTACGACAGACACAAGACAGCGTTGGATTTGCCACACTGAACTCTGCCCTGCATTCTTTACCACTGAAATGGTCCTTTTTGAAGCTATAGCTATCTTTGGAGAAATGAACACATAAACTAATGTAAATGCCATTGCTCTTACTCATTTCCCGTATAATTCATCGAAGCCCAGTTTTTAATTATAATACAAGCGCCAACTTAGATCACAGAATAAGTAGGCTGAGTTTTCCTCACCAATAAGGTCAATTAGTGGAACTTTTTTAAATAGCTAGAACACAAAGTAATGGAGAGAGGGTTAAGGGTATTATAAAAAAATAAAAAAAGGAATTGTACCATTTCCTAAAAGAGGCAAAAATGATAATTAGAAAACATTTGTCAGTCATTTAATAGCTATTAAATGGAAAAGAACACATGAATATGCAGGATGAATTCAGATTGTTGGAGAGGTGAGCTCTGTAAAAATAAGGAGAGCTTATCCATAAGCATTGACATGACTCTGCAGGATGGACTGAATTTATTATGTTCTAAATTTTTAAATGAAGAATGTACTATCTTGAGTTGAATTAAACACAAAACTGAAGCCTGAATGAACACATGGAAATGAATTCTATTACCCAGTAAAATCCCACCTTTAGTCTTTTAAATATAAGTTCTCCATTTCTCTTAGGAAGGCACTTTCTATTTGCGATATGGTATTTTATGTTCATCCCAATGTATCTCTATTAGTCAGCTATTTTTAGTGGGGATTCAGTCACATAAAAGACCAGAATTTTAATATTTAAATTTTTTTATTCTACAAGATACAGAAATGTTACCCCATGTTCTGTCCTTCATTTTAAATAAATATATTTTTATATCTTTTTAATAAGAAATAATTTGCTATGGTATTGATGTTCATTTCTGCTTGAGAATCGACAGATGTGACTGACAAAGATTAAGATGTTAGTTTTTTATCATAAACATTTAAAATAACATGATGTTGAGGAAAGTTACACCATCACATTTGACAAATACTGATTACTATTTTTATTTAGATTTTCAATGCAAAACAATGCACATTTTGGAAAATACCCCCATGTAAATTAAAAGTTTTAATTACCTGTAACACCAATGAAACCCAAAGGCAGAAGACCATAAATCCATCAAAAACACACCAGCGATCTTTCACATAGGAACTATCCCCCTAAAAATAAATTTCACATGGAGTTATCATGCAAAATTAAGAATTTCAAAAAACATCTGTGGAGAGAAGGGTCAAAGGTTAATTCAGTATAAACTAGCCATAATTTTTGCATCAAAACTGAAGAAACTTTCAGAAGGAGTACCTTTAGCTTTTTATTTTATTCATAACAATTTATTGATTTATTTGACAGAGAGAGACAGAGAGGGAACACAAGCAGAGGGAGTGGGAGAGGGAGAAGCAGGCTTCCCGCTGAGCAGGGAGCCGGATCCCAGGACACAGGGATGATGACCGGAGCTGAAGGTAGGCGCTTAACCACTGAGCCACCCAGGTGCCTGGTGGAACACCTTTAGCGTTTTAAATGGCATTGTGTATGAAGAAAATAATTTATGAAACACAAGTAACTCCAGAGCTACGCATGGAAAATTTTAAGTTCACATAAACAGAAAACATCACTACTTTTTCTCTTAGCCACACAGATACTACCATTTAAGAAACCAGAGGTCATCCCACACAGGAGTCAGCTTAAGTCCTAAAACAGCTTTCTTCCTACAAGAAGTAAGGACAATACTGGTCAGCATGAAGACCTTTAAGCGTGTGGATCAACCACCATGAGTAGGAATTTAACAAGGAATTCACCTCGAGCTAAATTAAACGTGAAGAAGAAAATTGCCTTCATTATCAAATATATTAAACATATATTGACTTGAATTGGAGTCACATGTGATAAAGAAGACACACTACTTTCACCTTTTAATAATGAATCTACTCTGACGTTAGAATGCATATTTTTATCAAATGGGAATTTCAGAAAAAAAATTTCCCTTTTGAGCAACAAAACAGAAAAACCCACCAGATTAGAATTGGAACCTTAAATAGGAAGGCCTTTGCTTTCTTAGGACTGCCCCATTAAGTCACCAGCTCCATCATAATCCATGAAACTCGGTTCTGAATTCGGTGACACCTATCATTACCAGCTCTGACTGAACCTGCTTAGGAAATAAAAATCGGAACAGAAAGCCAAGATTTTAAATAAAATGATGAAATCTGTGGTAGCATATTTAGGAAGATAAAATAATTTCCAGGACTACCTACACTTAGTAATAAATAGGCTATCAAAAAGACTCCTTGAGAAGTTTTCAAAAATAATCTATATTATTCACAAAACTAACAGTATGGTAACTCACTTCATGGAAGTTATCTGGCCCAGACGTAAAGTGTAAATTCAACTTAGTTAATGCTGAAGAATCATCTACTTTACATAAGAGGATGTATAACGCCTCTTGAAACACACACACACACACACACACACACACACACACACCAATCTTGCATAGAAAAACTAATACGTACACACCCAACTAATATGTAAGATAGAACAACTTGTAACAAAGCTATAAACATGGTGGGGAAGATAAGAAGATTAATTCTATGAAGAGTTTAGAGAAAAGAAGTCTAGTTCTCAAATGCCTAAAAAATTTTATCATTACTAAGAGAATCAACCAAATTTGGTAATTTGTATATTTGAGAAGTTCACAAAAGAAGTATGAAAGAAAGCCTGAGGCCTGGGGTCTGGGTAACTAGGAGGACAATGACCCTGTTAAGTGTTTTGATCATCATATGTTGATTTAAACGTGATGATAAGAAAAATTGCACCTCCGGGAGGCACTGGTTTCAAGAATGCGTGTGTGTGCACGCACGTGCGTGTACACACACACACACACACACACACACACAGAACAAATAATTTAAGGATGTGATCGTTGTCCTCAAAACCTCACAAAACATCTTTCACTAAAAGTATCATATTTGCCTTGTCCATTGTATAGTTCACTGAAAATATAAATTATAATCTAAATATAGACAATATAGTCAATATAAAATTGAATTTTCTGAGTCTAATTTTAATCGGTATCCAAAAAGATAATGGAATACAAATGATTTAAAGTTACACTTTAAAGATTTTTATTTATTTATTTGTCAGAGAGAGAGAGAGAGAAAAAGAGAGCACAAGCAGGGGGAGCAGCAGACAGAGGGAGAAACAGGCTCCTTGCTGAGCAGGGAGCCAGATACGGGACCCAATCCCAGGATGCTGGGATCATGACCTGAGCCGAAGGCAGACGCCCAATCAACGGAACCACCCAGGCATCCCTAAAGTTACACTTTAAAGATTCCCTTGAGTTTCTTAATATTTATTGTTCAATAAATTCAAAATTTATTGTTCATTCATTCATTCATTCACTCATGTATAGATACCTTTATGATCTAGACAGTGTTTGAGGCAGTAATGACAGAGGATCGAAAAGAAAAACAAAAACCCTTGACCTTATATGATTTACATTCTCAGTTTAAAAAATGTTAAATATACAGTATATGTTGATAGGTATTATGAATAAAAATAAAAGTGTATATTTTCAAATTGATTTTTACTAAACGAATGTATTTTTTCTGGAATGTTAGGCAGAAAGAGAAAAATATCACGACGTTTATTTTAAGAACTAGGCATAGTTGCGATTGTTTTAAAAAATGCAAAGAATTCCCAAAATAAAAACTAAAATTTTATGGGACTCAGCAGAGAGCTATTTTAGAGTAGTTCTATCTTTAACTTTTTGAGGAACCTCCATATTGTCTTCCCGAGTGGCTGCGCTGGCTTGTGTTCCCACCAACAGTATAAAAGGGTTCCCCTTTCTCCACATCCTCACCACCCCACGACCCAGAAATGGCACTATGAGGTCTAATACAAAAATACTAATTCAAAGGGATACACACACCTTTATATTTGTAACAGCATTATCTACAATACTCAAATTATGGAGAGAGCCCAAGTGTCCATCGACTGATGAATGAATAAAAAAACAGGTGCTATATACATATGATGGGATGGTACTGAGCCGTCAGAAGGAACGAAGTCTTGCCATTTGCAATGACATGGATGGTGCTAGAATGTGTTATGCTGAGCAAAATCAGTCAGTCAGAGAAAGACAAATACCATATGATTTCACACATATGTGGAATTTAAGAAACAAAACAAATAATAATAGGGGGAAAAAGAGGCAAACCAAGAAACAGATTCCTAACCGTGGAGAACCCACTGAGAGTTACCAGAGGGGAGGTGGGGAGAGTGGGGTGGGGAGGAAGGTGGTGGTGGGGGGATGGGTGAAATAGGTGATGGGGATTCAGGAAGGCCCCTTCGATGAGCACCAGGTGCTGTATGGAAGTGCTGAGTCACTAAATTGTACACCTGAAACCAAAACTACACTGCATGTTACTAACTGGAATTTAAGCAAAACTTAAAAAAAAAAAAAAAAAAAAAAGGAAAGACCAAAAGGAAAAAAAAAAAAGAGCTAATTTAAAATAGGAATGATTAAAAGTAAATGTTTGGCTGAAAAAGGATCACTGGGATCAGCTGGGTACACGGACTATTAATAAGATGAGTTTATGTGGCCTTTTTCCCCAAATTATTATTTTATTTCTTTTTTGTCATTAAAAAACATTATACATAGCGTTACGACAATTAACTTCCACTGTTGCTCATAACTTGCTTTAGTAACAAATTATATTCAGTAAGATGCAGGATGAGACCTCGTTATATTTAGGATGATTTAAAATGTGAAAGCGAGAATAAACAGCGATAGTTTTCAGGAAGGGTAACTGGGTGGCCAGGACCCAACGAGGGAAGAAAAACAGATGTTCACATTATAACCATAGATGTCTTTGACTCACGTTCATGTGTTATGTTTTTTAAAGTAGATTTTCAAAATTAAATTTTTAAAAAGATGAACATTTTAGCTTTAACAAAACTTTTAAAGTTTTTTTGCTTTTAAGTTGGCACAAATGAAGTCAATTCTGAAAACCTGGGGCCCCACAAATTTAGAATATACAGCTATCAAAACAGAGTGGCTGAATTCTTGTTTATTTACTTTATAAATTTGTTTGCTAAGGAAACTGATGTTGCTGGGATGATCTAAAGTATACTCTGAACTATATAAAAGGATGGACTATTTAAAATCACTTTAGGAGTCCCGGTAGGGAATCAACAAAAAAAAAAAAAAAAAAGCATTCAAACATGCCTAACTCAAACGAGCTCACATTGTGAAAACTGGCTTCACAAAAACTTCCACTGCATAACGTGGAAAACTATTTCCGAATTAGGAAGTCAGTTCAGTTGCATTGTTTGGAATGAGCTTGGCTGTGGACTTTCCAGCAATTCATAGTGGCATTTACCTGTTGCCAACAAAACACACCCCACACTGGATGGTATGTAACGGTCAATTAGAACCGGCTTCTTTTGACTTTCCTGATAATAGGTGTGCAATAAGCCATTGGGCACAAGTTTTATACAATATTTTTTGGCTCATGTTCCCAAGAGCTATTTAATATTTATAAAAGCCTTTAGTAAGCAATGGTGCAGGGAGCTGGGACACAAAGACCAGTAACACTCAGATGTCCTCCCCCCCTCCGCCTTTTATTTTTCTAGTTTTGCTTTTTAGTGTTCATTATTCTTTTTTTTTTTTTTTCTTAAGATTTTAGTTATTTATGAGAAAGAGAGAGAGGGAGGGAGAAAGCAGGGAGAGGAACAAAGGGAAAGGGACAAGCAGACTCCATGCTGAGTCATGAGTCTAACCTGGGACTTGATCTCATGACTCTGAGATCACAACTTGAGCCCAAACCAAGAGTCGGAAGCTTACCCGACTGAGCCCCCGGCTCTGTGTTCTTTTTTCTTCACGCTGTGCTGTCTTCCTGAAAATTCTCCCAAGTCTGTGCCAGCTTTCCTCTCCAGAATCTGATCTGACCATAGCCTACCCTGATAAATGTTTGAGCCCATACGTAACACAACAAGCAGCAAACTCAGCTCATGGGTCTGAAAAAAATGTTCATATTGTGTAACTTACAGAACTGTCCTTTGTAATTTCCACCTCATTGCTGAATGAATTACAGTTGACTCCCTCCTGTTTATCAATTCCAGTTGTGAATTTTGGGTTTCCCACTCAAACCTTCTCTAAACCTACTCTCTGGCGTTGCATTAAAAATATCCCCTGGGGTCCCTGCATGGCTCAGTCCTTTAGGCATCCGCCTTCCGCTCAGGCCATGGTCTCAGGGTCCTGGGATTGAGCCCCATGCAGAGCTCCCTGCTCTGGGGAGCCTGCTTCACCCTCTCACTACCCACCCCCCCAATGCTCTTGCTTTCTCTCTTTCTCTCTCTCAAATAAATAAATAAAATCTTAAAAAAAAAAAAAACCCAGCCTATCCCCACTATAAATATTTGAGTCTTTTCTGAAGATTAGTAACACCTTGAGAGTAGACAATTTCAGCCACCCAGCAGAGAGAGAGACATACAGCAGATATTAAATGAATGAATTAGATAAGCAGATGTACAATATCTCGGGACGTTTTTGCAGATTACAATACATGGAGTCAGAAGCGCACTCATTTGCTTCATAAATGCATGCGTTCACCCATCCATTCATTGAAATTAGCATTGTTCCTTAAAAGAGATGATTCCTTGACTCCTGGCGAAGAAAGAAAGATGTGTAATTACCCTTCAAGGTAATATCTTCAAGTTAAGATTTTTTTTCCCTGTATGATCATGAAAGACCACAGATGAAATTAATGAAATAACTTTAGGATGTTTCCTGGATTCGCACACTTCGACGAAACAAAGCCTACATGCCATGCAAACAGGAATCCAATCAAGGTGAATAGAACTTGTGCACTATAATGCAATTGTAAACATGAATGAATTGACATGTATATCATGTTGGTCATTACTGATAATCACTAAGTCTTTATAAGTCCAAAACAACTTTAAAAAAATAAAATAAAATACAGACTCTGAACCTGGCACTTTGAAATATAACCTCATAATACACTTTGTGTCTGACACATTTACCAAATTCTCTTTTTGACTGTGTGTCAAAGACTTTTAATCCTAACTGGTGAAGTATGTCCAGATCGTTTTAAAGTCCTACTGTATTCATACCCAAGTTATATAATATTTGCAAATAATGAGCTGCCCCTTTCTCCTACTTCCGAATTACATAACCAGAGTACGCAGGGTACTCAGGAAATTTTAACACCTCAAATATGACAGAAAGGTTTTAATTTGGTTGGTCCATCAACAAAAATGGAGAGCAGAGAATGTAGCCGGACTGCAGGCAGAAATCAGCATGCTGGCCGCTGAGGAGTTAGTCAAGAGCTGTCTGTCAATTTTTACAAAAGTAAACACTCAGAGACTGCCAATCAATTATGCAGTATTAGAGAGTCACTTAAATTGCCATGCAAGTATTTAATAAGCAGAGAAACCAAACACATTCATCTGAAGACATTTATAGGGATATAGTTCGCAGCTCCAAAATCATATGCACTGGTAGTTTCCCGAGCACATGATTTATTGTTCCCAGTTCCCAGGGCCCATCTGTCACTGGGTCTTAGCATCGTTATTTATCACTTCAGCACTGCGCAGAGCATGCATGGTACCTTTACCGAGGTTTATTGCCAGATGACAAAGAGACAACCGAGAATTGTCTGTAGAATTCGCGGTCTGCGATACATGGGATGATTTACAACACAAACCTCTGTCACCCAAATGGTTTATTTTTGCCTCCAGGGATCTGGGGAGCTAGAATGCTTCTCAGAATAGGAAGTAATGGGAAGGCAATTAGGAACGACTGCTTGGGGAGTGGGAGTGAATTGGCTGACACCTGCGAGCACAGGGAACACGACAAAAAGATGCAACATCCTTAAGACAAAACATGCCTCCAACAAAAATTTTTGAAGACGGGGCTCCCCAGAAGGACTTCCTGCCTCAGTTTCCCTATTTCTGGGGCCCTTCCTCCCCCGTATCTTTTATAGAACACCATTACAGCATTGGCACAAAACAACGAAGGTGACATGTCACCTCCAGAGTGAACTTCTCGAATACAGAGCAGACCCTGTCGCTCTCAGATCTGAATCCCCCGCGCACCTTTACTGAGCACAGAATGAAGTCCGAGCTCCTCGCAGGACATGCCAAGTCCTCCCCCGTGCTGCCGGCCACCTTCACAGAATCCCGCACACAGGCCCCCTGCTACTTCTCACTACTGAGAGCTCCCCAAAGCACCAGGCTGTCCCAGGCCTTGGGGATCCAAATATGTCTTTTCTCCTTCTGTGAAATCCTTTACTTTTACCCCCAACACTCCTGCCACAGAGCACACGTACTTATCCTTTGGGACATGGGCTTCCTGTCCCTCCTTCTTCAAGACTTCTCTGATATCCCCAAGAAGACGTTTTCACTATTTCTTGGGCCCTCCCTCCCCCGTATCTTTTACAGAATACCATTACAGCATTTGCACAAAACAACAAAGGCATATCTCTCACAATCTGCATTCTCACTATACAAACATCTGCCATTTATATTTGCAAAAATATTTGCCCCCAAATCACTATGTATCTAGAAGAACCACCGTAATGAATCTGCGTGTGTTAGTGGAAACATGGAAACTGCCCATAAATCTGGCAAGAAGGTACAGTGTGCAACGCATGTCTAGCTCTGTTGTTCTTCTGAGCTGAATCTTGTATTACAAGACCCAAGTGTCAAGTGCATCACCATCTTCCTTTTCCCTATCTTCCCTGAGGTTAGCTCTTTGCAGGACCTAAGACAGGAGTCTACCAACTCAGGTCATCTGATCTTATTTCATTAATTTTAAGACATACCACCCCCCACTCTGACACAGTTTAACTCTTCTAAATTTCGTTTGTACCTTGTAATCAACGCATCAATTACAATCTTAAACCTTATGATCCAAGTGTAATTAGTAGCACTTTTTCTGTACTGTAAACCGATGCCTCGCCTGACCACTGATGACCTCACAGATTCAATCCAACATGGTAGATAATCCTCTCACATATTTTATCTTTGTTTTTTACATAAGAGCACATGCTCCCACTTTTGTTTGGTGCGTGCAAAACACCCGCTCCTGAACTCAGGAAATACAAATAATTGAGTGATAGGTGTTTAAATGCTGTTCATTATACAGAAATGCACAGGTGGATTGCTACCTAGTGTTAGTGATCTAGTGATCCAATCAATATTTGCTGAATGATCAAAAGCAAACTTGGAAACTGTACTTGGGTTTGAGAATATAACTCTCCCTTATATTTTTAATTATAGTTTTTATCTTCAGTATCTCAAAATTTTAGCATCTTAAATTCATATTTATACGTAGTTTAATATATTAGGCAAAATACTAGGTCAATAAAATTTGTGGGCAATACCAGAAAGCTACAGCTGCAGTACTTTCTTCTTGAAAAATAAAATTTCTGGGTTTGGTTTGTTGTAGATACGTCTATAAACTAGGTATTATTAGATCACCGTACCTTAAGCATTTGGTCTGAATTTCAGGTGTGCCATACATTGTTAAAACAAGCGAGGTATAATTTTAGAGCATTCAATACAATGATGATCTTTTTTTTTTTTTGCTCTATAAACATCTCATATGGATTAATACAGTTTATGCATGGAAAACGCTCCTTCAAAAATAAAACACCCACTTTCCCCAAATCTCTGACATACATGTATATCGATGCACACATAGTCTTCCAACAGAAGTCATATGACAGACTGCTGTTACTTCATCACTAAATCGGACTGTTCCTCAGAAATACTGCATGGAAATCAGTACATATAATATGATTTCCACCAAACTGTTTGTACAGCTCTGTTACAAACAATGTGAAATCTTATTAAGAAAAGTATAACCTAATGATTAAAATAGAACACAATATGCACATATATATTCATAATGATCCTAGATGTGTGTGGGAAAAACACAAGCATAAGTCCTACAAGTGAACAAACACAGCACATATTTGCAAATTTTCTGGGTAAAGACACTAAAAAATTGAGTGAGAGGTAACTGTCATACTATTAGAAAATGAATTAACGTAGAAAAAGTATGGAAATATTTTATGAAAAAATAAGCTTTTTGGAAGACAGGTGCTTAATAAAAGTTTAAAAAACTATATATAGTAGGGTTAGTGATGAGAGCATAGTAATTCAAAGTTGAGTAACATGAGGTCCTTTAAAAAAATGATCATCTGGGAGTGCCTGGGTGGCTCAGTGGGTTAAAGCCTCTGCCTTTAGCTCAGGTATAATCCCAGGGTCCTGGGATCGAGCCCCGCATCGGGATCTCTGCTCAGTGGGGAGCCTGCTGCCCTTACTCTCTCTGCCTGCCTCTCTGCCTACTTGTGATCTCTGTCTGTCAAATGAATAAATAAAACCTTAAAAAAAAATGATCATACAGCCCCTGTGGGGACTGATGCATTTTATTATGGAGTAACTTAAATACCTACATTTTTCTCATGCAATGGTAAACCAAAACAAATTCATAAATACAAAATTGTGGAGTCAATAAAATTTAAACGAACAATACAATGTACTGTAACAAATGATATCTTGCTAAAACTAAGCCTTTATGAAAAGCTTAAGATTTCTTTCCAGTTTTAGTATATAATCCAAATTTTAAATTTTATCTATTTAAGGTGTACAACTTATTTGTTGACATATGTTTTCAATTCAATAACAAAAACAAACAACCTAACTTTAAAAGGACAATGGACCTGAATAGACATTTCTGTAAGAAAGACATATGGATGGCTGACAGGTACATGAAACGGTGCTCGACTTCACTAACAATTAGAAAAATGAAAATCAAAACCACAACAAGATGCCACTTCACACATGTTAGGATTTATCAAAAAGACAAGAGATAACAAGTGTTGGGGAGGATGTGGAGAAAAGGGAGGTTCTTAAAAAAAAAGGGAGGTTCTTAAAAAAAAATAAGAATATATCTGTCTTATAATCCAGAAATCCCACTTCTATGTACATATCTAAAGGAAAGTAAGTTAAGTTTTAAATACCAGAATGTAATCTCAAACCCAACATAAACTCTTTGGTCTGTGAATGTCATAACCTGCATTTCTGCAGAAATGTATGTTACCGAAATGAGAATAAAAGTCATGACTTTTTGCCGTGGGGACCTCAAGGGTGAGAACTCAGTGAGATGACAAATTTAAAGCTTGGTTCAGGATAATTAGACTTCCTATTTAACTATGTTTACCCAAATCTCACATAGCATTTAAACACTGAACACCAGTTTTAATGAGATCTGAGGCTCTAATGATTACTTCCAGATAATGTTAGCAAGTCAGTATTACAAAAATCTGTAGTATATTTGTGTTTAATCCAAGCATTCCTAAATGAAAAACAGACTGTATTTGATGTTCATTTTCAGTTTTCAATTCTTACAGACTAAAGATTAAAGCAACACTTTTAGTCTTAGTCAACAGCTCATCATCCAAATACTGACGGAAGTCAGAAAATACTGGGCATGACTCACTAGAAAGGTTTCAAAAACAGCCTGGTCATAAATCCAATATTTTCTTATCTAATGATTGCTCTGACTTTTAATATCTGAACCATTAAAACCTCTGTTCATTCGGTGCTCGGTTCACTTGGCATGGATATATTAAGTCTACCTCTGTTCTTCTTATCATTAGACTGTGACATCGCAATGTCTACTATCACCTTCATGATGTGAAATCCAAGTCTTCGTTTATTAAACAACTTCAGAAACAAAACTTTTATTTTAGGAAATGTCATGCTTCTGTTCCTTCAAGTTGGAATCTCAAAGAAATCAACACATGGTGTTTTAATCCCAAAGAATGTTCGGAGATTGCATTGCCTGAATGACCAACATACATGAGCGCCAGGATCATCCAAGGCCCTCTGGGGAATCACAGAATTCAAAACAGGGCTAGGCTGTACTGGGAGAGAAGTTACAGTGGCATAAAGGATGCCTCTACCACCCTCACATGACCACCTTTCCCTAAAGTTGGCCTCCTGGTTTAGTGATCAATTTTGGGCACCACAACATATCTAAACCTACTGCTCAGAATATCTGACCTAGCGACTCTGTGAAAGACCCAGGTGATCTTCAAATCACCCTGAAATCCACTGGCTGAGGCATGGCAGGTACCCCCCACTCCCATAAGCCAACAACTTTTCCTAAGGGGTTGGGGATCCCATTTTACAGTCATATTATATAGACCCATGCTTATTGTACCCACAATGGGCTCTTGGTGATTCTCTGAGCTTACTGGTTTCTTAGTAAATGCATTAAGATTGCTGTGGCTTTGATGGTTCGTTTCAAGTTCAATTCCTACACTGAACTGAATTTCTCTTTAGTATTTCTACCCCAATTTTCTGTGAGTTGCCACAAACTTCAGAAAGCTTTTTTTAAAGCTTCTTAAAATATCTGATAATAGCAAGCCTCTGGCTGGTCCAGTGGCTAGCCGAAGCTAATTCTGTAGGTAGTTCAACAGTATGTCCCCCAAATCCATGCCCACTCAGAACCTCAAAATGTGACCTTATATGGAAATAATGTCCTTCAAAAGTGTAATTAGTTAAGATGAGGTCATACTGAATTAGGGTGAGCCCTAAATCCAATGACTAGTGTCCTTAAAAGAAAAGGAAAGGACACAGAGGCACGTGGAAGGAAGAAGTTCCCATGAAGACAGGAGCAAAGATTGGAGCAACACAGCTATGAGCTAAGGAATGTCAGAAACCACCCAGCGCCTCCCAGAGTGAGGAAGAGCAAGGAGGGGGTTTCCCCTAGAATCTTCAGAAAGATCATCGCCCTGCTAACATTCTGGTTTTGGACTTGTGGTCTCCAGAATGGTGAGACAACGAATTTCTGTTGTTTTAAGGTACCAAGTTCATTGTCGTTAGTTATGTAATAAGCAGGAAACTAATACAAATTCCAAAATACTTGTGAGCTCTTTTGAGTTTATTTTGTAAAGGCTCCTATGACAAGGAAATCAGAAGAGAGAACTCAGGCAATAACAAACCCTCTGAGAGCCGCGCTTGGGGAATTAATAAAGTATATCTGTAGACAAGCTTCCAGCCTCAGTCCTGTCCTTTATCTCTTCATTATCAGACCCATCAAACTGCACCCCCACCCCCCAGGACTTCTCCTCCAGATCCTAATGTAACCTGGCCAATAAGATATTCACTTTCAAAACTGCGAACACTGACTTCTGAGGACAAAGGGAGAACCTGGGCAACGTTCACAGTGTCAGAGGCGGTGGTGTGTGGACCTGAGCTGAGGTCATTGCTGCCCCAGGTGCAGAGCTCCCTGGAGTATACTTTCTAAGCTTGATCTCCCAAGGCCTGAACCACTCACTATGCCCAGGAGACTTCCCACCACCTTCTTTGGGGAAAAAAAAAAAAAAAGACAGCTAGAATTTGTTTCTTTCGCCAGACACAAAGTATATACTAAATAAACTATGTAGAGGTTGAGCGATTAACTTCAATCTGGGTAAGATCATGATGGTAGTTTTTTTGAATCTCCCAAATTTCTTAAGAAAACAAAACAGTGAGATAGCACAGAAAAACATATCCATGGACATAGTCTCGAATAAAACTGACAATGTATTCCAAAATAAAGACCAAACTATTGACAATATCAACACCTACTCAAGACCTCAGCTTGGGAAGGTTGTAGAGGAAAGTCATGCAGGGAAGTTCTGGCTGATCTGAGAATTTCACAGCACCAAAAACTAGTAATCAATACTAGCAAAACACTTAGTGGAAGCCTCAGACAGTGACCCTGAGAATAAAGGGCAAAATTCTTCAAAAGGTAACAAAACAGTCTATCATTGGCAGGTAAATGTGAAACAAAAGAACTAAACAGTAACAAAGACAAAATGCCCACCAAGGGGCTGGGCAAAGATCAGAGGTGACAGAACATCCTAATCTCTCGAGTGGATCCCATAAAAATCCCTTTCCGGGAGAACAGAGACCCAAGCTAGAGAAAAACTCCTGGAGTAGAATCCGAATAGGCTAGGGCAGGGACAGGAGGGACAAAGGATAACACGGATTAGATAAGAGGACCAGCAGTTCAGAGCTCACACCTGGGATGGGAGCTGCACAGAGAAGCTATATATTTTATATTTTATGGTAAAACAGGGGAAGGAACCCTCAAACTGATAATATATGGAAGCTACTCTACCCATTAAGCAGGAGAAACTCAGATTTCAAATGAGCAATGGCAAGAAAGGTAACAGAACAAAAGGATTATGATCAAGTCCTTATGAATATATTATAATTGTATTTATAAATATATATATTATAATATCAAGTCCATATACATATATAAATGAACCAAATAATGTACACAACACACAAATAATGTATAATACATGCAAAAAATAATCATACAAAGCAGATAAAGACTGTAGTAGACTATAACTAAGTGATCAAAAGAAATTAAGAAAAATAGATGCTACAAAAGTACAAAATTGGAAAAAAGGAACAACGGAAATGATGTCGAAACAATAGGAGACTATGAAAAAAGACAGAAAAGCATTCAAGAAATAATCAGAATTAGAAAGAAATGAAAAAAAATCATTTCAGAAAGAGAAGTAAACTTAAAGGAACACAAGATTGAATAGACAGCATAGGGAGTACAATAAGGGAATAGAATATAGGAAAGATTAAAAATAGGGGGGAAAAAAAGAAAAAAACACACATAAGGAAAATGATGGAAATAAATGACCAAAACATGATCTGGTGTAACTAGGATATGAAAAGAAATCCTGAAGACAGAATGGAATAAAACAAATATCGTATGACATGCCTATGTCCTTAATGGTCAACAAAAGACATATTCTCATAGATCTACTGAGTTCAATAATAAAGGGAAAGACTCTCAGTATTTAAGAGAAAGATCCAATCACAAAGAAGGAAAAAACATTCTCACAGCCACATTTATACCAGAAGCAATGAAGTAACATGTTTAAGAATCTTGAGAAATGAAAATGTGAAACACCGTCAAAAATCTGGAAACAGACCAAAAAAGTAAACCAAAAAAGCAAAAAAAGAAAGAAAAAAAAGAAAAGTAAAAGCAAAAATTAATGAGTTCAAATGAATTAACAAGCCAGTTCTTTTTAAAAATCAACAAGATAAGTAAACAAATTGGCTAATCTAAAACAAAATGAGGGGAGCCTGGGTGGCTTAGTCAGTTAAGTGTTTGCCTTTGGCTTAGATCATGATCTTAGGGTCCTGGGATTGAGCTTGTCCCTCTCACTCTGCCCCATCACCCGTTCCCCCCATCATGCTCTCTCTCTCTCAAATAAATGAATACAATCTTAAAAAAAAAAATGCAACAAAACAAAACAAACAAATAATACTAGCCAACCCAAGCAAAATAAATTCTAATCTAAAAAAAATTCAAAATTTGGAAGAAGTATAAATCAAACAGAGAAAATTAAAATTACTGAATGCAATCTTCTGTTAATAAATTCAACAAATTAAACAGTCGATAATTTCCTAAAAAAGTATACATCACCAAACAGAACCCATAGGCCAAGCAAGTCTGAACAGAACAATTTCCATAGAAGAAACAGAAATAGAAAGGAATCCCACCAAAAAAAGTACTAGAACTAGATGGTTTCATAGGAGATTTGTACCAAATTCTTTTTTTAAAGATTTTATTTATTTATTTGACAGAGAGAGATCACAAGTAGACAAAGAGGCAGAGAGGGAAGCAGGCTCCCTACTGAGCAAAGAGCCTGATGCGGGACTCGATCCCAGGACCCTGAGATCATGACCTGAGCTGAAGGCAGCGGCTTAACCCACTGAGCCACCCAGGCGCCCTGTACCAAAAGTTTTAAAGATTATTCAGACTATTTTAGAGCATAGCACTGTACACACGTACATGGAAAATCTAATATCAAAACCTGAAAAAGATTAGACAAAGTTAAAACAATGAAAATAATAACAAATATCATCAAATAGTATATTAAACTAGAATAAAACTGTGTCGTGACCCCCCTCAGTTTTTTCCAGGAATGTAAGGATAGTTCAATATTAGGAAATCTACTCTATTCCAAGAGCTAAAAAGAAAAATAATCATTCAACAAAACTTAAAAGCTATTCATGATACAATAGTCAAAAATTGGAATTAATGTTTGTTATCTTAGCCTACTTCAAACCCTAATCCTTCAGATTATTTAATGAGGAAACATGAGAGATGGTCTAAATAAGCCTGGGGTTAAACAAAGCTGTTCACTGCCTCTCATACTATTTAAAATTGAGCTGACCCAATAAATGAGCAAGAAAGAGAGAGACATCTGAAATGGAAATAAAAAGACAAATAAAAAGATAAAAGAATTAATGGGAAAACTACTAAAAACAGTACAAGAATTTATTAAATTTAGTAAAGTAGCAAGAAATAATATTAGCACATAAAAATCAATAGCCTTCATTTAAAAGAATAACAGCAAGTTAGAACACTTTATAGAAGACCCCATAGTGACAGCGAAAAGATGAAATAACATAACAAAGCACAAAAATAACAAAAAATGTGCAAAATGTATGTAAGGAGAAGTGTAAAACATTCCTGTGAGACACAAGAGTGGACTTGATAAGATGGAAAGAGCTTCTGATCCGGAACAGGAAGTGTGCGTGGCCTGAATAGTCATGAGCAAAGATAATCATGAAAGAGGAAAAGTAAATGTAATTTACATCACCTAGAGCTCATATTCCCAACACGAAGAGTACCCAAACCTTGAATGAAAAATAATAACTTGAAAATGGCCTTTGTATACAGTTGTGCTCAAATCAACCTCACTCTCAAAAGGGAAATTCAAACTAAAACTACACTGAGTTACCATTTTTCACCCAACAGATTGGCAACGGTCCAGAAGTTCTACAAACCATTTTGTGGCTACTGCTTGGGGAAAGAGGCACCTGTGTACATCGCTGGTCAAAGTCAAAATGGTTCAGGGAATATGGAGTATATAGAAACTAAAAATGGAACCATCAGGAAGCAATTAGTCATATCTAGAATGTAGAATGTTCTACAAGACTCATTTTCCCAATGGATCGATGACAAGAAATTCTTTTTTTTCTTTCTTTTTTTTTGCAGGATATGTGGGGTTGAGAATTAAGGGGCATAAAGAGACTTAAATGAGATTTAAAAATATAACAAATATATTTCTTAAAGCTCATTTGAGTCCTGATTGAAAGAAGCTAACTTATTATAATAGGAAATGTTTGAGACAATTTGGAAAATACGTCTATGACTTGGGTATTAGCATACATTAAGAAATTGTTAATTTTGCTAGACGCAATAATGGCATGATGGTTATGTTAAAAAGAAAGTGTCTCAGTCAGTAATGCATGAGCCGTTACTTCTGAAATGACCTGGTTTCTGAGACTTGCTTAAAAATGAAAAGAACTGGCCAAATATTGATAACTGTTGATACTGAGTTATAGGAATTCATGACAACTATAATCTCTACTTTTGAGTAAACTTAAAATTTCCCATAATAAAAAGGTTTTCAAAAGGTTAAAAATGAAAAAAAAAAGTAATGTGCTAACTGTGACCCTTCTGTTTTAAGGATGATACACATTGAATTATGCATAGAGAGATGCACTGACCCTAAGTAATTTCATGTTATGCATCATCTCATTAGAATCTTGAAGTCCTAGTACAAAATAAGGCCCTTTTCCACCAAAATTATGTAACTGGAGATGCTGATATAGCCAGTAAAGGAAGAGCTAGGATTTGAGTCAAATCTGTCATTTGCAGACTTTTACTGTCCCTTCTGCTATTTCCTTATACCACTGGCTCCCTAAATAGTATAATTTCAAATACTTCACAGAGAAAGTGTCGTCTACCTATTTTTATCCTCTGTGTGCAGGTTAGGAATACACAGAAGATATCCTTTGACAGAACTTTTCTTCCTTTGCTTTTTCTTTCTTTTCCTTTTTCTTTCATTTATTTCTTGTCTCCCAATTGGTTCCACTGACATGCCATGCCTTCCTTTTCCTATACTCCTGCCTTCCACCTCATGCTCTTTCTTTTTACTCCTTTGTACCTTCAGGACAGTTCAGGTTAATGACATCCCGGAGAGTCGTCACACTGTAACTTCATCAGGTAACATTTATTCCACATCCTGTAAAGCCACAGGTGCCACGCCTGGACTCGTCCCTGTGCCAAGCCACAGGTTTCCCCGGGAGGTGGCATAATCCACCCTATCCTGGCCATGAAGCCTACAGGCCGACTCTCTCTCTCCTTCCTGGATATCCCAAGGCTTTGTGTCTTACACAATTTATTTCACTTTTTAAATATTCGTACGCATCATATTTTCACCAGTCTCTGGAGTTATGCCCTATTTTAAAAAACTACAGGATGGATAAAGAGACGTTTTGTTTGATGGAAATTAATCTGAAAATACTATTCAACTAACTTAGATTTTCAAAGCATTTTGGTGTTAGAACACTCACCTTGACAATACCCCGGATGTGCATTTTTGCTATCATCTCTGCCGTGTAGAGAAACATCAGCAGAGTATCCAGAGTGAAAGTCACATACTGCAGAGGAGGGTAGTGCTCGAACGTCATGGGCGTGTTCATACAGACGGAAATGACGCTGATGATGGCACAGATGCGCAGCAAAGAGTGAACCCACTGCAAAAGAGGGTCAGAGTTCTCATTTGACACCACAAAATGAGGCCTTAACCTTGCGTTATAAACCACACTATTTGGAAAATACAATCTCGAGATTAAAATATTTCACTGGCATGGAGAAGAGAGAGTAGGAAACTCATGTCTGTTAAGTGCATACAATGTGCTAAATATTTTCCCACATTTTACATCATTTAATTCTGAAAGCAGCCTAATTTCCACATGCACACATGAAGGCAGAAAGGTTAAGAGACTTTTCCATGCTCCCACAGTTAATGAGAGCCAAGGGCTCGTGTGAACCTGAGCAGGTTACTTCAGTGCCTCTGACCTTCCCAAGGCATTGGGCCACAATATAAGAAGATTCTGATCCCATTAAAACATGGGTCAGCTGCAATTGCACTACTGGGTATTTATCCCAAAGATACAGATGTAGTGAAAATAAGGGCCATCTGTACCCCAATGTTTATAGCAGCAATGGCCACGGTCGACAAACTGTGGAAAGAACCAAGATGCCCTTCAACGGACGAATGGATAAGGAAGATGTGGTCCATATACACTATGGAGTATTATGCCTCCATCAGAAAGGATGAATACCCAACTTTTGTAGCAACATAGACAGGACTGGAACAGATTATGCTGAGTGAAATAAGTCAAGCAGAGAGAGTCAGTTATCATATGGTTTCACTTATTTGTGGAGCATAACAAATAGCATGGAGGACAGGGGGAGTTAGAGAGGAGAAGGGAGTTGAGGGAAATTGGAAGGGGAGGTGAACCATGAGAGACTATGGACTCTGAAAAACAACCTGAGGGTCTTGAAGGGGTGGGGGGTGGGAGGTTGGGGGAACCAGGTGGTGGGTATTAGAGAGGCCACGGATTGCATGGAGCACTGGGTGTGGTGCAAAAACAATGAATGCTGTTACGCTGAGAAGAAAAAAAAAACATGGGTCAGTACTTTACTCATACAGAAATGTCATGTGCCATTACTTTTATACTTTTTATGTATTATGAGCACCTAGAATTATATTTTACTTACCGTAACTTCCCTGGTCGTTAGAAGAGTGGTCTATCCTCCTGGATTGCCAACATTTTAAAAAAATGACTTGACACGTAACATTTCCCATGTGTCCGGTTATCTTTCCATTTATATCTTGTATCTTGTATTTATATTCTTGTATAAAAAATATATTTCGAAATCTGACCTCATCCTACATTTGCAATATGGACTAACTATTTTAGAGAATGTTTTGTACAATTTTAGCCCTGGGAGCTTTCCCAAAATTCCGAAAAGTAAGTTTCTGTGCAATTCTAGGAATGCACATGCTGTTCAAAGATTTTCCTCAACTTCAGCATAAAGAGTAGAAATAATAGATAAACATGTATATGCACGTGTATGTGCATATACTTGTGTATACGTGTAAGAAATAAGATCACTCACATACAGTATTTTATTATAAAAACAAACACCTAGACTTATAATATTAATATTATATAATATAATATTAATTATAATAATTATAATATTCCTTGCATCTGATGCTACCCCCACACACTTAATCTTACGAGTTAATTAATTAGTACACAATACTTAACATAACGGAAATGTGTTATTTATTGATGATGCTGGATATATCTGCAGTCATGTTAATCCTTTAATATTAGACTCCCCTCCCCTCACCCCAAAAAAGATGCTGTGGTTTCATGGTGGATGTCTTCTCGGCTGTGCAAACTAGCATGGACCCATGATGAAAAATCGAAAAAACTGTCAGAATTCTGAAGGAGACTCAGACACTTGTAGGCTGGTGAGTGGGTTATAACATTAATCTGACAGTTATAATATTTGCATGAAGACATAATGCCATGTATTCTATATCACGGAAGTCACTGATGACTCAATTCATTTTAAGGGTTAATGTACTTTTCATGCAGTTTGGAAACCCTTCAATAAATATCAGTGTGTGAATTTAGCCCCATCTGGATCTCCAACACAAAGGATCTAATTACACAAAAGAGCTTCAAAAGATGGGTTCTTCCACAATGAATCTATTTTGAATTTAAAGAAAGTATCCTAATTAAGCATTAATCATTTTAGTTAGTGCTTCCAAGGCTATATCTATAATGCTACCTTCCTCAGAGCTTCTCAGAAAGGCTTATATGTGGCGGACACTAAGAAAAAAGTTAGTGAATGCTTATTCTCCATCCTGTTCAATTCTCTAGCCATGAATGGCAGACCTCCTATGCGTAAGAAATTCTGTGGGGCTCTGGGGCCACAAAAATGTTAAGCACGTTTCTGACTCATCACTACTTAGCAGTCTGGTAGGCATAACATACACATACTTACATGCAATATACGTTTTTAGTTACATACAATGGTAAAATAGGATAAGCGGAAAGAGAAGAGGTTCATTCTGTGTGTGGTGGAGAGGGTCAAATGAGGAAGCCTTCAGACGCCCACAGGGGTGGGCTGACATCTGAGCCAGCCCTTAATGGGTCAGGAGGACTTGACTCATCAGAGGCTGGGGAAGGCCTCCGGGCAGGAAAACAGTGTGAACTGGCTGGACATCTCGGAAGAACAGGGAGACCCTGGTGAGGCTCCAGGTGCCAGTGTGTGCAGATCCAGGAAAGAACCATTGCTGGCAGTGAGAGCCAGACTAGAAAAAGTCCTCCCTGCACAGCGAACCCATTTTAATGAGCAATGTAGGGAAGAGAGATGTTGCAATGACTACAAAGGGAAAGGCAATGTGAACAGAAGGGGAAAGGCAGGAAGAAATCTGAGCCTGCTGGACATGTGGTCAGGAGGGCAGATGAGCTGGAGAAGCCTGGAGAGGGCAGGGAGACCGGGCAGATGACTTGTGTCCTGGTCAAGGGAAAGACAACCAGTGCGCGGGGAACAGTTCATTCCCTTACTTCGGCCTCTGCTGGGAGTCCGGTCCTGAAGGGGAGCCTGCTCTCTGTGGTTGGGCTGAGCTTGCAAGACCCATGACCATGCCCTTCCTCCTTCTGGCTGCTACACTATCTACCCCAGTGACACTGTTCTAGATGTTCCCCCCATGTTCTCCTTGGCTTCATTAGGCAGAGAAGGTGACGCAATTCTCCAGAGACACTACCCACTATCTCATTAACCTTTCCTTTGAGTCAACCAACACTTGCCACTCTGAAGGCGACCTCTAATTCCAAACATCTGATGATCCCCTCATGTGTTCATGCGTGCTGAGAACTCATGGAATTATGATAGAAGAGATGACTCATGTGGGACTCAAGCTTTGACTTGGACTGAGAAGGAGCAGTATCAGTGTACGGCGTGACTCTGGGAACCGCGAGCAGGGAGGAGGAAAGGAGGGAACAGACCACCTAGCAGACCTGCCTGTGTGCATGACCCCCCGCGGCACCTCTTTATTTCATCTGAATGATTCTCCACTTCCAGACTTCGAGACTCATCCATATTCTACTGCACCTCAAACAGCCATTTCAAAGCCAAAGTTACGTGATTTTTGAATTATATGAATCCAATTTCCTTTATATCAGCACGCGCTTCTCTGTTCTTCCAAAAAGGAACTTACTGGCTTGTTAATCCAGAGTATGTCAGCGTTGTCTGACAAAGATTCATCGGGACCGAAGTCCGTCACCGGCTGGGCCTCCACCCGGGAGCTCTGCTTCCGTTTGAGCATGCTGAAGTTAGCTGGGGGGAGCCAGTACAAGACTGCAGTCTGGAAGCACACAGACAGTTCCGTTAGTCACCGAAACCATCTCCACCCCGACCGCCTCAAAAACGGAGCCCCCCGTGTATGCAAATGCTTTCGTTAATTAGACACACATTCTACTGTATGGTGGAGTATATGCAATACGTGCAAAAAGAAATTTTAAAAGGGTAAGATAAAAATATCATTCCAAGCTTGGTTTTTTTCCCCCTCAACCCAATAGATCACCCTGTGCATTTCATGAACAGGTTGCATCACTGTGCATTTCATGAACAGGTTGCCCGCCCGTTCGGATGGCGCTAGTCTAGATTAACTGGGGTCGAATTGCCTTCTCAGATATACATATTAGCAGGAGGTTTTTGGAGGCCGAGAGCTGTCTCCGCTTAGAGTCGGTCTGTGCCAGAGCACAGGTGACCAGTCCAGATGAAATACTCAGATCTTCCCCAGGATTTTCCCTGGACTTAATTTAACATGACATCTACAACCATCAACTTCCAATGATAGTTTCTGAGTTCCCAATTTTGTCCCTGACATTGAGGACGGGGGGGCAGAAAGAATGGGGCAGAACCTCCTCTAAATGATTTTTTTTTTTTTCTTTTGCAAATGCCGGGACTGCATCAGCTCTTCCAGGCACCTTGAAGTAAATCCAAATCATACCGGAGGGAGACCAGATGTCCGCTTGCCAGGTACATACATTTCCCCAATTCTGAGTCATCCACATCTTGCCATAAGTGTCACTTCTGTCTAGCCACTGCCACTACCTCCCACAGTCCAGCGGCCAGGTATGCCGGGCCCTTAGGGCACAAATAGGAAACGAGGGAAATGTAACGGAGGAAACACAAAGGGCAAAGGTAGGCAGTGCCTGGCTACCCTGAGTCCACAGACTTATCTGATCTGGACTGAACCTCCAAGGAAAGGAGCAAAGCCAGCGGTTTTTTGGGATATGTACTATGCTTTGGACACTTAGCAATGATATTTTAATCTTTACAACAGACAACAGAAAGGAAGACATCTCGATGGCAGGAGAAATTCCAGCCTCGGGCAGTTAATGACTCAAGCGCAGCTACCCTCGCAAACTTGAAAGGCAGAAGCTTCTCTGTGTGCCCACAGAGACTAAGCGTGTGTGACGGACCAAACTGGGGCTGAGGACCCATCAGAGCTGCGCAAGGCCCCTGAAGGAAGGGGAAAGGTCGGGGCGGCGCACGGCCGAGGAAATGCTGGGTCAGGGAAACAGTGGTTTGACCACCAGGAAGCAGCCACTCGCTGTCCTCCTGGATGCTCCCTGGGGCTGGACGCGGGACTCTAACCGAAGGCCAATGAGGACCCCTCGATTCTCACGGGAGCACGAGAAGAATTTGCAGGATCTGTAAATAACACGCAGCTGCAATTTCCATGGGGAAGAGAACCGGCCACAGCAGCTCAGGACACATCAGCCTTGACTTTGATTCTCTATGTCTGAGTGCGTCCTCCTGTGTCCGGGCTCTCCTGGAGGCACCCGGGAAGGTGTGTCTGCCCAGCCCTCCTATTTCCAGAAGACATGGAGCTAATTGGCTTTAAGATGTGCTAGGTATTTCCAGGCTATCTTGCCCCGAATATTGGATTTGAATATGGGTTTTGCAGTAGGCTGCACTAATTAATTTTATTTTACATAATTGGAGTTAGGGACTCTTGACATCGATATGTAAATATATGCAGAATATTCAAATTATGCTTGTTCTCTGATTTACTATGGAAGGAAACATCTGGTGGCCTCAATTTGGGATGCTTCTTGAATGACAGTCTCCTGTGCACCTGAAAACGGGATATAGAATCTTTTAGAAATCCTTCAAGATTACACAACACAAAGGAAATAAAGTGTGGTTGTACAAAGTTGTTCAAAGATGATACAAGAAATTTTATAGACCTAGCCACCAACCATAATACCTTTTACACGGAGCCAGTGGAGACTCGTGAATGACCATTTATTGATCTTATGATCTGGCCATAAGTTACGGTCTGGAAAATTTTTTGATGTATGAAAACGATATCTTCATATATGAATACCATGCGGCTTTTATTATAAATAGAAGCAGAGCTGATTTTTTATCATGGATTTGTTTATGTAAAGAAGTAGACATCCAGAATTATTGTTTTTAAATCTCTATGCTAGCTATTTTTGACCCACAAAAACTGGTTGCTCATGATGAATGATACTAATCATCATAGTTTGACCCTAATTTTACCTACTACAAAAATGCCACCAAATTAAACAGTGCCCAAGAAAACCATCTGTTCAAACTCCTATAAAACCTGGTTAATCCACACACACATTAAAACACACTAGCTCCTGAATCACCGAAATATTGACTGATAATAATACCAAATATTAAAATAATAATATCAAATATTATTTAAAGCACCCAAGTAGTAAAATAAACACAAATTATAAACATACGAAGAGTTCAAAATTAATTTGAGGCAGTTGGTTATAAAAAATTTTCCTTTCTACACAGAAATATGATTTTACACATTTGTTCATGTTGCGTCAATATAACTAAGTACAGCAAACCTATTATTCCCCTGATAAAGAGCGGCAGGGATATTTAAGTATCCTAGGTAAGCTGATTATTTTGATAGGAAATTGCTTCTGTGTATCTTAGCCTTATCACTATGATGTATTTATAACCCAATACATTTTTTCTTCTGTTTACAGAAGTGTCCTTCATAAGGCAGTGCACTGAATTTAAAAAGCAAGACTTCCAGTAGCTTTTCCACCCTTATTAAAAGTAGTTGGTATCTGGGGCATCTGGGTGGCTCAGTGGATTAAAGCCTCTGCCTTCGGCTCAGGTTGTGATCCCAGGGTCCTGGGATCGAGCCCCACATCGGGCTCCTTGCTCAGTGGGGAGCCTGCTTCCCCCTCTCTCTCTGCCTGCCTCTCTGCCTACTTGTGATCTCTGTCAAATAAATAAATAAAATCTTTAAAAAAGTAGTTGGTATTTAAATAGTTCAATAATGAGAAAAGGCTGCACAGTTACAATACGTTCACTGATAAATCTTTTACTTGGAAACAGCTAATGGCAACTCCAGGAGAAAAGATATTTTGGTTCATTCTTCCCTTTTAAATGGCTAAAATCCAGTTTTCATATTCTGGGATAGCAACCTCTGTCAGCATACGCTTTCCTTAGGACATTCCAGCTCTCTCTTGACCAACTGCAATGAATAGATTCAATTTTCTTTAACTGCATGAGAGACTGTGGACTTCAAGAAACAAACTGAGGGTTTCAGAGGGGACGGGGGTGGGGGAATGGGTTGGCCTGGTGATGGTATTAAGGAGGGCACATATTGCATTGAGAACTGGGTGTTACACCTAAACAACGAATCTTGGAACACTACATCAAAAACTAATGACATAATGTACGATGACTAACATAATTAAAAAAAATAAATTAAAAAAAAAGTGCTTGCAACACTATGGGTCATTTCTTCTCCTTGTAACTCTCTTGGGTTTGCATTAAACTCTTACGAATCTTCCATCTTCTAAATGATGGTTTATAGCATGTCCTTTACCTGTTGTCCCCTGTGTCTGTCCTCTGTACTTAACCCCTTAAATGAGCATCTGCTCCTACAGTTTCCATCACCATCTGTCGGTGTCTGGGTCCTGAGCTGTACATCTGTGCTGCTGCTTGGCCCTCCGATACAGGCCGTACCGACACCATCACCACTGGAAACTCAACAGGGCAAATGGGTATCCGTCCGACATTCCCCTCCCCACTTTCCTCTCAACTCCCAGATCCTCCTGCCCTGGACTCTTCAGGTCCTTGTGTGCAGGTCCTCAAATGTGCAGAAGATTCTCTGTCCTGACATACATGGCCCCTCTGGCTTTAGCCCCGTACTGGAGTCCGTGCTGGGCCATGGACTTCAGGTCCGGACTGCCACAAACATCCAGCTTTCTGATTGTGTCCTGTCCTGTCCTGTGTTTGGGAAATCAACTTCCCAAAACACTGACGTGGTCTCTCCTGTAACCCAGAAAAGCCCAACCTGTCTCCTTCATTCTTATTCATTAGTTCATTCATTCATTCACACAGGAAAGACTGCATATCCGCCTCCGTATCAGGCACTGTGGCAGGTGCTGCGTACCCAGCAGGGAAGAGCAAAGGCATTCAGAGCTCGCAGCCCGCCTGCTTTGTTGAGCTTCATGTTGTAAGGACACTCGGCCCCGCTCAGGTTTACTTGCGCTTCCGGTCATACTCATAACCCACATACCCCACTTGAACTGGTTAAGTGTCCCAACACTCCCACCTCAGCAACTGTACTCTGCCTGTATCCTCTTCATGGTCAGCTGCCAATCCCACATCAGTCCTTTGTATTCCGTAGCTGAATCCATGAAGAGTTTTTAAAGGAAATTAAGGAAATAAAATGTTCAATATCATCCCTTGGACTTCTCACCCTAAGCTTTACTGTTTGGTCTTTGGAAGAGCAGCCTTCATGGCTAGCAGAAGATTCTCATTCATTCTGCTTACATAAAATGCATTCATTCATTCATTCACTCGTTAAAAAAAAATCCCAATCATTGTGTTAGGTGATAGGAATTTAGCACTAACAAAACATAGCTGGTCTCTCCTCTTAGAACTCCAATGCTCTGTGCTCCCCACACAGGCAAACAACAAGTTAATTAACGACGGAGCAACTGATTAATTAAAGGAGAGCCTCTCACTCCTGCACCTCGTTCTTCAACTTCCACGTATTGGTATTCTTATTTTCTCACTACCTTATTGCTGGCGCTGCCCTACCTCCCAAGGCAAGGAGTATATATTGAACGGCTGATTCCCAACATGCACCTGCGTCTTCGCTGTCAGACATGACGAGATTCACGTGACAAGCAAGGGCAGTGGACCACTCCCTTCCTGGACCTCAAATACCTATATCTTAAATTAAATGAAAAAAAAAAAAAACTTTACTTTTTATTTTCATTACTCAACAGTGCAGGAAAACTAGAAAAAATATAAAAACAAAACGAAGAACAAGGTGAAACCCGTCAGGAACTCTACTTCTAGAGACTCAATTATTTTTGCTAAGTATTTGTTGTGGGTGTACATTGTGCCTGTCCCACCTGGGGCCGGGGGGTGGGGGGCAAAGTGGAGCAGACAGGGCAATAATCAGATATACTCTCTCTCCTCCTTTAGCCAGGGCACCTACTCTCCAATGACATATGGGTTGAATCTCTACTATCTTCTTTTCAGTACATATTTTTCCATGCATATATTTATTTTTAAATGGCTGCTTAAACACTATCTTGTAACCAGTTGTTTTTTCTAATTTAGCAGTATCTTGTGAACATCTTTCTCTGTCAAGAAATATGCACGCACAGAAAATCCTAACTGTAAACAAAAACCACCTTCAAGCATCTGCCTTTCCTTGTCTTTCTTGTCTCTTAAGCTCATTTACATCGTTATATGTGCAAGGACTTGCCAGGTAAACAGATAAAAAGGCATTTTTTCTAGATAGGGTACCAACATTGAATTTGCAGGTGAGAAAGGTATCACTATGTATTTTGGAAGACAACTGAATTTGATGTTTTCAATTTTTTTGAACATTACAATCTTATTTCTTTTCTCAAGTATTCCTATTTCTTTTTTGTTGTTGTTCTGTTTAAATGGCTACAGAACCTAAACCAACAAACCACTGATGTCCATGTTTGAACGAGTTTTCTGCCTTTTCCCACATGCAAACTTAAATAGTCACTTGTACTTCAGCACATCATAATCACAGTTTGAAGACAAAGGGGAAGTTTATTCCTGATGCTGGAACTGCCAAATACCATTATTTCTGTAAATACAGACTCTACATTTTGGCTGGCCAAATGTCCTTCCCAACAACAGAACAGGTCCATTCAGAACAAATGAATATAGCATCATGCATTTTATGCCATGCTTGTAAATTAGGGAGCAAACCCCACTATTTTTGTCTTATTTTCTGTGATCCAAAATCTCTCTGCCGTGCCTCATGCTTCTCCACCCCATCCGCTCATCCTCCCTCTGGTTCCCAGGATATAGTGGCACCCCACTCCCTTTGAGGACTACACCCCCACTGCCGGCGGAGTGCCCTCTCGCGCCATTTTGAATGGCTGAAACTCCTCTAGTTCTGCAAGCTCATGTCGTCTTGGATCTCTCCTAGGGACACCAAGGACCCGTGTCCTGTGCTGTTACAGCAATCCACACCCACCTTCATGAGCTCACCCCTTACAGCCTCTACAGCCTGGCACACAGCACTTTCCCATGCGGACTCCAACTGCCCAGCAGCTCCTGCCTAGTGGTGTTCAATAATTACCTTTGATCTTAATCATCAAAACCACTGAAGGAAAAGTATTACAGACAGGATCTTCTATGAAGCTGAATATATATTCCCCAGTCTGAATGCTTCACAAAAAGGAAAATAATGAGCTCATCAGCTGACTTCCCCTCAAAATCTGTCAACTGCCATGTAAAAACAGATTCCTTCCAACGTCTACTGAGGGCCTGTCAGGTGTCAGGCTTTGTTCTAAGCACATCGTGCTTCATGTCATTCCATCCTTACAAGGAAGTTTTCACAGATGAGGGAGTTTGGGCACGGAGATGAGCCAAGATATGAACCAAGACAATGTGGCTTGCAGAGCTATTAAATTTAAAATTAACTACACTATAACTCAGAGTGGTAATAAAAAGAAAACTACTTTTTCAACATAGTCTCATCATACAACCTAGTGATTATAAACTCACTTGACATCAATTATTTTTTGGGGGAAAATAGTACAGACATTTTTCATTTCTTAAAATTGAATTCTGTTTTATGATGATTCATTTTATGGTTATTCCAGCCACATGATTAAAAAAAAAGTGCACCCCCCACTTTTTTTTTCTGGCAAGAATCTTCAAATGTCTCATTGACTCTATCTAAATGTCACTTTCAGGTTTCTGAAGTCATTATTCATTATCCAGTCTTTTTCCTCTAGGGTGAATTCTAGAAATGTTCTATTATGCTTTTATTATATTTTCTCTAGATTTGGGGGGAAAAATGAGAAAAAAGCATTTACTAACATCTAATAATTATACATCTCCCAGGAAACAGACGGCTGTCTTAATTTCCTACAGATGGCAGATTTTTTTAATTTCCTAGAGTTTGTTTTAGTCTAATTTTTTTTTTTAAGACAGAGAGTGTGTGTGCCCATGTGAGTGGGGTGGGGGTAGTGTCAGAGGAAGATGGAGAGAGAAAGAGCCTTAAACAGGCTCCATGACCAGCGCTGAGTGGGATGCTGTGCTCCATCTCACAACCCTGAGATCATGACCTGGGCTGAAATCAGCATTCAGATGCTTAACCAACTGAGCCAACCAAGCTCCCTTAGTCTCATAAATCCTTGACTGAATATGCTGAGAATGTGAAACTAGAAACTAGATCCCACTGAAGACACCTTGGCATAAGAGTATATCCTTTCTGCAGAGAATGTACCAAGGCAGAAAGAAGGAGTTTATTAAGAGAAGTCCTTTTGCCATACTCAAAATCCACAGCTCAGAATATGGTCAAGGTTGTGGTTTTGTTTTGCGGTGGTTCTTCCAGTAAGGAAAATCCAAACTAAATGGAAGTTACCAATCTGAAGGTAGCAAGTGGTAGCTGTTTAATCTAAAAGTTTCTAATAATAATACATTGGGTCATCCTGAGACGTGGCTGGCTGCTTTCTGGATGTTCTCAGAGAGAATTACTATACATTCTGAAATTTGCAAAAAGGATTCCCGCACTGTCTGGACTTTACAGTACATTACATCCCTAGAAACTTCCAATGATAAAATCTATTATCGCAGTCTTGAAATTGCTCCCAACTTTATGCATGCCATCGTAATTCTTAGGGTAGGATGATAGTCCATAAACCACTGTTCATTATGTTAGAAAAGAGTCAAGCCTTAAGCATTCTGTATTCTCTTTTGTTCCCCCTCTTCCATTTAAAAGATGAACTCAAACATTTATGGAAACCTGGCTCTGTGCCAAGCACAATTCCAAGGCCTTACTATCTTTGAAGTAGTTTTTAGTATTACCTCCACTGTGCAGATTAAAAGTCTGAGGCAAACTTGCCCAATGCCACATGAACTGGAAACAATTTTAGAATTCAGGGAGTCTGAATTTCAAGAACTTTTATAAAATTCAAAGGTTTTACAACAGTCATGAAATTCATTTGTGATTTCTTGAAAACAAATATAATATGAAAATAATTATTAGTTGTGAAGCTTGCACAGAGTACGCCCAACATTTGCTGAGAGTTTATGACATGTGAGGCTAAGAGCTCTGCGTGGGTCATCTCACCGACTTCTTGCCCTGCCCCAGTGAGGCAGGTGCTCTGTTCGTCTTATTTTAGAGATTTAAACTGAGATTGAGAGGTAGTAGAAGTGTCCTTCCCGCGGTCACTTTCTGATCTTGACCCCATGATCCTCAGCTGTCCACATCTTTCGGTCTGACCTTTCCAAGGCATGGTGACTAGAATCTTCTTTCCCAGAGATCAGGGATGGAGATTCTCCAATTCTTGCTTCCCTCATGTCTAAGTGGGACACCAAATTGGAGCATGGTGGCCCCCAGAAGTGCAGGTCAGTCCTCCCAGGCCACTCTCAAGCAAGCCTGTCATCAGTCCCCTCGGCTCATGAATTTTATGGGCCAGATGCATCTTTCCCTCTAATTGGCTTCTGCTCGCAGAAAAGGGAGGTGGCTGTGTTTTTTCTCTCTCAAAGTAGCCTGAGTTTTATGCCTGCTCCAGTGATCAGCAGAGCGCATCACGTTAGCGGGAGAACTAAGACATCATTGAAATGTTGACCCCTGGGGTCACAGCAGCAAGCCCCGACTCTCTCTCCAAATGCACTTTTCATTTGGGTGCTTACTCATCTACGACTTGGCCCTGGCTAAATCAGGATGTAGCCCGGCAAAAACAGAGGGTTACATGCACAGTCCAGTCTCAGCAGAACACAGGGGCCACCCAAGACGGGCCACCAAGCAGAGGAAGTGAAACATTTCAAAAGGCCACCTCTAAACCCAGCTCTTCCATTCTCTGTTCCTTTTGTCAGCACACTGATTAAAAACAGAATGGAGGACCACAGGGGAGGGAAGGAAATCTGAAAGCGGAGAAATCAGAGAGGGAGAGGAACCACGAGAGATTTTGGATCCCGGAAGGAAACTGAAGGATTCAGAGAGGAGGGGGGTTGGGGGAGGGGCAACCAGGTGATGGGTATTAAGGACGGCAGGTGCTGTGATGAGCACTGGTTGTTACATGCAGTAACGAATCACTGAACGTTACATCGAAAACTAATGAGGTACTGTACAGTGGCTAACTGATCAAAAAAAAAAAAGAAAGAAAGAAAGAAAGAAAATGGTCCCCCACTTTTTATACTGATTCTACTTCCCCAATCCCAAAGAGAAACAGCATATAACTTTTTTTTTTTTCCTGGTTCTTTCTATGAATGCTTCAAAACTGTCATTACTTCACTAAGAATTCTGTTCTGTTTCATTTTCGTTTGTGAAAATTGAATTTCCTTTGACCTTTAAAAATCACTGGATTTGGAAAGGAACTCAGGATGGACTAGAATGGCTGAGCGCCCCTTTGCGGTTATCCCTGCATCCCAAACTCAACTGGCCCAGCCCCAGGAGAGGGCACAGGCCTGTATGTGTGTCACCTAATCACTGTACTGATTACAAATGAGGCAAGAAGCCTCTGGCCAGATCCCTACTCAGAAAATCCAGTCAATCCTTTTAACAAGCCTGGTCATTCACCCCAAGTTTAGAAAGGATATACACTTATAATTTTGTGACTTATTCTGAGTCCAGTATAGGTGTAAAAAAAATTTCAGGAAAAGAATGTCAGTTAGAAATCACCAGAGGTTGAAGGTGTGACTTTGCAAGAAGGGTCACATTTCCCAATCTCGGAAGAGTCCTGTAAAGGTTTTCCCATCCTACACATGGCCCCAGGGCCTTGAAGGTTTTCCTCTGCCAAGAGTTCAAGGACAGGCATTTTGTCTTGATAAACTGCTATTATCATTTAAATATTATGAGAAATCATAAAAGGAGATTATCTATTTTTAGGGTGGTTGCTTAATCTTGTAATAAATCTGCAAAGGACAAAGAAGATGGATGGTTTAGTGGTTTTCAAAACTTTACCAGATTGTACTCAAATAAGATGGCAATTCAAAAGGAGTTTCCTGTTTTTTGTTTGTTTGTTTGTGATTTGATTTTGTAATAAGAATCCATCAAGTTTAGACAAAGAAGGTGAAAGATTTCCAAATAGTAGTTTTCCAAAGACTGCTGAACCTTTAAATCATCCAAGGAGGTTCTTAAACATTCTTAATCCCTGGAGGTCTTCACACCAGGCATACTAAGAACCTTCTGGAGTGGACTATGGGAAGTGGTATTTTTAAAAAACCCTCCTCAGGCATTTTTAACACACTCTCCCAGAAGTGGTCCCCATTAGTGATGGGGTCACTAATCCAGATGTTCAGAAGAGCATTTTAGTACCTCAGGAGCTTATAGTTCAGCGTCAAGACTGGTTGTTTGGGGATAAAAATAAGAAAAGACTAGTTCTAAACAACTGAAACAAAATAGAAATCTGAGACAGAAATTTTGATTTATAACTATATGTACATACAGTATATTCTATTCTTGAGTTTTCATCAGAAACCATCAGAATTTACTAAAAAAAAAAAATAAACTATATGGAAAATCCTTTCTATACAAGAATAGGGTTTTGGTTTTTGTCTTATGAGAAAGTAACTAAGAACTCTTTTACTTGGCTTTTCTCCTACAACATTTTAGTCTAGAATATACCTTGAAAATGGCTATTCATTACTTGAAACAAAGCAAAACAAATTGTCTAGTTCAACTAATTAGGTTTTAAAATTGCTTTAATTTTTACTTAATAAACAGCAGGAACATTTTTTTGAGGTTCTCTAGAATTTAATTTTTTTTTCCTCCATAAAGTACTGACATATCGAATCGAAGGAAATGGAAAGACTAATTCAACGAAAGGTGTTTCCAAATCCAAGAAGCCCTCTTTCTAAAAATTAAGTCCATTACTCACAATACTTCTCTTCATCTCTGCATTTTAGCTCCTGGGAGGAATAGTTAAGGAAGTTTCCCTACTTGAGAGATTCTCTCAGTTTAGATTATCCAGGATTTTTTTAACCTCAACTTTCATAATATAGATTTAATAGTGTCTTAAGTCATCACTGACTTTTATCTTGTCTGATACAAATTTGTATCTTGTCTGATCGAGGCCTCCGTAATTTGTCCTTTTTAGGAATATTAAGTAATTTTAAAAAATCCTTCCCCTAGTTCAGAAGTGACCTACGAAGATGACCTATGGATCTCATAATTACTACAAAGAAGAACTGATTTAAAAAATAATGAAGCAAATGATTTAACCAATAGATACTGCTCAGTGAGCGAGAAAGTGGTTAGTTGTTCTGTCTAGGCATCCTAAATAGGAAAAAAACAAACAAACAAATAAAAACACCTCCAATCAATCACCCAAACTTAAAATCCTGGATTTATTTTCCACCCATGCCCTCCCTTTCCTTCTACTGATTTGATCACCAGGATCTCTTAGCATTTGTTCTGCTGATAAATCTACTGTCCACTTCTTGGTTTCCATGATCATAGTAGGGTTCCAGGTACACATCCTTAAGACTGTACACTCATTTTCTCCAGCACCTTCCTTCACTGATCCCCACTGTTATTTTTCTCCTTCTTCTTGACCGCATTCTTGAGATCCTGTGGATTGGCTACACACTAATGTGCCTCAAACCCTGGAATGCGCCAGCTCTTCGGTTCTTTTCTATCACGCCTAAAGCTTCCTACTTTATAACAAATTCAGGTGTTTTTTAAATCCTACCCCCTTTCTTGTCTTCTCTAGTTCTGTCGTGTTATTTTCTTTACTTCCTAGGTTGAAATGCTAATTTCTTATCCCATCATAGGTCACAGAAACCTTTGAGAAAACAGTGCGTCTATGAGCCATGTCTCCCCAAATAGATATACTTAGGAACACTTTCGACTAAAAATATTATATTGCTGTGAACACTGGTATTGCTAGAAGGCTCATAATCATAACTTTATTAAAGATAGTAACTTTTATTGCTTTAAGGTCCTTTTTTCTCATCTAATCACTTTTCAAACAACTGTTCTGTAACTTACATTCTTCTCTTCCACCTTTTCTTTAACTTGCCTCATATGTATGTCTTCCTCTTTTTTCTATTTCATTTTTGACCCTGTAGGAGTATCCTGCAAGAACTATCTTCTGGTATTATTCAGAATTACACAATTTCAGGATATTATTTTACTTCTGGCTGATACTTAGTTTTGGAAAGGTAATATGAAGGCAGTCTGCATGTCCTCTTTGTAGATAGATAAACACTTCTTCCTTTCTCTTTTTGTTGTTGTTATCACCTCAGTCAGTCTAGTTAACACCCATGACCATAGTTTATGATTTTTTCCTGTGATGAGAACTTTTAAGATGTACTTTCTCAGCAACTTTCAAGTATACGACACAGTGTTATTAACCACAGTCACCGTGCTATTCATTCCATCCCATGAATTAATTATTTTCTAACTGGAAGTTTATACTTTTGAGCCCCTTCATCCATTTTGCCCACCCAGTAAATAATTTTTTAACTTGATCAGAATACCGACGGGATATTTTTCTTTTTTCAGTTTTTCAGATGCGAAGTGTTCTCTAGGCTCTAACAACATGCTAACCACTTTCTGTTAGTCCTTCCGGTCCATTATAACCCATCTCCATCTGCATATTTGGGTTATTTGTTTTCATCTAAAAGAAAACAGTGCTCACATTTCACTAAGAATGCGGCTTGTGGTCAGGGAGAGCACTCTGTGTGTGTCTCTGTTGGCTGTCTTCCAGACACATCATCCTGTTTGAAACAAAGTCTCCCCTTCTCTTCCCTTTGCATAACTGGAGAGACATCCCCCACCCAGCCTCTGCAGACCGGCTTCCCTTGGCCATGGTGTGCTGATTTTTGGACTTTACATCTCCTGACTCTTTTCCTGGAAGCCCCAGTCCCGCGCCCCTCTCTGGACCATGGGGTCAGTCCCTGTCCTTGGAGCACGTTCCATCTGGTAAGTCTGTACCAGCCCCTGGGTCTCATGGAGAAACCACTTCAAGAGTCAACTTTAGACTTCAGCCTTTCAGATGAAGGAGTTCTGCCTGGAGCTCTGTTCCTTACTTTTTGCACGAGTCATAAAGGAACTGTGGCCTAAACCTTGGTTATGCCATCCATCCCATCTGTCCAGTTCCAACTGTAGTGAATCTACCAGAAATGCATCAGAGTCCACACCCCATGAGCAAATGGTCTTCCCTCCACTGTCCCCGTGGGGTGCAGGTGTCTCACTATATAAAGTCCTTTGATCGTTTATTTGAAGTCTGAGTAGGAAGCAAAAACCAGAATTAGACTCCTGGGCTGAAAATTAATTATTCCTAAAAGACCTTGCATTTACTTACTTTTTTTTTTCTTTTCACCTGACCACTTTTACAACATTCTTTTGGTTTTAAACTAAGAAGTATATTTTATCATCTTGATTTTAGATGAATTTGTTAAAGGTCAAGACTTTACATAGTGCAAAGGTTATATGTCCAAGATATTTTTTTAATCTTTCTTTATTCCTGTAAAAGAGGGAAAGCGATCCACATATACCAAAAGAAGGCAGATTTACTACAGAAACATAGAAAACATCTTATTCAAATTTAAATCTTTAGGAAAACAACCTGAAGATAGAGATACACACACACACACACACACACACAGTATATCCATAATATAAATTACCAAATCATTTAATTTTGATTATCAAATACTTTTGAAATGTTATTTGTAATGATGAGAAACTGGAAACAACAAATATCCGGTGACCAGAGGTGTGGCCACAGAAGTGAGGTTGTATTCCTGGTTGCACAGTCTTACATAGCTATTTAGAATTTGTTAAGTAAGAATACTGTATGGGGCAAAATATCCTAAATATATTAAAATATGCTAAATATTTAATGGGAAAACCAGTATAAAAACTGTACGATGCCATGATTCCAACTATACGAAGTCATGTAGTTTTAAAAAGACTACAGCAAATACATAGAAATTATAATCATTTGTGTTCAGTTATTAGGACTACGGTCGTTTATTCTTTTTTTGTCTATCATCTCCGTCATTTCTTTCATGTCTGATGATTTTGAAATTCAAAGGATAAATGTTTAATGTTTGCATACAAAGACTTTGAGGTGTAAACGCTTCTTGGTGAGTCTTTGAAGAAGGTAAAAATCAAACAACATGATAGTTAACCTTTAAAAATGTTGATACCATTTTTGGAGGACAATTCATAACTTTTTTTTAATATAGAAAACAAGTATGAACGTGCATGCCCAGGAGTGTACACCTGTCCCTTCCGACTTCATTTCCAATCAAATCACAGTAGTAGCTATGAAAATGGGAATCACAAACTGTTAAGATTAGCCACCTGTTAATTTCTGCTTCCTGTTAAAGGTCTTCTCCTCCAACCCTGGCCTTCTTACACACCACAGTCACTGGTCCCCAACTCCCATTTCAGCACCAGGGAAATCTGGGCCTAGCTGATGACTACACGCAGGAGATTAAGACCATCACCTTCCGGAGGCCTGAACCGCTACGTGGACGCGTACACATCCTTGATAATATACTCCCTAACAATTATGGGTCACACTGGAAGATTTATCCTATGATACTTCAGTTCAGAGCTATCTACCATCCGTAATGAGGAAAATTCCGAGTCAGAGGGACAACCCCTTCCTTGTTCGGGGGTTCTGGGCCCGTCTGGAGATTCCAGCCGGTCTCCTAAGGGCTCAATGACAAAACGCTGTCGCTTTTGCAGGACCCCGCTTTGCCGGCTCGTGTGGTCACCCTGACAGCGGCTCAACCAGGCCCGTTCATCAAAGGAGGGCTCCCAAGCGCACAGCAATCCGCAGGAGCCGGGTGGGTGCGCAAGGCCCCGGCCCCTTCGGAAACCTGCTGGAGCAGGGCTGCTCCCACCCGCGGCGCGCTCGCCCTTAGGCGCGGAGGGGCCCCCAGCGCAGCGCAGCCGCCGCCGCCGCGGCCCGAGCCACCTGCCCCTGGGTGCCCCGTGGACAGGCCTGGCTCTGGCGGCCCCGGCTCCCCGCGGCCACCGGCGCGCAGCCCAGGCGGGGACGACGCATCCCGCCGCAGGGGCAGGGAGGGGCCTGGTGGCCTCCCGCGCCCACTCCCCGCGGAGGCTTGGGGCGCCCCTCCCCCTCCCCCCACTCCCGGCCCTCGCCCCCCGCCCCCACCAGCCCTGCCCCGCCCGGCGAGGGCCACCAGCGCGCGCCCGGGCCTCAGGCGGCCGTGACCAACCTGTAACCCCAGTGCTCGCAGCGGTCATAGTGCCGCGGGCGCGGCGGCGGCGGCGGCGGCGGGTCAGGCGCGGCGCCACCCCGCGGGGACGCGATCCCTCACCTCCCGCGCTCCGTCGGCGCGCGCCACCCGGCCGGGGCCGCGGCTCGGCGCTCGGCGTGCAGGCGCGCGCGCCCCGGCGCGGGGCCTGCGGGAGAGGGGGTGGGGGGTCAGGGCTTTTTTTTTTTTTTTTTTTAATCAGAGTTGTCTTTGCCGCAGGGGCTGCGACCGCGCGGCGGGCGGCAGGGAGGAAAAGGCCGGGGAGGCCGTGCGGCAGTCGGCGGGGAGCGGGAGGGTCGGTGCTAGCAGGTTCCTCCTCTCTGGCTGCCGCCGGCAGTCCGTCTCCCAGCAACAGCTGGGTTCTCCTCCGCCGGCTCCTCTCGTGGTCTCGGCCTGACCACGGCCACGGCCGTGCGCACTGGAGCCGGCCACACGCGGGGCACACGCAAGGACACTGCATAGGGACGCGCAGGGCCCGTGTGCGTGCGTGTGTGAGCGCGTGTGAGTGATCCGGGCTTCCCGGACACAGTTCCTGAGGATGCCGACTAGTTTCACCTTTTGAGTGTGAAATTGCGAATAATGAATGCACAGGTGACACCTAACCGTCTTCTAAACATGTCCCCATTTCCCCTTAAAATTAAAAATTTTCGCTATGTGGCTGAGGCGGGATGTCCATCCAAAAATTGATGGTTACCTGCGTGCACTGTAAGGGATGGGGACAAGAGCTGCACCTGCTGTCTTCTGCAGCTTCTCGCCAACCAGGTTTAGGGAAATCTTGGAATCTTGAGCACCGTACTCAGACCAGGGGGGCATCTTCTCTGGGCTGTGCTCCCTGAAAAGCTCAACCAGGGGCGGGCATCTTGCCTTGCACTAACCCACCGAGGAAACCCTGAGGAGCGATTTAAACATCATCCACATAGGCACATGCATAGAAGGAGAGAGAAAACTGAACGAAGCTTCCCCTAAGAGAGAAATTAGAACTCCTGAACAAAGAACAATCCCCTCTCAGAAAATATTATAGCCCAAGGGAAGAAAGTAAAGTCATAAGCATGCTTTTTTAAAAATGTATATTCTGGTTATGTATATTTAATTAAGTTACATGGAGAAAAGAAACCTAGGCACAATCTATTTACTTCAGGCCAACATTAGCACCTTTTTTTTTTTTAAAGGAAATTTTAAAAACATTGGCATTTCAAGAAATGCAGAAGCATGTGGAAGAAGTTTTTTCAAATATCTGAAAATTTCAGAACAACTATATAAAAACCCACGTTTCCAACAAATGAAGAAATCATGTGGAAATATTCTTCACAACACAAAATGGAAAGCAATTTAAACATTAATAAATCTATAAACAATTTGTTTAGAAAAACAACCCATTTGTTTAATCCTCTTACATCATTGCTCTCAGTTGTTTGACCTAATGCTCCTTTATTTCACTTTGTATCTCTAAAATATATAGCTGTGCATTTTTTTTTTAGAATTCGTCGAGTCAAAATAATCCGTTAGAAAACCATATTAATGAAATAAAGTCAAGATTTAGAAATTTTGTGAATGAAGTAATAACGGGCATCAGTTTTAGTAATCTCAGCAACACCCTTCACAATCAGGTATTTCAGACCCTTATCCATCCCTGATTAAACTATGGCTGTGTGAGTATCTATAATTCGCATTTAGGTGCCAAACAACCCCATGAATTATGAAAAAGGCCTTGGGAAATGCATGGACCGAAGCAGTGCTGGAAAAGCTCACTATAGGCCTCCCGGAATCTGTAGGAACTTGGCATTTTTGGGGAGTAGACAGTCATCATAAAAGACAGATTCTTAATGTCCCAAATATCACTTTATTCCTCTACCTACTCATCATCCCTTGCGTTTTCTTATTAGTAAAATTAGGGAAGTCCAACAGGCTCTGTAGCTAGATTTATTGCTGTAATTCAGTGAAAGTGAGTTGCTGTTCTAGGAGTTCAATACCATTCACACAGTGTGTGTTGTTTGACTTGCAAAACATTTTTGACAAATTAAAATCAATTGCCAACATTGAAAACCATGAGATTTTCAGTTTATCCTGAAAAATAGGAAGATCTGGGCAGGTCAGGCGTGCATTTCCACGTGACAGAGAGGAGCGTTTGATGTCCTGTGTGTCCTTTACAACAGGCATATTCCTCCCATTTGCCCCTTCTCCGAGGGGCCTGTTTCAGTGCCTGGCCCTGGAAGAAATCTGAGTGTGAGAGCCTATGTAGTTAAATCTGCATTCAGCACTATGAGATCAGGGAAGGAGTGCTGTCAAAACCCTCAAATACAGGGAACTTTATAATACAGAGGATGGATCCAGGCCAATGTACTACCAAGACAATAAACTATGAACTGGAGAAAATTTCGTTCATAATCTGGCAAGTGCTTAGGAATGGCAGTGACTGTGACACTCAAGATAGTAAGAATTTAATGAAAATGGGATAGTTTTTCGCAAGAACTTATCTGTCCCTACTGCTTATTTCTATCTAAAATTAGTATCCCACTTGACACCATAGTGAGTAACTGAGAAAACAATAACAACTGCTAAAAGAGAAATTTAAATATCCCTGGGGGGGATCTGGTGCCTGGTTGGCTCAGTCAGTTAAATGTTGGACTCCTGATCTCAGCTCAGGTTTTGATCACAAGGGTCATGAGTTCAAACCCCACATCCAAGCTGGATGTGGCGCCTATTTACTTAAACATAAAAAAACTTTTAGGGACACCTGGGTGGCTCAGTCGGTTGGACATCTACCTTCAGTTCAGGTCACGATCCTGGAGTCCCAGGATCGAGTCCCACATCGGGATCTGCCTCTCACCTTGCTCTTGTGTTCTCACATACCCTCTCTCTGATAAATAAATAAAATTTTAACAAAATTTTTTTTAAGCACTTAAAAATAAATCCATGGGGAATGCCACGTGCTTTATGGGAATATAGGAACCTGTTCAACTCCAGGATTCCATTAGATTAGATTCATGTGTAAATGACACAGAGGTTAAGATTGGTTTTAATCTGTACATACTTGCTTATACTGTGTGATTTCAGGGTTGACATATGGCTCACTTGCCCCTAAATATTGATGAGATTGAATTTCCTCTGCTGGAGACACTTGGGGCAGGGAAACTGAAGGTCCAGAAGACCTAATTTAGAAATATAAAAAGGCGAAGCAGGAGGCATCTATCTACTGCTCGCTAACTCACAGATTAGCATGTTCTGAATTCAGTCTATGCAGAATAGATGCATTTTGATGATGGAGAGCCTGAGGGAGGCTTACCACAGTGTGTTTCCTAGATGTCCCAGCAGGAAGCATGACATTGAGTGTCTCTGGGGTGTTCTTGTCGTCTCATGAATCAGCTTTCCAGGCAGCCACAAAACATTTGCTCACCACTTAAGTATGGCAAGGCTTTGGAAGACACCTTGCATGTTACCTTTCCCTTAAAACAATGTTTCCTAAAACTTTTTGATAATAAAGATCCCCGGGATGACCTTAAATATTTCCATGGAGATTCTGATTAAGTATTTCTGGAGTGGGACATACAACTATGGAGAATCTGTCTTAATAAAACAAGTATCCCTTTGAGCGAGGTCATTCCAGTAGCTGGCACCGGTCCATTACCATTTCTTTCTTCATAGACCACAGTGGACTTGCCTACTTTCTTCCCTCTCCTGTAAGTCCCATGCACCTCCATCATCATATGGACATTGGACAAGTTCTAGAATCCTGATAGACCCTGACATTATGCTGTAGCTGTGAAAAACATGTGAGTCCAACTAGGTGGTCAAGAACCATCGGCTGAGTCAGACTTGAGGTCATTCTAAGGCCAGATGGCCATTTAATGTTTCAAGAAGTTGTTGTTTGCATTTAAATCAATCACAGATAGGGGATAGGCTCATGACACCCTTCAACAGTGAATAGAAGAAGAAAAGATGCTGGTAAACCTTGGACAGAAGCGGTGACTCTTCACATGGGCAAAAATATGTTGGAGCAAGAAATGCAATCAATTTCTTTTATGGAAGGATAAACTGCCTAGTAATGGAGGAGGGATCCGGAGGACAAGCTGGAATTTGAGAATCATACGGTGAGAAGTGTGGTCTTCACACTATGCTTGAGTTACAGACTAATTTAAAAAAATTCAGAGCTCACCATATTGCTCTACTTCATGTTTTCAGAGAAAAGGCTGTGAAATAAGGAATAAACAACACTGCTGCTACGGCGGGAGTGGACCAGAGGTCTCACTATACTGAGCAGTAGCTGAGCCAATCGCCCAGAGAAAATGCTGGACTTCTGAAAACAAAGGTCATGTTTTAAAAGTGTCGCTCGGCAAGAAAATGATGCATGTTTGGACTATCTCATAGTAAAAGTTGCCACCAGATAGAAGCAAATCTTTCAGTTCTGAAAATAACCTTGAAGATCTCATTTATTGTATAAACTATCTTGTAGGTTCATGATAACCAGTGGCTCAGGACCCCCCCCCCCCATTGATGGGTGAGGGCACTTACCAAGACAAGCCACCCAGAGGTCCTGGCCCGGAGGTGAGGGATCTGGAAGGGGTGACAGAGAGGACCATTGCTGGTGAACTCGGGGCCAGCGACAGTGGGGGCTGCCCATCTTGCTAATCTCCTCTTGTAAAATTGTCCAGGAATAACGACCAACCGGAACCCCAGAGACCGTGCCTGGATGGAATAAATAGTGTGAGAGGCGAGTAGATCGGAAGAGCACGGAGAAGACAAAGGTGGATGGTGTCGGATCCTGTCGATGCCACCCCCAAGCCCCTCAGACAGGCCAGGGCACCCATCCCCAGCTGCCATTAGGGTTAGGGCTAACTTCCCACAGCTGTCCCCTTCTTCAGAGAATGGCCTTCTTCAGAACAGGGGTTGCCTCAACTTGGAAGATAAGATGCTTCCCACCCCCCACCCCAGAGGTGCTCTGAAGCCAAAGACACGTGGACATGTTTGGACCAAAACCTGGCTTCTTGCCTCAAAGCAGACCAACTCTGGTATAATTCATCCCCAGAGCTCCCTGCTGGTCCCGGCAGAAGCTAGCATCCGTCTGACTCCTGCGTCTTTCCTTGTTCTCTTCCTCGGCTCATCTGAGCTGGACCTGGCAACTGGAGGCTCCTGGCCTCCTCCCCTGTCCTGGAAATGTATGTGCCGCCCACCATTCCCCACAGGGAGAACCATTTTTCAGGATGCAGTTTTGAGAACACAATGCGTTGTTGAGACCATCTGGTTAGTACATGTCCCTGAGGCCGGGAAGGTCTCTATTTAAACTTAGAGATTCGGGCAAGTGGGTGTGGCCATCTATTCGTCTTATGGCCTCCTGACAAGCCTGGTAAGTAAGTTCCCTTGTTGATCAAACCTGCCACCTGCCATTTGACCTTTCTTCAGTCGCACCTTGTCCTCTGCCCTAGAGCCAATTTCATATTTCACCTGGGGAGCCCCTGAGGTTTCAAACCAACTCATATACCAGGCCCTCCTGTTACTTAGGTTTCATTCCTCCAAAAACACTGGAAGCAAACACCTGATAAAATTAGGAAAATAGTTCTTACTAGGTTTATAAAAAGGAGGATACATAGGCATGGTTTGAATACATTTTGTTAAAATTCTTGGCGTTCAAGACACAGAAGGGATGAAAGTTACTAAGGTTACCAGTCCTGGGCTTCCTATTTCACAAATGACAGCTGCTCCAAAGTTCAAGTATATTTTCTAAGCACGCATAATTATTTATTTATTTTTTTGGTTTGAGTTTTATTTATTTATTTATTTATTTAAAAGGTCTTATTTATTTATTTGACACAGGAAAACACAAGCGGGGGGAGCGGCAGAGGGAGAGGGAGAAGCAGGCTTCCCACTGAGCAAGGAGCCCGACGTGGAGCTCGATCCCAGGACCCTGGGATCATGACCTGAGCCAAAGGCAGACGCTTAATGACTGAGCCATTAAGTACTATATAATTTTTTAAACCCGATGACCTAGTTGTACAGGTTGGGTTTAGGTGAACAAAGGTAGTAATAATGCAATCTGTTTTTTCTCAGGGTTGTATTTCAGCCTGGTGAGTAACGCAGCATCTTCAAGTTCAAGGTACAACAGTAGCAATGCTCCTGGTGAAGACTTATTCATTTTATATCGCATTATTTCTACAAGTATTAACACATGTGTGCGCACACACACTTGTTTTGGCTGAAAGTAAAAAATGCAATTTAAGAGGGTAAAGTCAGATCTATGCTACTTTCTGAAGTCCACGAAACTTGGACTAACACAGATTTCTTAATACTATGTAGTCCGTCTGTTCATGGAAGATATCTTCTGAGCGAGAAAGAGAAATGAGAAAATGTATCATCAGGGGGAGAAAATGACAAAGCCATTTGGAACCATATCAGGTAAATGAAAAGATTCTTTAAGAAACGTGGACTGTGTTGGGGCACCTGGGTGGCTCAGTGGGTTAAAGCCTCTGCCTCCAGCTCAGGTCATGATCCCAGGGTCCTGGGATCGAGCCCCGCATCGGGCTCCCTGCTCAGCCTGCTTCCCCCCTCTCTCTGCCTGCCTCTCTGCCTACTTGTGATCTCTGTCAAATAAATAAATTAAATCTTAAAAAAAAAAAAAGAAACGTGGACTGTGGTTTATTGCCCAAACTATTCCATCTCACTAACCCCAACAGCAGCCTGCAAAGTTGATTTTGAGATGTTTGCAGCTAGACTCTAACAAAGTACAGCTATTTCTTAAAGAGTACAAGTAGCTGAGGGAAATTTGTGAAAGATATAGAAGATATATTCACCTGATAGATTATCCTATAGTAGCATTTTCCAATGGATAAATTGAGCCTATTCTTGTTTCTGTCCTGTCTTTTATGATAATTATTTATGAATATATATCTTGTCATTAGATTTTAACGCCCTTAATGAGAGTAACCTAAACTTACAAGCCTTTGTATCCCCTATTTTGCCTTGTTTAATACTTTCTTTTTTTTTCCCGGTAGGGTATTTAATCAGTATTTGTTTAATGAATTAACAAAATGCCAATTAGTTTACAAATTCAATTGTTGAAGATTTAAATCCTTTGTATGAATAATTTCCCTTTGATGCAATAGGTATTTTTAGTGAGGCAGTTGAATATTTTTATACTAGGAACTGAAAATTTTCCATTCCCTGACCAGAAACCAATCTCAATACACAGCCGTGATAATGTCTAATTACTAAACCAACAGGGAACCAAAGCTTCCTATTTTAGTGTGAAAATAAAATAGAAAATGATGTTGAATAAGTATGTCCTCATTAGTCTTCAAAACATTCTCACGTTGTGAAACTGGAAAAAGCCTTCGGAGGCCACTAGACGCAGCGTCCACATCTAGGCAGGATGATAACTGAATTATATCAAAAATACTGTTTTTTTTTATATAAGAATGTCCTTGGAAAAAAACTTATAAAGTTTTACCTTGTAAGTTTTCCTTATGTTATATAGCAAAATAAAAATTACAGGCATAATCCGCTTGTTGTGATTACATTACATTAAGCCATTAGTGTAATGGATCTTTGTAACTCAATTTGTGGACTCAAGCAATGGTTTTCTTGTTAACAAAAGTCTTCCCAAATTCCAGTGATCAAAGAGTTTATTCATTTTCTCAAATAAGTCATCAGAAATCATATTGTTTGATTTAAGCCTATTCCTGCCCTTGTCATATTATAAGTGGATAGAAAATGGTTGCTCAACATGAATTCTGCCATGTATGTGTGTATGCCTATGTATTATTATTATTTTATATGATTTTTTTTAATTTACAGAGGCAATTGTTGAAGTTAGCCTCAAAATTTCCTCTTGATTAGTTATTCAATATGGGGCCACAACTCATAAATCACTGGAAATGACTGCTCTTATTGGTCATAAACAGTTGAATAACAGTAGTTGTTTATTGTTTAAACTAACATGTCTCGCATAGCATTAAGTGTTACACATAGTACACAAAAACATATTTTTTTTTTAAGATTTTATTTATTTATTTGACAGAGAGAAATCACAAGTAGGCAGAGAGGCAGGCAGAGAGAGAGGAGGAAGCAGGCTCCCTGCTGAGCAGAAAGCCCAATGTGGGGCTTAAACCCAGGACCTGAGATCATGACCTGAGCCGAAGGCAGCGGCTTAACCCACTGAGCCACCCAGGCGCCCCCCAAAAAACATATGTTTTCCAGAGCAGATTCTGGAATGCATATTTATGTGCAATCAATGTTAAAGCAAGTGTTCCCAGAGATTAACATGGAGGTGGTGGAGGAAGGACGGTGAGAGGAAGAAGATAGGCAACTGTACAACTTCAGATGCAAGACCTATAGAAAATAAGGTTTATCATGGTTACGCAGAGGAATGCTAGATTTTAATTTATGCCTCGGAGTTGTCTAAATCTATGCAAATTTGCTGGGCTTCCCCCCAACAGTCAATTGCTTGATTGGTTAATGGTCTCAGGAGAGTGAGTGAGGTCAAGGGAGGGAAGATGATGAGGGAATAAAAATAAACACCCAGGCACTTCTGGCTGTTTGCCCCTCTTGACAGAGTGGCCCCAACAGTCCAAGGGCAGTGGCCAGGAGATGATCTGCAGGGGCTGGTCTTTGAAAGTGCTCCAAAGGGGCTCCATCTGTACCAACAGAAATTTTGAATCTGAGGGGACCTGAGCAGGCCAGGTCTGCTATTTTAAGATGTTGAGAAAATATAACCAACATATATAAGGTAGTTATAGTACAACATCACAATCAGTAAAATAGCTGACAGTGTAAGTCCAACATAAATTAAGATCATCGACATTTAAAAATTTTTTTTAAGATTTTATTTATTTATTTATTTGATAGAGAGAGATCACAAGTAGCCAGTGAGAGGGAGTGAGTGGGAGTGAGTGGGAGTGAGAGAGAGGGGGAGTGAGTGAGAGGGAGAAGCAGGCTCCCTGCCGAGCGGAGAGCCTGATGTGGGGCTCGATCCCAGGACCCTGAGATCATGACCTGAGCTGAAGGCAGAGGCTTAACCCACTGAGCCACCCAGGCGCCCCTATCGACATTTTTTACATGGATTGAAGGATACTGAACAGACTCGCTTGTGCAAGGCAGTGGACGCAAGTAGATTTGCAAAAAGGCAGGAGATTTAACTGCATGGAGGAGAAGAGAGGAACTTTTCGAGTGGATGAATAGCAAAATTTTGCAGATAGGAAAGCACATGTTGAGAACGCATGAGGAGTAGAGAGGTTTTGTTGGGAAGTAACACCTGGGAAAAGGAAAGGCCGGAAGCTGTCAACCTACTCTGCCCACGTGACATTGCTCTGTGTTCGTCCCACAGGAAGCCCCTATGCACTGATTGTCCCTTAGAGCAAACCGTGTGAGGCAGAAATGGCTGTGCTTCATGCCTCATCTTCACCCAGTCGGGGATGGGCTATCTCAACAAGAACGTGCCCTGGGCTAGAAAGCTGAGGTCATCCCTGAAGGGGCCAACAGTGGGTGGCTTTCAGCTGATCACACTCCTCCTAGAGGGTTAACTAGTCCTTTCTGAAAGAGGGTTCTAAAAAAAGTGCTATACTCATGAATGAAGGTGAGGTGTGAGAAATTATGGAAGCCTGTGACACAATATGCTTGACTGTAGGAATGGAATAGGAACCACCCTAGTAATCATTAGAAATGTTAGAAATTGTGAGAAGTATTCCTTGGGTCTGTCCTCCTTGTGTGTATTTGTTCTTGTTTCTCAATTCTGGTATCATTTTCGATGGCACTTAATAGATGAACAGTAACTGCTTTTGAATGACCAACTGAATGACCGCAGGTAATCGTTGTTGCTACAGCAAGGGTTTGGAATGATCCAATGTCCAAGGTGAATCAAAGAACACTGAGTTGTCTGTGGACAAGTGACAGGGAGGAAGGGGTGGCTGAAATGGCAGATGGAAGAGTGTAGGACACATCTCACCTGCTTTGCCCTTTGACCTAAGACCAATTCTATCCCAAAAGAAGCAACTGACTTTATGTACATATGCCTTATCTGTAATTTACTAGCATTGTGGTCTTGGTCTCTTTGCCTGACTTTTGTGAGCAAAGCATTTCCAACACATGAAGTTGTTGTAAGAATTAAGTAAGACAAAATATCAATCTTGTTGATTCTCAGAGGCAAATTTTTTTTAATATGAAAAATTTGTGGGGGCACCTGGTGACTCAATAGGTTAAATGTCTGACTCTTGATTTCCACTCATGTCATGATCTCAGGGTTGTGACTTCGAGCCCCATGCCGAGCTCCACGCTGGGTATGAAGCCTGCTTAAGATTCTCTTTCTCCTTCTCCTTTTGCCCCTCCCTTACTAAAAATTATGAAAAAAATTTTCACATTAAAAAAAAATCTAATCAGATCAATCGCAGTTGATGGCATCTTGCAATCTACGTTGACCAAGGCAGTCAGGGTGATGTGCACTTGTCCAAAGCTCAAATCTTGAAACATGCAAATGTGGTGTCAGCCTTTTGGAATAAAATCCCAGAGACAGTAGCAGAACAATCTTGGAACCAAATGGGTGGGGTGACCGGATGTGGACCATGGAGATTCGGAGGAGCTGAGCAAGATTCTAGAAGTTGGAACCAACATTTGGTGGGCTATACAAGTGTGCTAATAAGCCAGCACCAAAAGAGTTTGATTTCTTTTACAGATTGTCTTCAGCAGAATTGCATAGTCGACACTTAAAGACACAGAGGATGATGTGGTATGAAAAACACAGGCATATAATTCTAAGTTGAGTAGTGAATGGTTGGATTTTGCAAAGGAGTTTTAGGAATATCTCAACCAATTTATTTCACTTGTGTTTTCCCTTTTATTTATAGAATAGAGAGATATGATAAAAATAAATGCACTTCTAAATAAGCCTAAAAGATCTCTTTCAAGAAGTATAAAATAAAAACAGCTAACTGATAAGAACACATGTCACAGTTTAGTTGGCCACATTTTGTCTTTTTGTATGGCACATGAAACGAGGAGGAATCTTGAGTGGATGGTGTGGGAAGTGACTGGCACCTCATAGGTTCTCAATGGAAGTGCATGGACTTGAGTTTCCAATTATTGTTTATTTCACCAATCCTAAAAAACTTAGGTATTTAAGCCATTGCGATAAAGCTTTGGAAGAGTCAAGACAATAAAAATAAAAATATACAAGTTAAATCATTTAATTAAGACCTTTATGCTTCACTTTATAGTTTTCTCATCCACAACTCTAATCAATTGCAAATAGTCCTAGGAAGAGAGTTAATTAAAAATACAATAATTATGAAACAATGAACTCAATTTTCTCATTGTGTTCAATATCCTTTCCGTATACTAGGAACTATTAAAGACATTTAGGTTTTCAGTTGTTGAACATGAAGCTTCGTTTGACTCTATAATGCCAAAACACCTGATGTGGGGGCAGAATTAACCAAGGGAATGAGCTGTTTGACCATTTTAGCCAGGGTTTGGAAGGTCAATGTCATTTATAGTATTACTGTAGACAAGGGGAAAGCAGAAGGTGGGCAGAGAAGTGATCAGTGACGGAGTTACTCCGAGGAGATAATGAGCTGCTCGCCCTTGAAACACTGGCTTTATCATTCCTGTTCTTACTCAGCTACTCAGTTTTTCTTCTTTGTAGTTATTGACCTCATTTACCTCCTCGTCTTTTTCCTAAAGCAATTTAATTGGTATTTGCAGTAATTTATCTGCATTGATTACCAGGCTTATATCCATTGAAAAGTTGTATAAGACTCAAATTCGTCATTGTTTAGGAAAGTAAAATGTTTTTCTGACAACTTTCTTGTGAAGAAAATGTTGACAAGCTGTTTAGTCAAACAAATGGTATCAAAGTCCGTATAACGTTCTTTATACCTGTAACTCCAATTCCAATACAAGATCTTAGACGCTATTATTATCCCCACAGTGCTTGTCACCGTCTCAGACACACACTCAAGGCAAGGCTCCGGACTCAGGCACGAGCTTGCAACCGGCCAAGCATCTCTCTTCACCTAGATAATCTCCTAGATAATGTCCCTTTACTCTGTTTACTTTTTCCTGATTTATGTAGAATGGGTCCTGCTTGGGTTGGAATGACAGTGAGGATAATGGAAGCACTAGTGTGGATAACAGTTTTGTTTTGTTTTGTTTTTAAAGCTTTTATTTATTTATTTGACAGAGAGAGATCACAAGTAGGCAGAGAGGCAGGCAGAGAGAGAGGGGGAAGCGGGCTCTCTGCTTAGCAGAGGGGCTTGATCCCAGGACCCTGAGATCATGACCTGAGCTGAAGGCAGAGGCTTAACTCACTGAGCCACCCCGGCACTGCCTGGATAACAGTTTTAAACCAGGGAACCCTCCGGTACACGTTGCATAGACCCCCTGAGGCGTGGTCCAAAGAGAGGAAAGGGTTAACACTACTGAGGCTCTTTGCAAACCAGCCCTCAGAGTGGAAAAGGCCCTGGCACAGAGTTCAAATAAAATGACACCTAAATGAAATATTTTTAACTTCTGGGGACTTCACTATGTAAACCAGCTGTATATAAAAGCCCATTATCAGAAAACTAAGTGCTAGTTTTTCATCAGTTCCATCCCTGAGATATGGATATGTGTAAGTGAATATATGTAAATACGATGAATAAATATTCATAGGAAGTATTATGTACTATTTATATATTAATTAAATTTTATTTATATAATATGTTATATTATAGATATATTTATATAATAATACATATATTTGTTTATATATGTGTATGTATAAATATGTGTGTGTATATATGTATATGTATATATATATATTCCTAATCCTCTTTATTTCTGGAAGGTTCTGGACAAATATACAAAGAAAATAAGAGTCACAGAAATTTAGAATTGGGGAAAACCAACATTCCCTTTAATCATGCCATTTTGGAAGCAGAAATTCATCAGGCTAAAGAAGCCTGCCAAGATCAGGCAGCTATGGGATGAAAACAGCAGCCTCAGAAATCTTTCTCTGAACAAATAGTCCAGTGTTCTCTGTACTTGTCCACTTCTGATTACATCCCCCCAGTTGCTACTCATCGATAAACAGCTGAGCACAACCCATGGAGAACTGTAAGAGCTGAGGGTCTTTTTGTTGGGATTAAATAACATTGAAGTGAGAAATTTCTTTTCCCCCAAAGTCAATGAAAACAACTTATAAATTTTTTTTCCTAAAATTTCCCCTTAGCATCAACTAGAACTGCAAAAATATTCAGAAGCTGAAAGATCATTTCTTATCCCAAAGGCTCCTAATATTTCCAGGTGTTTTTACTACGTGGGAGGAAAAAAAAGTCTTCTGGTTCTGCACTAATGTCTGGAAAAGATGTTAACTAAACACCTTTTTATTCCACAGCTCTGGCCCAGCTGAAAAGTTCTTTTTCTTGGAAATTTAAACTTATTTTTATTGCTGCCCGGGAATATTCAGCCTTCCTGAAAGCTTTGGTGCACCTTTTACCATTAGAAAACCTGGAAGCGTCCTTGTGGCTAAAAATACTATTCAAGTGGGTTTTGAGTGAAAATGAGATTATTTTTTACTTCAAACTTGACTAAGTGATTGAACAATTAGCTTGCATACATGCAGTAGGAGCCGTTCATTATCTGATTCTAGATTAGCGTTCTCGATTTTTTTCATGACATAGTTTTCTCACTGATTTTTACATATTGCTCGCCTCAACTCGTGTCCTCACAACGTATTGATTCTTTCTTTCCACTAAACCTGAAATTCTCTCTTTTAGTTCAAATTGTTAAATTTAAGCAAGATGTATCAAACTTTTAAAATTCATTCATTCGTTGATTCATTCAATCATTCCCTAAACAAATATTTGTTGGGATTCTACTCTGTGCGGGCTGTTAGAGTTATAGCAAAGGACAAGAGAGCAAAAATTCCTGTTCTCATGAACTTTCATTTATTTTTTATTTTTTCAAAGATGTATTTATTTATTTGAGAGAAAAAGAGAGAGAGAGAGAGAGTGAAGAGAAGAGAGCAGGAGCAGGGGGGAGGGGCAGAGGGAGGATGCAATGCCCTGGGATCAAGACCTGAGCCAAAGGCAGCTACTTGGGACTGAGCCACCCAGGTGCCCCCAGAACTCGCATTTAAACAGGGCGTGGCAGATAATACACAGTGGGTAAATAAGTGGAAAAAACATAGTGTTAGACCCTGGCGAGGGCTGCCAAGAAAATAACACAGAACAAAGGGTGCTTGGTCAGAGAGCAGTTTTAGACAGAAGGAGGGAGGGAGCGAGGGAGGAAGGATTGTAGGAAAGAAAGGAGGGAGGAAGGGCAGAAAGGAACAATAAATATGTACATACGTATGTGCACGTTTCTAAAAAATTTTCTCGTTCAGCCTCACATCTCACATATCTTGCTGCCTTCCGTTTTGGAGTCTTCCCTGTCTTGTTGACCTGAAGCACAAGGACAGAGTTCTACCATCCCCATGGAAGAGGGCTGTAAGGATGGCAGTACCGTTGCAAGTAGGAATTAGGAGACTTTCTTGGATCTGAGTGATCCGCCTTAATGAAGGCTGTTCCTGAAACACTGGGCAATTCGCAGGGAGGGGTATAGCTGTGAGCTGGGTCTCCTGCTGTGGGCCAGGGAGTGGGTGCTTGGGCCCTAGAGTGGGCACCTGGGTTGAGCATCACTACGGACATAGTCAGAGTCCAAACAAGAAGTGTCTTGTGTGAAATCGTAGAGTTTTATGCCACAACCCATGGAGAACTATTAAAATTTTTTCGATAAGAAAAAAATATTTTTCAATAAGAAATGGAGATGATGAAATTTGTATGTTAGAAGGGTCTTCTAGGGAGCTGGGTAAGAGGAGACACGACAGGATGAGATTGGGTATTTCCAGGCCAGCTGGGAGGCTATGACAATGGTGCACAAGATAAAAGCAAAAAGACGGGTGAAGACGTGGAGGTGAAGAGGGAGGTTGAACTACTAAGACGAGGAATCAGTATGAATTACAGAGAGGAATCAAAGCTAACTCTCAGAATTGTGGCTACAGGAATTAGGTAAAGAACGATATAATTAATAATCCTAGGAGCGTAAGAAAAGGCGTCAGTGTTATTCGGATTCATGTTGTATCTACATGATGTCAGGAGTTCACAAATGTCATCTGACAGCGGATCAGGAATCCTCTGTGTCCCCTGCGTCATCGCTGACTCGTGGATCTGGTATTCCTGTTCTGCATCTTTAATATGTCCACACCTCACACAGGTACCGAGTGTGTAACACACCTTGGGAACTATTTTCAGGGCTAGCAGGAAAGGTAATGAAAACCCAAGTTTTCCCTGGTAAACTAAGATTAGGAACGCAACTGATGAGATCTGTCATAATATTCTTGTGAACGAAACGGGCTGATTGCAGACAACTCTGGACGCTGGGAAGAGGATGGATTGCCTGGGCAACGTATGCTTCTTAGGGAACTGCTATTGTCTTGAAGAATGGTATCATGTAAGTTTGGCTGTCCTCCGTCTTCATTTTTTTCAACTACCTTGTTAATTATGTGGATAAGGATGGAGGAAGCGTGCTCATCATGTTTCCTTTTAAAAGACTGAGAGAAATATGAAAATAGCATCCATAATGATTTTTGGATAGACTCTGGATGAAAGAGGTGAGCCCAGGAATGCCTGTGTGGCTCAGTCGGTTAAGCATCTGCCTTTAGTTCTGGTCATAATCCCAGGGTTCTGGGATCGAGTCCCAAATCAGACTCCCTGCCTCTGCCTGCTGCTCCCCCTGCTGGTTCCCCCTCTCTCTCTCTTCCTTTGACAGATAAATAAATAAAATCTTTTTAAAAATTAAATAAATAAAAGAGGTGAGCTCAGATAAAGTTTAATAAAGCAAATATCAACTTGTATTTGGGGGTAAACATGCTTGTAGAAGCACAGGAGTGGACTAATGAGACAGTCAAGAAGCTGATCTTTAGTTCATTAGTAGAAAGGTAGCCCATAAAGGAAAACTGCTGAAAACACCAATGTGTTCCTGTTGGAAGAGACCACGGAGAGGACGGGGCCGCCAGTAGACCCATGAGCTGGCTACAGGCAATCAGAGGCTTGTCACCCCCTCTCCTGTCCTTGGAATGTATGTTCTGTCCACTGTTCCCACAGTGGAAATCATTTTCGAGGACAGAGCCTTGAGAGAGCCACGTGGGGTTGAGACCATCTGGGTGGTGTACGTGACCGACCACAGTTAAGGGCTCTATATCAACACTTAAGATTCTAGCCAATGGGTGGGAAGATCTGTGTGTCTTGAGACTGCCTGAGACAAGCCTTATAAGTAAGTTCTTTTACTTATCACACCTGCTGCCTACCAACCTGGAGTGGCCTGCCTCTATCTCGGGCTCCCCTTGCCCTCTGTGTTTGGGTGCCATTTTATGAAACAAAAGTTCCATGAGCATCAGACCACACCTTCTTTATGGTCTCATTTGTGCATCTCACACTTGACAGAAGCATCTGTACCAGATACAGCAAAAGCACTACAGTGTCAAAGTCTTGAAGTTACACACGTGAGGAAGAGATGATGGGAATGAGCGTATTTATCTTGAGAAGTGTAGAATTATCTGGGGTGTGTGTAGACAGGTGGTGGGACAGGGAAACATACACTTTATATCTTGAAATAGTTTAAGCAAGGCTCATGCCCGGGATACTATTTTACATGACCTCCAGGAGCAGATTTGAAGCCAAAGGCTGAGAACATCAGTGCCGCTCTCGGAGACAGATGTGTTCCCCTTAATTTTTGTTTTCTTCTGGGTTTCCCAAATCATCATGTGTGCTGTACATCATCAAAAAAATTAATCTTGGACCATACACCTTTTAAAAAAAATCCCTTGAACCCTGCGATTCTGTGATTTTGTGGTATGAGGACTCGAGGACTATGTTCAAAGACTAGAATGTTTTCAGTCCCTTTGAACTTGAGTCCAAATGCGGGAAGTCCTCCCACCCAGCTCAGACACCCTCCACTGCCATCCAAACCACTGCCTTTTCTCCAGCGCTGCCCCGAGGTCTGAAAGGTCAGAGAGAAACTCAGGAACTTCCAGGCAGAAATTGGGCTCTGTGTGTGCCCTCACTAGGATGCACGTTCTTGAGGTTTTCGCACTCTGGGAGAGAGGAAAAGTAGGCCCCGCCAAGGCATTTAGTACTTCGGCAGAAAAAGGAAAACAAAAGTTTGCTAAAAGGGGGAAAAAAAATTTAAGCTATTCTTTTTATTTTGACAGAGTTTCTGTGGGTCCAAGACTTTCTACTGAGTCACCAAGCCAGCCACGATAGAGCTGGTTCAACTTACTAGGAGTATTATTTCTGAGTCACAGTAAATAACATAACAAAAGTGTTTTCTGTCACCTAGTACATCCGATCTCTACTTCATAGCTGCACTCTCGGTAACGATGATAGTCCTCGTTGCACACCACACTGTATGAAAATACCACAGGGTCAAATAAGTGTTCTAATTCATGGAAGAAAGGTTCAAACATCACGTCCCTATTTCACAATGATTCTTTTCTTCCCCCTCAGAAAATACACAAAAAGTAAGTAAGACATGACTCATTTGTTACAAGTCCCATGTTTTCTCTGCAAATTCCTAGTCAGGCTTTGGAGTTGATGCTTCCCTTCCACTATTCCCATAGTCTCTGAGTCACCAAGGTTTTTAGATGTTGGCAGGAGAGCCTGTTCCTATGTTCTCATAGGGTTCCACGTGGCTGGGAAGGAATATCGCGCTGGAAGTTGAACCAGGAATGAGTATAAAACCCTTAGATCTAGGTCTCCATGGCCCCAGCCCCGGGCCCTGCGCTTTACAAGGCTTCTCAAATTAGGAGGTGCAAATGGATTTCTTAGGATATTGTTAAAGGCACCCTGTAAATTCAGTAGGTCTGGGGTTGGGTCTGAGAACTTGCATTTTTCTAACAGCTTCTGATTCTCCTCCAGACCATGCCTCCTCCCCACAGGAGGACTAGTTCACGTGACCCAGGCAACTTGACAACCCAGAGCCCACGTCACTCACTCCTAACTGTACTCGGAGTATCTGGGACTCCAGAATTCCCTGTCTAGACCACTTTCTGGCCAGTGCACACCCTTCCCCGGTCTGTCCTCCCAATGGCAGATCTCCTCAACAGCACGTACACACCTGGATTTATGGGTTGACAAAGGGTCAGACATTTGGACGAGGCTTAGCTATGTGGGCTAGCGTGTGGCCCAGGCCCCCCTTGGTACAGATGAAGATTGGGGAAGCAGGAGGAAAGGGGTGGGCTCTGTACAGAGGAAATTCTTTGTCTCCTTGCCTCAGAAGGCAAATGCTGGGGGTAGTCCTTTGTCTGTGTACGTAGCAGGAAGAAATCCCATTCTGTTACAGCTTATCTGGATGTTAAAACTACAGACCTGCAGCTTGGATGACTCTAGTTGGTGAGGAGCTATTGTATGTAAAGTGCTTAGAGGAAAGAAAGAACATTTTCTACCCTTTCATGCAACCCTCCACAACCCTCCCTGGGTGACCACACAGTGTAAGAGATAGTGTATGGGGCTTTGAGGGTCCCACAGCCTTCAGCTGAACCCCCACTGTAACTTCCTGCATGAATCTGAGCAAGGCGGTCACTTTTGAGCAAGAGGTCATTCTTTGTCCTTGGTTTCTTGATCTTCGTTATGGGAATAAGAAGGTTTTCTTACTCTCTTCCACCTCTTCTGCATATCCACCTGAATTACTCCTCTTCGTTCCTCCTCCTTTAGCTCAAATGCCACCATCTTGAGTAGATCAGGCATCTCCAGCTAATCTGAAAGTAACCGCCTTCCTCTTTCTTTGCACTTTGTCCTTCTGTATTTGTGTTTTTGATGAATGTCCACTGCCCCCCTTGCTCCCACGAGCAGGGATCATGTCTCTTGAATTCTCCAGTTGTGTCCTCTCTATCTGGCACACAGCCTGGCCCCTGATAGATGCTAAACTTGGGTTTGCCAAATGAGCCAATGACTGTGTGGTTATTGTTAAAATCAGAGAAAAATATACTAAGTGACTGGCACAGAGTGGGTTCTTAATCAGTGACACTGATGTTTTTTTAATGCAGTCAACACCATGATCAGACATTTTTTATTTTGTTTCTTCATATTTTGTTCATGGGGGAGAATGGGGTGAATCTGGGACAATTACAATTTGAACCATCCAAGACAAGAAGAAAAAAATGTGGTGTGATAAACTCCAGGCCCAAACAGCCAGGAGCATGACACACTTTTTAAAGGCTTAGGAAGTGAAAAATCCATCATTTAAAACAGAGAATAAAAAGTACAAGAAAAAAGTTGCATTTGTTCGTTGTGCTTCCCCTGCCACAACTCATACCGCAAGTAGTACACCTGCTTAAAATAAGCCTCTGGGGGAGGGGAGGTATGGAGAGGTGGCTGGGTTATGGACCCTGGGGAGGTTATGTGCTATGGTGAGTGCTAGGAAGTGTGTAAACCTGACGATTCACACACCTGTAGCCCTGGGGCGAATAATACATTATATGTTAATAAAAATAATAAAATAAGCCTCTGAGGAAAGTAATTCCCCCACCCGAGTGCTCACGCTGATATTGTCACCAGCGGTCCCCTTCCCCTTGATATCTAGTGGACGACTTTATCTGTCTCTTTAATATCAATCAGCCCAAATAGTCCCTTGTCAAATATTTTTCTGGGGCCTGCACTTGAAGAAAGAGACGATTTTCCCAAATCTGTGAACAGGACATTTTTTTTTTTTTTTTTAATGTCAAAATAAACCATCTGCTTGTACAACTGTTTCTAATTACTTCCCTGCCTAGACTCCGCACTTGAGGGTTTGGTACCAGCACCCCGCCCAGAGCGGTGCTGCTGCCCAAATCCTCGCCAGAAGCTCATCAAGGCGCTCCCGGCTCCCTGTAGAGGCCCGACCTGCACGCGGTGGTGTCTGTGTGTCTGTCTGCAGGCAGCCTGCGGGTGGCACCTCTCCCTGCCGCGCCCTCCCCCCTCCCCACCGGGAGTCCCACCCAGCAGGAGCCCAGCTCGCCTGCGTGGCCCGGGAGCTCAGCATGTGTCCCGCAGCCTTCAGCAACTTCTTGCTGCTCGTGTCCTCCCTTCTCTTCGCGGGGCTGTCAGCTGTTCCTCAGAGCTTCTCGCCATCTCTGAGGTAAGTTTGGTTTGTTATTCTTCGAGAGGAACCTGCCCTGCTTTGCGTGGCGGGGCTCAAGTTTGCAGGATGGCTGCCCCGAGCCAAGAGCAGTTAGAAAGTTGGATCCGGGATAAACTGTTTCCAACCTGTTCCTATTCCTTTCCGTGGGTGTTATTTCGTGTCTGTCCTTTTATTTATTTATTTTTTGTCCTTTTCCGTGTTTGTCCTTTTCCTTTGGAAAAATACCGTGAATAAATGTAAAAATATATTTATACGTATAAGATATATAAATATATTTCCTCCTATTTTACTACCTACCAGGAGAAACTTCTGCTCCCAGACTAAGGTAATCCCCTGTGTACCCGGGTGTGCTCATCCCTTATAAAGCAGAATTGTTTCACAGGGTCTGTATTAAATTACTGTATTGCATTTTGAAAGAGACTTTGAGACGCATAATGATAGCCAAACTTTTTTAAAGTATAGTTTAAAAACTGCTTCGTGCAACTTAAAAAAAATATGCCCTAGACTAGCATAACCTGTATAGTTCTTCCTACATATTCACCTCTTCTTGTCATAAAACGGATGCCCTTGGCCAGCAGCTAGCAATGGGACTTTTTTAGAGTACTGAAAAGTCAGCCAAATGTCATCCTTTGCATTCATTTGCATCTAATCTAAATATGCATATAAGATTCAGTAGCAAGACACCAAGAGGCAGGGGCTGATCTCCTCTGTCCACCAGGAAGGCGGTCCTATTCCTAGGGGTGCATTTTGGGTGTTTGTCATTTCTCTTGGCGTGATCCATGGGTGGCCCCCAGAGAAAGGTGGAACCTCAAACTTCCTTCCTGTGAAGTTGAACGTCGCCATACGAGTGGGCACTGGGGGGGAAACAGGCGCTCAGAGTCAATGGGGGCAGTGTCTGCTCCTGACCGTGGCCCCGCTGTGGTTTGCCGCCCTTGCAGGAGCGGGACTGGTGCCGCGTGCAGGCTGACCCGGGCTGAGTCGGAGCGCCGCTGCCGGGCGCCCAGGCAGCCCCCAGGGGGCGCTCTGTGTCACGGCCGCGGCCGGTGCGACTGCGGGGTCTGCATTTGCCACGTGTCGGAGCCCGGCGTGTACTTCGGGCCCCTGTGTGAGTGCCACGACTGGGTGTGCGAGACCTACGACGGGAGCATCTGCGCAGGTAAGGGGCAGCCGGTGCACCGCGGGCGCGGGGGGCGCACTCTCCGCGGGGGCTTCTGCCCCTTCCCGGGGAGAGCCTCAGAGGGTCTTTGGAAAGTGACTTTGGGAAGTGACGACCCTCCCCCAAATCTTCCTAGCGCTCCTCCACTCTGGAATCACGTGTTGCAATACTTTTCTCAGGCCTGGCGTCCAAACTTCGGTGGAAATAATATTGTTAATATTCACTCACTTAATTATAACTCTCCTTATGACAGATTAAACCTCCCACCTTCCTCACAAGGGGAGCCAGTCTGGTGGGCTCCTCTAGCCGGATCACGAATGTTAACCATATTCGCAGAACGTAAGCCTGTATTTTCTTTTTACCAAGGAAAAGCGGGAGAATATTGTTTCCCCAAATTCCGGGGGGGCGCAGGTTGTGTCTTTGAACTCTGATTTGCCTTCTTATGCTTAGGATTCGTTTCACAGAGAGAAGTGCATGTCAGAAAACGGTAACAGGGAAAAAATAACCAAGCAATTCAGACTTAGAAAGAAGTGATTGCTTTTTGGTTTGGTTTAGTGGCTTGAATTTTTCGGCTGCCGTGAAACTTGGTATTTTGGAAGGTTGGAGTAAACATAAATTCATTTCTCTGGTACATTTTAAAGGAGTGATTCAGGTTGTGATACTGGAATGGGTCAAGATAAATTTCTTGGTAGAAACACCCCTCGCCTGTACCAGTTTCACACGGACGCGCCGCTTACCTGAGTCCGGAGCCTCGGTTGGGTCACTGGGAATGATCCAGGCGCTCCTTTGGTCAAAGGACGACACGATGCATTCCAACCAGGGTTTGGCAAATTTGAAGGGGGGAAGAAAATCACAACTTATTTTACCCACAATGTCTTTAAGCATGAGAGTCCAACACTAACAGAGGAAGAAGGAGTTTGTAGCAAAATGGTTTTTTATTGTCCCCTGGGCCCAGAGATGTCTAGTGAGAATCTTTAATATGCACACCGCTTGGCAGTGCAAAGTGGTCATGTCAGTAATTTGGAAGAGCACAGGTGCTTCTCTGTGGTTTGTTTCCCCTTACAGGCTGGGGCTCAACCCTTCAAAAATACTGAAAATCCACAGCTCCTAATTTTAATGTTGTCTGTCCCCCAGGCTGCAGTATTATTAAGGGCAGCCCTTTGGAATGAAAGCTAAGTATTGTCTAATATTTCATTCCAAATTTGACTGTTACCCGGCTTCTCTGGCATGTACTGCCTCTGGCAAGGTCTCTTCAATATCATGAGTTCCAAATGCATTTTTTCAAGGCATTTTTTTTTTTTTTTTTTGAATTGTTCTTTCATTGGAAAGGTAAGAGGTAAGACGCAGTGTTCAGGTGATGAAACTAGTTATGGGTGCCATCAGGTAAAATGTCCCTATTGAAGAAGTGTCTCCGGTTCCTTTCTGGAAAGTTCTGCAGAGAGAATGCTGTGGCCTCTGGTGCCCTTGTTGATCTCCCATGGAAAGTGATTTATTGTTTACCCCTAACTTCTGAGTCACTGCATTCTTTCCTCCCAGATACAAATGCAGCCCTGAGTCATGCATGGTTTTGTTTGCATATGTACACATTCCCCACGGAAGGCAAAATGTTTCTCTTTATTTCAAGGCTGAATGAAATAACTTTGTGCCTTTCCCATTCTCCGATTTGTGACTGATGCCCGTTGAGGGCTGCTCCCCACGGGCCTCGTGCAGGACCTGCCCCTGCAAAAGCTCTGAGGACGTTTGCCAGGCGGGTGAGATCTTCTCACACAGCATGCCTTCTGGCTGCCTCCCCAACATGCCAGCTTGTACCGTGCTTCCAATGTGGCTTCTCTATTCCGTCTTCAGGAACAAGTTCCTCTGTTGCCCCTAGGAAGAGAGAGACATAGCAAGTTGTCTTTCATGTTTTTATGTGCACCTGTGCCTTTACCTCCATGGGGTTTTCTAGAAATAGAGTAGCTTTTGTAGACCTCCCCACCCCTTTGAGGAAAATAAAATCCTGTTCTGATAGGGTGGCCTAGAATGACTCATACTCTGGGCTCTGGGGGAGAATTTCCGGGAGTCACATCCCAGCCCCACCAAGTAACAGCTGTGTGAGCTTGGGCAATTACTTCAACTTTCTGAGCCTTGATGTCTTCATCTGTAAAATAGGAATAACAACAATACCTCCCTTACAGGATGGTTGTGAGCTCTGACACATGTAAAACTCTTAGAATGGTGTTTTGCACAGAGTGCTCACTATGTATAAATATGTGTCTAGGCATATAACAATATTATATATAATATATATAACAATATTATATATATTATATATGTATGTATATTATATTATATTATATTATCACAAAGGTGAGCTAGGATGGATGGATGGGTGGATAGCTAGATGGATGGGGAGATAGATAGATAGCCCAGCTTTGTATTTATTGGACATTGGATGCCGTGGGAGCAATTTAGTTTTCTTAATGTAGCCTGGCCTGTTACTGATCCAAAGCTCAAAAGGTCAAGCAAGGATAGTCATTTTGGCCCAGCCTCAGAGCAGCTGTATTAGATACACTTTGAAAGTCATGTCTGCTGGGATTCTTATGTTGTCAATCATAAGAAAGATACTTATTTTCGTTTGAGCCTAGTTGAAAGTGATTACATTTATATTAATGTATAACTAATGTATAATCCGGTGTCCACTTGTAAATGGCACATGAATCTTCCTTGGACTGCTAAAGGTCCGACCCAGAGATTATTCCTGTGCCGGGGGAGGTCAGAGGAGAAGTAAACTAATTTGGGTGGACTATTTCTTCGAGAAGAGTAAAAGGTTTGGTTACATAAGAAGACTTTCAGCTAATATTTCAAGGCATCCCTGAATAACCATTTGAACAGGTCTGATTAAACTTAAATAAAATATTGTGTTTTTTAAAAATCTTTTCTAGGGGCATCTGGGTGGCTCAGTGGGTTAATCCTCTGCCTGGGTCCTGGGATCGAGCCCCCCATCTGGCTCTCTGCTTGTCAGGGAGCCTGCTTCCCTCTCCCCCTCTCTCTCTGCCGGCTGCTCTGCCTACTTGTGATCTCTCTCCCTCTGTCAAATAAATAAATAAAATCTTAAAAAAAAATCTTTTCTAATCACTTTTGAAATATTTCGCTTAAAAGAGTTTCAATTTTAGTGACCAGGAAGAGCTAATTGAATTGAACTTAGCCAGTACTTATGAGGTGCTGTACATTTTACTAGACCCTCTGCTGTTGAAAGGGATAGAAAGATGAGGACAATATGACAACTTCCCATTGAGTAGGGAGATGAAATACCAAATACCCATAATGCAATGCAGATTATAATTTCTACAAATGTCTATGAGAGTTTCATTGAGCAAGAATTAAATACTGTGGCTAAAGTCCTTGAGAAAGAGGTAACCTTTGACATAAATCTTTGTGCTCATGCATCTCTGAGGGCCCTTAGTCTTCCTACCATATCCATCTTTCTGTGCAGCGCAGGAACGTTACGGCGTATGAATGGCAAGAGAGAGCCATGCCAGCCCCCGTTAGTACCTGGCTCTTCTTACACTTCATCCAGGATGCAAGTACTGAGTCTTTTCCTTCCTTCCAGAACTCATCTTCGTGGTCTAATTTCCCTGCCCCCAGTCTTTCCCACACCACTGCTGATAAGGAACTCCAGGCTTCTGGGCCGCATCTTAAAAGAGTGACTGATTGCCTCCCAGTTGCCTACTTTCAATGCTTGACATGATCACTTGCCAACTCTGGAGTTCTGGGCAAGGTACTCAAATTTTTGCCACTCCTGTTTCCTTATTTATGAAATGGGGGTTATAATATTATCAATGGGATCAATAATTATGATAAAACACATAAGTGATTAGTGAGTCATTGAAGTTACATGCTTACTTATGTCAAAGGCCTCTCTTCTACCCTAGCTTGATACTTGGTCCTAAAATATTAACTCCCAGAGAAATGGTTTTCTTTCCACATTATATCTTCCTCTGGGTTTAAGCTTAGTTCACCTTTCCTCCTTTGATTATCAGTGAGTTTTTGGAACCATCTCCCTGCAGACATCATGCCTTCTCCATAATGTCGAGGCTGGAGAGCTTTTTGCTCTGGCCATCTCAAGCCTGAGACTCACTGGGTCATGTTCCAGCTTGCGGGATGTCTAAGATTCTGATCCTGGTTTCTGTCTTCATCTCAGGAACTTGACTTTTGTGTTCTTGTCCCTGAAATCCTCACTCTGATTTATGGTTCTAGAGTCATGCCCTAAATATTGTGTGAAATGTTTGAATCTGGCATTTTTAGTCATTTTCTTTACTGAAAACCCTAAGATTTTTGCACATTTGCAGAGTTTACACTCAGCGCCTGGCTCCTGCTGATTCTTGCCCCCCCTCCCCAAGATGTCTGTATTTCCTGGCTGTTCATCTCCTCCAAAGCTTTGTTCTCACGTGGTTTGATCCCAGAACCCACTCCTTCAACTTACAAGAATACGAAAAGCAGCACAGTACCAAACAAAATCAAAACAGCTCACCTTTGCAGAGTTTTTGAGTTCTGTGAACATTACTGAATGTCCTGGAGACACCAGAGATGGGGTAGTTTAATCACAGATGTGTAAACAACATCAGATTGAATAGTAATCATTCTGGTTCTTAAATCTCCCAGTTTTTTCAACCACGCCTCCTTCTTAGAGCTAAGGGTAGACATGTGATGGAATTCTGGCTTGAAGAGTTGTAAGTGGAGGTGTTGTAGGGGAACTCAAAGGGAGCTGACTTGCGGGGAGGTATTTGTTTTGCCCATCCACCCTCCTTCCTTCCTAGAATGGACCTCGTGCCAATAGCCCATTTGGATCCAGAGATGAACATGGCGGCCACCTATGGGGATGGCGGGAACCCCGGCTTTCAGGGAGGCCATGGAGCTGACACATCAGTCCTGGATTGCCTGTCTCTGGACGGTTTTTGCACATAAAAATAATAAACTTTTGTTGAAGTCCCTGTCACCTGCCTTACTCGCTGTGGGGACTCCAGCAGTTTTGGTAAATTCTGTAAGACTCGGTTTGTTCATCTCTGTAATGGGATATAATGAACACTCTGGGGAGCGGTATTGCAGACTTTAAGTGAGAAAATACACATGAAGCATCTAATAAAATAGCCAGTCTAACTGTCACTCCCAGTGGGAGTTTTTAGTACCATTATTAACCTAGACTCTCTAAGGGGATTATGCTAAAGCCAAAGGGAATATATCTTTGCTTTAAGTGTATTTACTAGTAATTGACTGACCAGTGATGGACATGTATTCCTTGTACCTGTTTCTATATGCAGCATATACTGCTTTTTTGCCTAGCTATTTTTATGGGGGTATTATTTCTATGAGAAGATGTAATTTTTTAAAATCTGGTGACCTGAAATGAAATTACCAGAGAACATATTGTTTATGTATTAGAATATTTTTTAAACTGTCCATTTTTTTACAGTATTTAAAATTTATTAAAACATCGCACATGTCCACTACAGAATCTCAAGCAACACATAAATGCATCGATAAAAGCCAGTACATTGAGGTTGGATTTTATCCAGAAAAGAGATTCTACATCTGCACAAAATCAGACATTTGATGTGTACATGTGACCCTGACAAATCTGCAGACCCCAAGTTCATTACACCTTCTCTCAGTCTAGCACGGTAAATACTAGCAAATGAGTGTTTATTCCATGGCTGTTTCTGTGTTTACTCCATTTTTGGCTTTTGGTTGGATCTGAGAGGAGTCGTAGCTGGAGTGTTCTTTTGGGGCCCCTCAGCTCACTGGGGGACGCCCAGCAGGAGCTCAGCCCATGGAAGTGCTATCTCTTTCACATTCCCTCTTCACCCCCACTTGGGACTCCCGCTCGCTGAATGGAATGACAGAATCTCTATACTATTTAAATGATTATTCTATATTCCTTTATTGCCAAGTATTTTACCTTCAATGCCTAAGCACATATAATTGAATTCAGGTGAGCTAGATTTGTGTGTGCATGAGTCCTCTTTCGTCTGGTCTTTAGCATAACCCCTGGAGTTAATCAGTATTTAATGTGGGGCATGTACTTGGTTTTCCCATGGTTCTGTACATGTGTGTGTTGTAAACATGTGAACACACACCCTCCCAGGTCTTTTTCTCTCCCTCTCGTGCTTCCCCCCACCTTAAGAATATATTGCAGCTCTCATTCTAGCTTAATAATATATAGAATCAAGAATTTTTATGGGTGTGTGATGTCTTGTAGTAGGGATATATTGCTTTATTAAATGATTTGCCTATTAGTAAATGTTCCAGTGGCTTCCATTTTTTTTTTTTTTTTAAATATAGGAGGACTTTAAGCAGTATTTTCAGAATCCAATTTAAAATTGTGTACACAGATGTGCACACAGCTCTGTATCTCCCTTGTTCTTGCGTGGACGTGTAGACATTTCCAGTAAGAGTGAGTTGGGTCCCCAGGCATGTGGGAGGGAGTCATAGGCCAACAGAACTGTTAATAAAAGTGTCTTCATATGTTGCTGATCTTGGCGAAGGGAGACTTCAAATCAAGTGGAACTGGGAGATCTGAAGCCTTTGTCCTTAGGGAAATTTAGATTCCAAACCTGGTGTGGGATTCAAGGTCAAGAGACACATCTGAGGAGTAGGAGAAATATGGTACAGCAGAGACTGAGAATACCAAGGGGATTTACCGGGGCATTTTTAGGCCTCCGCATGGGTAAATTCTCAGGCTATTTTCCATTAATTCTTAAATTGATAAAGATAGAGAACTGCAAGGAGGTTGCAAATCTCATTTTCTTTGGAAAAGAGTGCTTTGTCTTTTCAAGGATCACATTTCCTGGCAAATAAGAAACTATATTTTGTAATAGAACTCATTCTTCTGTCTACTCTAAATTATCTTACTTAAGGTTGGGTAGAAGAATGATGGCTTTATAAAGGGAAAAGAAAAATAAGACCTTTATAAGGATGCTCATTGGCTTGACCTCACGTCCCTTCAGTCCTAACTTAGGCCGTAAGACAAGTTTCTCTGCCAAGAGCCCTATCATCCTAATTGTATATAGTCACTAGTTCAAGCATCAAATTATTCCAAGTGAATAGTTACCCACTCTAGTTTTCTGTTTTACTGTTTAATCTGGATACTTCCTGGGGAAAGGCAGGCCAAAACACATTTTTTTTTAAGAGGTTAGTGAGTTTTGATACTGCTTAGAAACTTCTCTTATGGCAAGGCCTTAACTGTAAATCATGATTTAGTCAATGGGAGAGAGTAAGGAGCCAAAATCAGAAAATCAAAACATAGCAAATTTATTTCCTTATTGGCCATTACTGCTTTGTCAAAGCTATCATTTTCTGCTGTGCAAAATAGTTAGACAAAACCAGTTATTTTTCTAAACAAAATGACTTGGCCACTTAAGCCTTTTCCTCTCCAAAATATAAAGGGCAGGTTACAGATATTTTCTTCTCTCTCTCTCTCTCTCTCTCTTTTTTTTTTTTTCCGCTTTCTTGGTCAACATCATTGGTTGTATAAACTCCAAGAGTCATCTTGACATGAAATAATTCATTTGTTTTAAGAAGGAAAATATTTGATTCTAGCTGTGTCCTGGATAGACTTCAATTGCTTGCTTGGAGGAATCTGAGTTTTAAAAATTAAAGCTGTGTTAGTAATACACAAGAATAATGGGAAAATATCTATGTCTGTTTGAGTGCTTTGCTGGAAAATATTTTTGTATGTATGAATTCATTCAATTCTCGTACAACTTTTAAGAGGTAGTCAAAATTGTTATTCTCCAGCTATCATATTAAGGAACCCTGAGAAAAAATTACTCCCCCCCTCAAATCAGGAGGAGGTTTCTCCTCAAACATATTAAAGTTGTCCTGAAGCCACATATTTAGGGAAAATATTTCATGAACTTGGAGTCCTGAAATAGCATAATTTTTATATTTTTTATATTTTTTATATATTTTAATATATTTTTATATATTTATATATTTTAATATATTTTTATATTTTTAAATTTTTTTATATTTTTTATATATTTTTATATTTAAAAATATATCTTCTGTTGGTTTTTTTCTTGGAAGAGCAGATTTTCATTCTCATTTCTACCTTATGCCAGGGATAATGCACCTAAAAGCTCCAATGCTGGACAGAAGAACACTTTATTAATTTAATATCAAAAGAAGTCCAGGTAGCAGAAAGCATTGGGACTAACTCTCATACCAACAAAGAACATTTCTCTCAGCTGTAACTGATATTCTTAGAGGGATCATACTTACCATCAACTCTTATCAAAATAAGGGTTCTCCAGAGTCAGCAAGGGGAGAAACTTTCCTGTAACCTTTAATTTTCCTGGTCTGTAAGAGTCAAAGAAAATGTAGATAGGAGGGTTGAATATATATGTTACTTTCATGGACATTGACTAGTGTTATTTTGTCTACCAAGAGTAAATCACATTTCGGGGCACTGAGGTGGCAAAATTCGTTGAGTGTCCGACTCTTGATTTCGGCTTGAGTCATGATCTTAGGGTCATGGGATGGATCCCAGTGTGGGGCTCTGCGCTTGGTGGGGAGTCTGCTTGAGATTTTCTCTCTCCCTCTCCCTCTGCCCCTCCCCTACTGCCCTGTGCCTTTTTAGAAAGGAACTGTTTTCCAAACCATCATTATTTCCGCCAAATAACCCCATACACATGATTCACCTGCGGTTCTTGTAACTCACACTTGGTGCCCTCTCTCTCAAATAAATCAATCTTAAAAAAAAAAAGAATAACTCACGCTTGAGATGATCTTTTGCTCTTATAAAATTATTCATAATATGAAATCCAGACTTACAAATAACATGCAATTTTTAATATGTATAATAATAATAATATCTTCAATATATCTATCTATCTATCTAATCTTTTTGAGAACAAACCAATGGCAATTAGCAGAAATGTGCAGTGAGGGAAGACAGTGTCCATAGAAAAGTGAATTTTTTTTTAAAGATTTTACCCATTTATTTGACAAAGACAGACACAGTGAGAAAGGGGACACAAGCAGGGGGAGCAGGGGAGGGAGAAGCAGGCTTCCCACTGAACAGGAACTCCGATGTGGGGCTCGATCCTAGGACCCTGGAATCATGTCCTGAGCCTAAGGCCGTTCCTTAAGGACTGAGCCACCCAAGCGCCCCAACAAGTGAACAGTTTTGACTGGATCACCACGAGGGTGCCCTTTACTCTTCAGAGGTGCGTAAGTCACTCATCAATCTGCCCAGGATTCTTGAAATTCTACTTGTATATTTCATCCCTGCCAATGTGCTCCCTGTGGAATTTTAAGACTTAAGAGTGACAATGCACTGATCTGTTAATAAATAACGTAGTCTCTGGTGAAGTTAGTAATCTTTCCTTTGGGAAATCTAAGTGAGCAGGTTTGGATAGGATGGAAACGCAGAGGCACACTGCTCTGGAAAGTGGCTGAGAATGGGAATTAGAAAGCAAAACAAATTGTTCTTTCTCCACCGTTGTTACTTACTGTGTGACCTTGCGTAAGTCACTTGGCTTCTCTGAGCTTCAGTTAAGTTAAATTCAACGAGCATTTATTAAACGTCTCCAGAAAGATGACTAGCAGAGGATGGGGCAGTGGCAGCTGGGAGATCGGAGCCATTAGAAAGCAGTGGGTGCTGAATCCAGGGCCCTGTGTTTCAGGAAAGGGGTGGGAAGATTTTCATTTCAGACAGTTGACCGCTACAGAGAGATGTCCTATGACCTTCAGCTTGCCTTGGAAGCTTTACTCTGAGAATTTTTACGACTCTCACTCTCATAAATTATTATTTAATGAATGCCCAATGCCTATGATACCTGCCTATATTGTAATATAGCCATTAACATTCTGTAATGTAGACTTGGCATTTGTTAAATTCCCAACTATCAGTACATAGCTTATTAAAATACAATAAAAGAATATTTGTGCATATCTTGAAATATACCCCCAAAGTAATTACCAAAAGCCATATCAAAGCTATAATTGTCAAATCATAAACTACAGCAGTCTGTGCTTCCCTCTGTGTGGGACAGAACTAGTCAAACTAGAGAGAGAACCAAGTGTGAGTTACAAGAACCGCAGGTGAATCATGTGTATGGGGTTATTTGGAGGAAATAATGATGGTTTGGAAAACAGTTCCTTTCTAAAAAGGCAACATTATATGGGATGCACTTTAAAAAATGTCTGTTTTAGGAGCACCTGGTTGCTCAGTGGGTTAAAGCCTCTGCCTTCGGCTCAGGTCACGATCCCGGGATCCTGGGATCGAGCCCCGCATTGGGCTCTCTTTGTGGCGGGAAGCCTGCTTCTCCCTTTCTCTGCCTGCCTCTCTGCCTCCTTGTGATCTCTCTCTGTCAAATAAATAAATAAAGTCCTTTAAAAAAAAGTCTGTTTAGTTGTAATAATGGATCTCATAGTGGTATTGTGGCATCGAGATAAGGTAATGATAACACAGCTACTATTTATTTAGGATTTGCTATATGCCCCTTGTGCTCAGTTCTCACAGTGAGCCTACTGGGTGGGTCGTCTTGCCGTTCTAAAGACAACAAGCTGAGGCTGAGAAAGATTAAATGGAAAGTTTAAGATCATATTGTCTGACACCATAAGGTGTGCCATCAGTCACTGTCGTATTGACTTACAGCGTTTAGCACAGTGCCACCAGGTAACAGATGCCCAAGCATATTTAAATTTCTTTCCTGCAATTTCCGATGAGTGTATGCGGTACTAATCCATAATAACCAGGTGCTTTTTCCCCATGTGAAACTGTAAGAAGCAGAACAGTGAGAGGATTGAAGGAGAAGGACCCTCCAGGTTCAAAAATGGGCTCTGCCCCTTATGAACTACATAATCTCGGGGAGTTAATAAACTTCCCCTTGCCTCTGTTTCTTCCTCTCCTAGTGTGACTTTGAGAGTGACGACTCGGGAAAATCCTGGCTTATTGAAATCACTCATCAGCAGCTACTCTTACTGTAATTGATCTTATTATCAGGCCGTTCCCATATCACTGTAATTATATGACGCACTCCTCAAGGGCGGCAGCGGATTTTCTCTAATATTGTCTCTTAAGACTTTATTGTTACTGCTGCAGGAATGCTGCCTTACAAACTACCCCGATATTCAGTGGCTTACCAGAAAACACCAAAACCCACATTTTTTTCTCCATTTTCGGTGTGTGGTTCACGACTCAGCTGGGCAAGCCTGGATCCCAGGGTGTGGGCTGAGCTCCATGTTACTCTTCTGCTCTCGGGGTATGCTTTTGTTGTGGTGGGTCTAGAGCACTAGAGGATAAGAGGAAATACTCAGTGCTCTTGAGTCGCCTGCACATTATGCCCACAAACTACTGGGCAGAGGAAGTGACATGGTCAAGCCCCGTACCTGTGCTCTGCCTTCTCCTGGACTCTGCAAGGCATCATGGCAGGACAGGATTCAGCTGGTGGGAGCAATTACTCCATCAGCCACGAGATTTAACATAGGTATTCCGATGTCGCGGCTCCTCAGCGAAATTAGTTGATTGATGTGATTATAAATATCTGATATTTAAATTTAATTTGGAGGTAAATATGTTTCAGTTTTAAATGTAACCATATTAATTATACAGGAAATTATATTGATTTTTCTGAAGGGGTAAGAAAACTAAAAAGAGACGAGCAAAAATATATCCAGCAGCTAATCTCTAGTGAGGGAATTCATATGAATCTCATAAAAATGAATTCCCTAAATATAGACTTAATGTCCTGTGAGTCAAAGGGGAAGTGTTTCTTTCCACTGTACTTAACTATACCCAGTCTGTCATTTTATGACGTCTTTCCGCGGGTCTTTGCATAAATGCGTTCTCCAAATGCCATAAATCACAGTGGTTTTAGGAAACCCAGAATATTGATATATGTCACGAGGCAGGTTAATAGTTGTCTGTTTTCATATGCACACCTAGTAAGCCACTTAACTACTTTTTGCTAAATTACTCGCTTTAATTTTCATACATTTTTCTACTTTAAAAGAATGTTTTATGCAGAATACTGTGTTTGGTTACTTGAATAAGCTGTTCTTGGAATTTATCTTCTGAGAACTTCAAAAGAGCAGTGGAATCAGTCAACATATTTAGTATTATTCAGATTTCTGTTTTTCAGATTTTAAACAACAGAATTCATTTCTTGAAAGAAGAAAAGAGAATGTGAACAGCTTTAGATCGTGTGAGCTGTCCCACAGCTATTGATTGGTTGGTCAACTATTGGAAACTGACAACATTGTTAGGCAGATCATTAACTTAATGGAGAATGTGTTTCCTATTTCTAGTGAGGAACTAGAGATCCGTTAGAGACTAATTTTTCGTAAACTTTGATTCTGAAATTAAAAATAATTTAGTTTTATTGGAAGTCCATATGAGTATAAATACCTTTGACAAAAATATGTGTGTAATTATTAGAAAGTGTGCCTGTATAAATTAGTCACTATCTTTAAGAGTTGAAACTCTGGGGGTGCCTGAGTGGCTGGGTTGGTTAAGCTTCTGACTCTTGACTTCAGCTCAGGTCATGAGCTCAAGGTATTGAGATCAAGGTCATGAGATCAAGCCCCAGGTCCGTCCAGCTCCACACTCAGTGTGGAGTCTGCTTGACATTCTCTCTCTACTTCTCCTGCTCCTCACCCCCTCAAACAAATAAATAAATAAAATCCAAAAAAAAAAAAAAAAATTGAAGCTCTGAAAGTGGACTGCTTTCAAATATATAAAGATCCAAGAATTTATATGTTAAGATCTAAAACAGAAGATGTACATATTGGTGGTGTATGTGTTTAATTATTATGTCATTTTTATATTCAATTACCAGGTATTTGAAGCAATTACTATGAGTTAGATTCCTCATTGGTAGCTGTAGGGGCTATAAAGATGAAAAGGTATGAGTCTTTTTTCTTAGGAAATGGAATGGTGGGTTTGAAATTTAGTAGAAAGCAGTATTAAAGAAGTGCAAAGTGGCATGCATAGGAGGAGTCTGAGCTTTTTTGAAAATAAGGAAGAGATTACCTAGTGGGTATGGGAGGATGGCATTGGCTAGAGGGAGGAAATAAGCAAAATCTGAAAGTGAACGTCATGGACTCTAGTCGTGCTCACTTAGGTCAATGGGTGCTTTTAGAAGAGTCATCCAGGAGAAGTCTGCAGAGATAATTGGGAGCAGCTCATAGGGAGCCTGTCAATACCAAAGAAAAAAATAACTATGGGCAGGTAATGACCTTGGTGGGTAATGGTGAACAGAGATTGGCTTTTCCAGGTGGACATATCAGGGGCATTGGTCTTAGGATCAATGAGCAGACAGAAGTCTTTAAGTGGACAGAACAATGAGAAAGCTATTTTAATAACCAATGGTGAAACCTAAGAATATTCTGAGTTATGGTGGTGACCCTGGAAAGAAAAACCGAAAGGAGGGAGGAGGCCTGGTAAATTGATATGATGGAATTAGCAGGTATCAAGGTTGGAACTGGGGAGGTAGGGGCAAGACCTATTGGGTAAATGTAAACTGTTGTGGTCATACTGGTTTCCAAATATTCCAAGTCCTACAACTTCCCTCCCCACCTCCCCCAGAGACACTTGGGCCTCTTTCTAATTGGAAATGAAAGGGTTAAGTCTCTGCTTCCCAGAGAACTCCTGTCCTGCTCTGGTGTTCAGCACTGATACTTTTTGCTCATTCCTGGTTAAATACTTCAAATATCTGCCACCTGGGAGAGTAGCAGGGGCTCTGTCAGGGCCATCCATAGGAAATTGAGAAGGCAGTATATTTGAGGGCAAAATGGGCAGGAACAACTATTTGTAAAACAGCCATCTGAAGGTGTCCATTGGTGGCCAAAAAGCTACATGAACTCCCAAAGATGGCGGTTTATCACATAATGAATGGGTGCTAAGACCCGGAAGACCAGAAATTTAATGACTCCTGCCCAAATTTGCTACATCCAAATAAGTTTCTAGTTACTTAAATACAGTATTTTTATTTTGGGGTGTCTAGAACACTTTGACTCCTTAGACATAGGTAAGCGTCTCTCATCAGGATTGCAAAAGATGAATGAGAAATGAAATTATGAGTTGTATGTGAAACGAACACTAGTTGCAACTCGTACGTGTAGGGTTTTTATTGTCTCCAAAGTAAAATCAGATCTGTCTTGGTAATTATATTTATTATGTAAAAAAAACTTCAATTTAAGTTCATCAAAATAAAATTCCACCTGAAAATACCAGAAACTTTCTGTTATTCAGAAAAGAAATCTAAGTATTAGTTTTTGTGTACCTCCAATATTTGATTACAAAATGCTATGAAATTTCATTGTAGCATAGAATAAAGTAGATAAAACTTAAATAGATTATGAGATGTATGTTATTCTAATAATTGCCTCGTGAGTTGCCTTCATATGCTTCTAATGTCTAAACTCTAATGGAGGGATTCAGGCTTATCTAAGGGGCAGATGTCTTCCAAATACTCATAGGTGTATCAGGTAGGACATCTTTTTGGGGCTCAAGTAATAGAAAACTCAACCCACACATGCTTAAGAAAAAAAAAATTACAATTTGCCAGCCCACTTAAATGAAATACTTAGGACAGTGTTTCTCAGTGTGTTCTTCTTCTTCTTCTTTTTCTTTCTTTTTTTTTTAATGATTTTATTTGTGTATTTAAGAGAGAGAGAGAGAGAGTGAGAGAGCATGAGCTGGCGGAGGGGCAGAGGGAGAAGCAGAATCCCCATTGAACAGAGAGCCCGATGCGGGGCTTGATCCCAGGACCCTGGGATCATGACCTGAGCCAGAGGCAGATGCTTAACTGACTGAGCCACCCAGGCACCCCTCAAATTATGTTCTTGAGCCGGCATCAACTGAGAGCTTGTTAGAAATGCAGGTTCTGAGTGTCTTCCTACGACGTACGCCCTTCCCAGTTTACTGCATCAGAAACTCACTGTGGGGCTCAAGCCATCTCTCTGCATTAACAAGCCCTCTGGGTTGTTACATACATAGTATGTATGTAACATACATAGTATGTTACATACATAGTAAAATTTGAGAAACAGTTGTCTAGAACTTAATCTGTCTTCTGGTGCAACTCAGTTTAGGGCTCCAAGAGTACCACCAGGATCTGCTTGTGAGCTCTGTCTCCCTTGGGTTAGCCCCATTTCCAGGCTTCCCATGGTGATGAAGACAGCTTTAGCTGCGTATCATCACAACGTCCTGTCCAGTAGGTAAGAGAAATGATTTCACCTTGAACTGAGTCTTTGATACGGGATAGAAATCTGGAGGCTAACTACATGGGCCAATATAGATGATATATATATATTTTTTCAGATTTCTCTAAAAAGAGATAGAGGGAGAGACATGTGATTGCCAAGAAGACAAAAAAAAAAAAAAAAAAAAAAAAGCAGGGAGGAGACTTTGGAGAAAAGCAGATTAGGTGACCGGAGTAATAAAGACTATCTGAGAAGTGAGAGATAATGGTAAATAGCACAACAGGGTTTTAATATTTTAAAAATCTAGACCCCTTGCAGCTTTAAAATTTCATAAGCTATTTAATATCATGTTTAATATTATAAAATAATAGTAATGATGGCAATCATTCATGCTAATTGCTATTCTTTCCTGGTTATGTTACTATTCATTTATTTAATCAATGCATGTTTAACATTGTAAGGGACATAAGCACATTTCCAGAGTTCCACGTTTTACTTAGGTTCATTTTAACACTAAAATGATCATTTTGTAGATTTCAAATGTCACTTTTTTTTTAATGCTTTCTAAATTGCATCAACCAAACGGGGAAGAATATTTTAAAAAAATACATAAAGAACTACCAAAATACATTCTTAAGGTCTATATTTAGAATTAAATATTCTTTATGATATCTTTTCATAATATCTCTTGCTTCAGGGTACTCCCAGTGATTTTGATAACCCATCTTATTTTTTGTGACTGTATCTTTAATAGATAATATGTGCCAGTTTAGCACATTACCTGAACACATTAAATTTCATAAGAGAAATGCGTAGTTAGAACTCCAGGGCAGGTGTTGTGATCCTGTCAAATTGCTCAAGCTAATTTCGAGCCATGTCAGGTCAGTTGCTGGGAAACGTTTGAGGAGCGCAGGAAATTATATGGGGCCTGTTGATAACAGCTTGTCCTTATACTGTGACCTAAAATAATACCAAACCTGCCACGTTACCAACTGTTTTGCTAACGTAGAGGATTGGCGGTTTGCATCAACATCACTAAAAAAGAGGAAATTAGAAGGATTTAAAAATATGCTTGCAATCGTTGAAAAGTTGGCAGGGAAAATATAAAGTTGGCAATTATCATTATGTTTGCAAAAAAATTCTTTTATAAATATATCTGATGCGTAAACTGTTTCAGTTGTGTTTTACAAGTTTGGATGACCCTAAGGATTAGCTGCGGTGTTTTTCTGTCGTCAGTTCCTAAACCTTCTTCTGGAGAAGCGCATCTCATAACTGTGTGTGTTGAAACAGCCTACCAGGTAATTGTCAGGCTCAGACAAAGCACTGGCCCACAGTAAGGAATTTGTATACTTTTCAAGGAAATGAATGTGGGGAACTTACAGAAATGTAGCCAATCTCAGCTTACACATTTTCTTTCCTTCCTGTTATTTCAGGTTGGAAGGAAGGGTTAACCTCCCTAACTCAGATGGTGCTGGGAAAGATGAATGGTTAAACTAGGTTTAGGTTCAGTGTGCATTTGGCATAGGAGGGGCTGCATGTGGGGGTGGTGATAATAGAAATCTTGTTTTGTTTTTTTTTTTAATATTTTATTTATTTATTTGACACACAGGGAGAGATCACAGGTAGGCAGAGAGGCAGGCAGAGAGAGAGGGGGAAGCAGGCTCCCTGCTGAGGAGACAGCCCGATGTGGGACTCGGACCCAGGACCCTGAGATCATGACCTGAGCCGAAGGCAGAGGCTTAACCCACTGAGCCACCCAGGTGCTCCAGAAATCTTGGGGTTTTGAGGAGGAAATCAAGTGGACCTTGGCTGGGATAGGAGAGGGGATCCTGAGGAGGAAATTGATTGGGGGCCCCAGGAAATGGAGATACTGACATTTGGCTTACACAAGCCCTGCCTTTCAGACCAGGGAACCAGCCCTTGCACTGGCAAGCGGGAGAGTATGTCATTGCAAAGGAGTCTGGAGTCAAATGAGCAGTAGCTTTCTGTACTGGGAGGTTGGAAGGCACGGCTTTTTCAGAACAGACTGCTCATTCTGTTGTGTCATTTTAAACAGTAGAGTCAACAGACTGTACATCTTGACTCGGAAGAGTGGATGGCGTTTCAGAGTTCATGCCTTTACTTTTAAGTAGGGAGGGGCTGAGGGAGGGGGGAGAGAGAATTGCAAGCAGACTCCGAGCTGAGTGTGGAGCCTGACATGGGGCTCGATCTCACAAACCTGGGATTGCAACCTGAGCCGGAATCACGAGTCTGATGCTCAATAGATGGAGCCACCCAGATGCCCCCGTTACAGGCTTTGTAACCAGGCAGACTTAAGCTGACTGCATTCCACCTTGTGAGATCTGTGTGAGGATGTAAAGCTTTGAATCCGGACAGCATTTTTTGTCTATAAGCTGAAGAACGGGACATTTTAATTGAAGGAGCTCTTGGTTGAGCAGATACTATGTGCCCAGACATTATGCTAGGGATCCTAGATATTGTTAACGGAATTCCCCCTGCAGCCTTTTGAGAGAAGCATTATTGTGTTCTGACAACGGCAATAATGGTGTTTCTTCCTTACAGGATTTTGGGCCATAATTAATGACACTAAGCAAACAAACAAAAATCATGTTCCAGAGTAGGGATCAAACTCTACTTCTTTTGAGAAGTAAACTATATATAGCTTTAAGATGACAGGTGTTTTTTTTCCCCCAATTTCCACCCATTAAATTTTTATGGAACAGTCCCTCATCTATTAACATATGGCATATATATGTCAATATATTGCAATTCCCCTTCAATGCTTTGGCATGTGGCTCAGAAAGACCAGATGGTGTAGTTGAATACTTATGGGCCTCAGGGTTAGAAAAATACTGGATCTATAGAATCTTGTCTATACCTTGGATTGGCTGTGCAACACTGAGCAGGTTATCTTACCTCTTCCAAGCCTATTTCTCATAGGAAGAATGGAAATCATCTCACAGTGTCTTTATGAAGATTAAGTGAAACAATGTGAGGGGGGACTCATCACGGGGATTAACAAGCATCGGATAATATTTTAAATGAAATATACTTTGAATGAAAGCGTGCAGAATAATTGTTTGCAAATGCCAGTCCTCGCATCTGTTGCAGAGAGATTAGTTTTCTGAAATGTGTGAATGGAAATAACGTTAGAGCGGTAGACTTTTCAGGGATATCTGGTAAGATCCATTTTTGAACAAAGGGAGTAAGTGAACTTTTGTTTTATTCTTTTCACACTAAAGGGAAAAAAGCCTAAATGTACTGCTGGGGATAAGGTCGGTGGTATCAAAGGACAGTGAAATCCTGAAGCACATGGATAAAATAACATTCAGTTTGTCTAACTCTGGTGAAAAAATAAGAACCAGTCAGAGGTGCACGGAGAGTCTTGGTATGTGGATTGCTAGCTTTCAGAACAAGTAAAAGACAAATGTTTTTATTTCAGACTTTGTCTCAAGCCCTTATTTGTCTCAATGGGAGCATTTAATAATAATGTGTTTCATGCAATTTAGTTAGCGTCTTGTTATGGATTGAAAGTTTTTCCCCCTCTAAATTCCTATTAAAACTCTAAGGCTGAGTATGACAGTATTGGGAGATGGGCCTTTGGAAGGTGAATAGATCACGAGGGTAGATCCCCCATGACAGGTTTGTAGCCATTTCTGAGAAGGGGAAGAAGCGCTGGTGGTCTCTCTCTGTAGTATGTGAGGATACGGTGAGAAGGCAGCTGGTCTCCTCAAGAGACAAAGCTGTCAGCTCCTGATCTTGGACCTCCCAGCCTCCAAACCATGAGAAAGAAATTTCTGTGCCTCCAAACTGTAAGAAATAAATTTCTGTTGTGTAAGCCGCTCAGTCTATGGTATTTTGTTATAGTAGCCCAAGCTGACCAAGACACACTTAAGGAGCTGCTGTTCCACAGAGTCCTCTTAAGCAAGAAGGGGCAGCCCACCCCTGAAGCCCATGAAGCCGAGAGTGATTAGAATAATGCTGTACACAGGGGGGTGAGTAGTTTGCTGTTCACGCACAGGGCAAAAAACCTTTCATTCTGGCTGGAATGATCGTACAGGCAGAGTATTCTTTGAGCAGGACTTGAAGAATGCAAGGGATTGTATCTCTGGGGTGTGATAGCTTCAGAGGGGTAGGAACTTGTAAATGGGGCAGAGAAGAGGCTACCCTACAAATAAATGTATTGACCAAAGACGACAAACCTAAAAACGTAGGCCAAGTGAAATGCAACAGCTTTGGTTCTATTTATCCTCTTGCTTCAAATTTTAGTCTGATGGATCTGCAGGGAAAGGGGGCAGAGTTTCTTGGTCATTAGAGAAGCATCATTGAATAACGTATTTTCCTGTGGATAAGCTGGGAATTCCTTAGTGTTCCGGGCATCAGCATTGCCCCAAAGCCAAAGACATTTATTGACATTTAGTAAAGACCTTTAAAGTTTCTTTTCACACTGGTTCCATTGTTAATAAGTGGTATGCCAGCATTTTGCAGGTATAGGATTTTTCTTGGTTTCTGGCGGAAAAGTCTATAGGAATGATCTTTTTTAAGGTTCTAAAGACTTTAATGCAATCATTTTAAAAAAGATTTTATTTATTTATTTGCGAGAGAGTGAGAGAGAGGGAGCATGAGCAGGGGGAGGGGCAGAGGGAGAAGCAGACCCTCTGCTGAGCCGGGAGCCTGATATGGGGCTCAATCCTAGGACCCTGGGATGATGACCTGAGGCGAAGGCAGATGCTTAGCTGACTGAGCCACCCAGGTGCCCCTTGCTCAATCATTTGTATGTGCTTATATATCTTCAATTTTTTTTTAATTTCAATTCAGCTTAATTAACATATAGTGTGTTAGTTTTAGAGGTAGAATTTAGTGATTCACCAGTTGCATATAACACCCAGTGGTCATTATATCACATTAGCCCTCCTTAGTGCCCATCACCCTGTTACCCCATCCCGCACCCCATCCCCTCCAGCAACCCTTAGTTTGTTTCCAGTAGTAAAGAGTCTCTTATGGCTTGTCTCCCTCTCTGTTTTTTTTTTTTTTCCTTATTTTTCCTTCCTGTCCTTTATGTTCATCTGCTTGTTTCTTAAATTCTGCATGTGAGTAAAATCATATGATATTTGTCTTTCTCTAACTGACTTATTTTGCTTTGCAAAATAAGTTTCACCCACATCACAGCAAATGCCAAGATTATTCCTTTTGATGGCTGAGTCATATTCCATTGTGTGTGTATACCATATCTATATCTGTATATCTCTGTCTGTCTTTATCTATCTATCTATACATATATATTGCATCTTCTTTATCCATTCCTCTGTCGATGGACATCTCGGCTCTTTGGGTATTGTGGCTATTGTGAACATTGCTGCTCTAAACATTGGGGTGCAGGTGCCCCTTCGAACCACTGTTTGTGTCCTTTGGATAAATACCTGATAGTGCAATTGCTGGGCCGTAGGGTAGCTCCATTTTTAATATAAATCACTGTGAGTTAAAGGTGCTTGAATTTTGTCATTCATGGATCTCTGTCTGGTTCTCTCTCTCTAATGTCCTGGTCCCCTTCACAGCCATTCTCCTCTGCCAGGCCAGGAGGATGGACTCAGGAATCTTCTTGTCTCCTTAGACCTTTGTGTCCTCCCCATCATGGAAACTACCCACCTTATAAGGCTGAGAGCTTCCAATTAACTCACTTTTCTTCTTTTTTTTTTTTGCTTTCTCATCACAAGAAGTTCTGTGTAAGCAGTAAGGAGGTATACTCTGTAAAGTTTTGTTCAGATTCAAGAGATCTAAGATTAGACAAACTGTGGTAGGAGACCCGGGTCTGGACACTCATTCTAACAACCTCCCCCCATCATACATTGACATTTTCTTTGGCCGCACGTGCCTTTGATGATTTTAAGTATTTCACTTATCTGTCATCTGATTTATAAGACGGCAGATGCTGAGTCCCCCATAAGTTTTCTTATGGAAGAATTTGAAATGTACACAGTGCCTTCTTTTTGAAGTTCACCTGCTTCAAATACAGGGCGTATTTGTGGTCATGATTCACAGTTATTCATTTAGAAGGTGCTTTTGCTATTTTTGGAGAAAAGGGGAGTGGAATAAATGGACTTTCTTTTCTTTTCTTTTTTTAAAGATTTTTATTTATTTATTTGACAGAGAGATCACAAGCAGGCAGAGAGGCAGGCAGAGAGAGAGGAGGAAGCAGGCTCCCTGCTGAGCAGAGAGCCCGATGTGGGGCTCGATCCCAGGACTCTGAGATCATGACCTGAGCTGAAGGCAGCGGCTTAACCCACTGAGCCACCCAGGTGCCCCGGACTTGCTTTTCAATCTCAGAAATCCACTGGTCTCAGTGGAGCTGACGCACTCTATTGCAGTTTCTAGTAAATTGGTAATTTACAGTGGATACCAATTTCTCGTTTGGGTTTCCTTCCACAGTGTCTAGGGAGTCCACGAGGAGGCAGGGGTTGTCAGGGTTACGTGGACCGACATCCTGAGAGGGGTGCTTGGGAGGCACCCTGTGGACCTACTTCCTCTGCTTTCCCTCCTTTGGTCCTTTCTTTTCCCAGAGTTCCTCAGAGCTTGAAATCCAGGATTTCTGGGAGTTAATCCTTTGTGAAGCTCATGGTAGGTACGCTTTAAAGCTTGTTGCACAAGTAAATGGATAAATAAATAGGTGAATGAATGAGTAGCAGGGGGAGGTGGAAATGGTGGATTTTGTGGAATGAACAGGTTTCAAATCATCCTTAGAATTTTCAAACTCTGACTTAGAGGACTTGGTATCTTGAGCTAAGAAAACATCTAGTAGTTTATAAATAAAGGGCTGTTTGATTTCTCTTCCTTGCTTAGTAACAATGGAGCTCCTGCCTTTGGGTCTTTTGCCCACTCTCCGATGATTTGATAAAGGGTAGCGAACCTAATGAAGGCTGTGAAACTTTAAGAGGATACCAAGTTTCACTTCTTTTTTGAAAAGAAAAAAAAAGTAAGCTATTTTCCATTAAATAATTTTAATATGCCTCATGCCGTATACTCTGTTGTAACTTTGTACGCTGCAGTAAATTGTGTTTTGAGACTTTTTGGCTAAAACTTACATGTTGCGTTCACTCACATGGTCTGGAGTGTCTGCAGCCTGTGGGTGGGGAAGTGACGTCAGCACGCTCTCCTCTTTGTCCTGGACAAGCTTCAGCTGCACAACAGCACTCCTCCCGAGGGATATGTGAGTTGGGCCTTCATCACCGGCTCCTCTTGCCAATATATTTTCCACATCTGTCCTCCCAGTCACCTGAAGATTTATTCTACATGCCTGATGGCAAAATGTCCTTGCACCTGGGGACGGAAGCCCGTCGAACATCGATCTCATCTTCTTCCTTTGACACAAGTCCATTAGCTTCATTTGTCTTGAGGACAATCCCGGCTAAGAGCCTATCTGATTTTTCTTCTTCGGGGACCTTTCAAAATCTCAAGGTTATAGAGAAATTGGCTTTGTGCAAAACACATTGCCATCTGTTGCTGGCTTCTAATCTCAGGTTTATCTGAGAGATTTGCCAGGCTAGATTTATAGAGACATTTTAACTGATTATGTTTCTTTCCATTTAACCCAAGAGCACATAGTTGGGTTTCTCTTTCGGTATCATTTGCCTAAGCATCTCACTGCTCAGCTATTTTTGGGAGGGACATAGTGTTTACATACTGTCCACGGTGAGACAATGGAATATACAACATGTGTATATTTGTAGTCCTAAAATAATAACCCAAATGAACAGAGAGCTGGAACCCAAACAGGGGACTTAGAGACTCCTGTTTTGATTTTTTTTTTTTTTTTTCTGTTTTAAATGAGGAAATTGAAACCCAGAGAGCTTATGGGGCTTCCTATCAAAGTCCCCAAATTAGCTTATGTTTCAGATGAAGTTTGTCTTCAGTTTCTAAATCAGCATTGGCACTGAAGTTTGGGTGACCGTTCATCTACTTCTCAGATTTTGTTTTCCTCCTTGATGAGTAAGTGATTATCGAAAAACTTGTGAACACTATTTTCTAGCAAAAATTAGAAAAGAGGTAAAAAAATATGATGCTCTAGTCAGAGTGTATAACTAGGTAACTCTCCCCACACACACATCTATGTATAGATACACACCTGTCTGTATACAAGTCAATATGTAAACATATTTGTGTCATGTTTGATGTTGTTATATTACATATGATTCATATACACTTTCCCACATACGAAGTGTTAACCTTAGAGCCAAGAAAACTCTTTCCTGGAAATGTATCCTAAAGGAAGAACCCTGAGGAGGGAAAATGCATTGATGTCTAAAAGAGTGCAAGTGTAGGCCAATTATTTTTTCAGTAGTATAAAATAAATTTACAGCATGTTAGCATAGTGTGATAGTAGTCATTAAAATGATAAATATGAAGACTTTGTATGTGTACCTCTGAAATCGATTTTAAAGACTCAGACTCTTGTATGTGTACTGAACTCTCAGCTATGGGAGAGGTATGGGTGCAAACTTACAAACGTGAACAATTCTATGAAATACTAACTGGGTGGGGTGGACAAAATTTTAAATGCTTTTTTTCTACTTTTAAATATTTCTGTAATTTAACACTGGTTTATAATGCAGCGTGATTACAACAGTATGATGCAGACTTTCCAGAAATAGGAACATGTTAGTTGAAGAGAGATGACAAGGACACAAGGCAAGTGGTGTACTTCTCTAGTCCCCATGACAACATTCCTAGCTGGTCAGGGAGGGAACCCTCAGTTGGGCTTTGGGTGCCCATAAACTGATCAAGGAAGCATGGAAGGTTCTGGCTATTTTTAATTCTCAACCACATATTCCAGATAAGGGACGCCTGGGTGGCTCAGTCAGTTAAGTGTCTGCCTCCAGCTCAGGTCGTGATCCCAGGGTCCTGGGATTGAGCCCCGCATCGAGCTCCCTGCTTCTCCCTCTCTCTGCTGTGTCTCCTGATTGTGTTCTCTCTTTTTCTGACAAATAAATAAATAAAAATCATAAAAAATATATATATACACATACATATAGTCCAAATACATTATTTTATTTATTTATTTATTTATTTATTTATTTATTTATTTTGAGAGAGAGGGAGCGAACATGAGGGAGTGAGCATGACTTGGAGGCAGGGAGAGGCAGAGAGAGAGGGATAGAGAGAATCGGTAAGCGGGCTCCAGGCCCAGCGAGGAGCCCGATGTAGGGCTCGATTTCACGACCCTGAGTTTGTGACCTGAGCCAGAATCAAGAGTTGGGCACTGAACCAATTGAGCCACCCAGGTGCCCCAAATAAATTAGTGTTTTAGGAAGACTGTTGACTCCAAAATATTTCCATAGCAGGAATGATGACTGGAGCAAACCCTCTTGGTGTCCACTCCCTAGCAATGCGTGGTGTTGAGGTCACAGGAGTGGTGGGGCTGAGTCTGCTATTGGTATAACAGTGAAACAGCTCACATTCATTTCCAGCCCCCACACAGGTAATGCCCTGTCCGTATTCCAGCAGGCATAAACATAGTCGCCTCTAGCCCAGGCTTAATTTTCAGTTCCCATCCTGGAGTCCTCTCATCAAAATGTGCCGTCCTCATTCCATCCTTTCAAGTGTCCTCAGGATTTCTGTGTGTGGGTGCCACTCCCCAATGGCACTGCTGCATCAGTATTCTGGCTACCCGCTGTTTTTGCTCAAAAAAGAGGTAACTAACAGAGGGGAGGAAGACTTTTTTCAAGCAGATGACTTTTGGTCCTTTTCACGTCCTACTGCCCTGGGGGCCTGCCTCACATAGGACGGACCTGGGTCAGGAAGGTAGAAGAGGATGAGAAGTGTCTGTACTGGGAGCTACCAGGGATGTGTGGGATTTCATGGTCTGTGTCTGGGACATGATTAGGAAGAAGCTTTCCCATTGAGTAGGTAAACTCAGTTTGCGTGACAGGCATAACTTAATCTTGAGACGACTCTAGGTAAAAGGAATTCATCGAGATTAAAGTTAATATCCTTTATCACACAGTGTGTATTTTGTAATAGAGGAGGACATTTTCAAAAGCTTTATTGTCTTATGCGGGTTTTCTTAATGCTCTTTTATGTTCCCACCAGCCTCTTTCCAGAACTTTTCTACAGGCAGACACCCTGTATCTTGATTTCCAAGTCTGTATTACTCTAGAGTTCCTATTTCTCACAGAACATTTCTATGGAAGTGATTTGCTAATATCTAAAAATTAATACATCGAAGTTAGGGTTCAAAGCCTATTTCTGTTGCAAAATAGCAGAGAGTACCCAGTATGAAATTTCACACTCTTAACGAACCCTGTTTGCTTCAAAGGTAAATAAGCTCCCAGACAAGGCAGGAACCAATAGGGATGGAGCCCCAGGCTGAGGTTCCCTTTGCCTGAGCACCTCTCTGGGAGCCAGAAAATCATTTAACTTCTCACACTTCAAACCCCCGTCTGTGAAAGGAGTGGCTTGACCAAATGATCTCAAAAGCTTCATCCCGATTCTATGATTTTAATACTGAACAATACATACATACATACATACATAATTGTGCTGGGGCTGTATGATAATTAGCCATAAATGATAACCGGCTTACCATGAATGACTGTGATTAGTTATAGCCTACAGAGAAGAAATGGATTATTAAGTCTCTGCTCTGTCTTATTTTCTTGGGTTTTCCAGTACCAATAATCAGTCTCTGTGGCATTTGATTTTTCCCCCTGAAATCTTGCCTCCTCAACTTCTTTCTCACCATTATTTTCATGAGCATGGTAGTAATTACCCATGGACTTACATGTTAAAGACCCTTATGTCGAATAATATTTCCCAGAAAACAAATTCCCCCTCTTCTGAGTCTGCGGCAGGCCTTCCCAACCTACGTCCCCACTCCCATCCAGTGAAAACACTTCATTGTCGCTCCCTGAACAGAGGTGTCCTTGAAAAACTAGAGAGGAACACGGAAGAATGAAGGAAACAGAATCTATGCAACAAGAGTGGACAGTCTGGGGGTTGGAGTCTGGAGCATTTGGGTCACCACGGCCAAGGGGGTCTAGAGAGCTGGGGCAGCCCCGGGGAGCCTGGCAGAGGGTAATGGCCACAATAGGAAAGGCTCTGGAACCTGCCTTCCTGATGGGAGCTCTGATGTAGAGGGAAAAGAGAGGGAAGGGGCGTAATTGGATGGAAGAGTCTGGAACTGAGGCCACATAAAGTGGTCTTCTGGTTCTGTAAGCAAATTTACCTGACAAACATCATATTCATTATTATAACTAACATTTTTTGGCCACCACAAATATGCAAGCACCAAGGTAAGTACTGTAAAAGGATTATTTTATTCCTCACATTACATATTTTAGGTAAAGTCTTCTTGAATTCCCAAGGCATAGGTCAAGAATCTAAGGCCTAGAGAGTTTAGGAAACTAAGGTGTGTGCACGTGGGTAGCAGTTGATGGAGCCAGCTTTAAGAAATGGGTGTTCTTGGCACAAGGAGAAGACATCTTCTTTCCCCTTCTGCTTTCCTCACACTGCTTACCCCATCCGTAAAGTGTACACTTGCCATGTCGATGTTTCCTATTGGGATGGGCCACGGCCTTTAAACCAGGAAGGCAGGGGACTCCGAAAGCTCTATGTAATTGATTAGCAAATGAGTCATAGAGCAAAGCTGGAAATGAATGAAAAACTTTGATTCTGCATGGTGCATTTTCATTTAAATTGGCCACATGGAAGGCCCACGCAGAGGTGCTCTGTGTCCCAAGTGGCCTGGCCCATGTCTTCCTGAGCTGAGAGCACGTGGTGTCCCTATTTCCCCCGTGACCACGTAGCTCCCCTGAAGGGCGGTCCCTTTGGATGACGACTGAGTGGTCTCCAGAGAAATTATCTGGAAATTGATTCTGATGTTGAGGAGTCCTTGAGAGAAATAGCGGTCTTCTCTTTTTTCAAAGTAATTCAGCTGAGATGGATTTTCCTTTCAGGCAGCTGCAAAATTCCTCGCTGTCAGGTTCAAAGACGCATGTTCCTTATGTAGGGTTTAATACTTTGACAGTTTCAGTAGAGGTGGGGGAGATTTTGATGCCAACCTCTGATTGGAATGTTTTTCCAACAGCATCTGGTTCTGTTGTAGGATTTTAGTCGGTAAGGTTTTCCGTTCAGTCATATGATTTGGTACTCTTGATATTCACATCCTAATTTAATTTACCTGATCGTCACTTAAAATTTTTTTTTGCACCACTTTTAACTTAGTACTGAAAAAAAAATGTTCTCTACCTGAGACCTCATATGACTTCTATTGGGAATGGTTTCCACTTTCAACTTACATTTCCTTTGAAATTCCACTGGCTGGCCTTCGTTCCCACATGTGTGATGAGAATTCTCTTGCATCAAGTGTGGTCATTGTTATTTCCTTTGCAGATGTAAATGTGCTTTTTAAATTTTTTTTAATTTCTCAAATAGAATGCATAGCCAAGACTGTTAAAATGTTATGTAAGGTGTGTCTTAGGGTGGAAATATGAGGCCTGTTTTTGTATAAAGGTATGCATGATAGTTATTCTTTTTTGTATCATTTAATACCTGTGAAACACCTTTTATACATTGGTTTGCTTCTCCAGGACATATGGGAAGGGGCGCTGTGTGTGTGGGCGTATGTTTAGAGATCTGTAGGGAAGTATTCTGTGAGATTAATTTAGAATTCAAGTAATTTGGTTTATTAAGGATTTAGGATTTTATAAAAATAAGAATTAATTAAGAAAAGGTGAAACATCATCGTGTTTAGAAATATACAGGTGATCTGGGGCTCCTGGGTGACTCATTCGGTTAAGTGTCCAACTTTTGATTTCAGCTCAAGTTGTGATCTCAGGGTCATGAGATTGAGCCTTGAGTTGGGCTCTGAGCTGGGTGTGGAGCCTGCTTCAGATTCTCTCTTTCCCTCTCACTCTGCCACTCCAAACACCCCCCACTCACGCACGTGTGCTTTCTCTGTTGAAAAAAAAAATACAGGTGATCTAAATAATGTATTCAGATGTGTACTTTATGCATGGCTGTGATGTATGCGTCAGCTTTCTAAATGGCCAGTCACACCTCCTTGAGCTTCAGATGGGGTTTTGCCTTGGTTCCAGAATGTCCTACCCCAGCACAATCTTGCTTTGCATTGTGTGTGTTTCTAACTACATTCTGGCCATTCCCTGGCTCTCTGCAAAGCTAAGAACTTCAGACTCCTTTTGCTTTTACTCCATATCCTTTTTTGTTTGTGGTGTACAACCTCTACCCCATTATTAAAGAATGGCCATTGCCAGATCTTGCACCTGTTGTTCCTATTGTTCTTTTAACCCGATCCCATGTCTTCATACCAGCAATTACGCAGGCACCTGATGCAAAATTTATTCTGTCAACAGCATAAATGGCTGCAGGGGAGACTGCTTTACAGGGAGGGCTGGCCAGTGTTTTATGGTTTTATCTGGGGCAAGGAAGAAGACTGTTAGCAGCACTGAGATGCTCTTTTCTTTATGTCCATATTTCCCCTTTCATTTTCTTTTCTTTCTTCTTTTTTTCTTTGTAAAGATTTTGTTTATTAGAGAGAATGAGAGAGAAAGAGAGAGCATGCACACTCCTGTGAGTGGGGGGAGGGGAGGGGCAGAGGGAGAAGGAGAAGCAGGCTCCCTGCTGAGCAGGGAACCAGACCCAACCCTGAAGAGACGCTCCATCCCAGGACCTTGGGCTCAGACCTGAGCTGAAGGCAGATGCTTAACCAGCTGAGCCACCCAGGTGCCCCTCCCTTTCACTTTATAAGATGACTTGACCAAATCTTGAAACGAGATTAGAGAGAAAAAGGAAAGTCATCTAGAGTGGCCACTTCTGGCTTGGACGGTAAATTCCTCATGTTGTCCATATCCCCCTAATGTGAGTCACATGTAAATGAGCAGACTTGGATTTTTCTACTTGTAATCCTATATCCCCATAGGGATCATTCATGGATGACCCTGAATAAAGAAAAAAAAATCATGTGTGGTTGGAATTTTTCCTAAGAGTAATTGGGGTAAACAGGAAGAATTGTTGAGAGGTGGCTCAGGGCTTGGGTGTCTGTGTATTTTAATTTGCTTCTCAGATGGAACCCCGTGCCTGGAACACATTTCTGCCTTCTGCTGTTTCAGCTTCCTGCCATCGGCTCTTAGACCTCCTTCCCCTCACTTTGGCTTTCCCAGTGGCCCCCTGTCATCCCTCCGTACCTCTGATGCCATCCCTGGGCTTGTCCTTGCAGCACCAATTTTACTCACCAATTCTACTCCCCAAAAGTAGAGATTCTACTCTAGAGTATCTAGAGCCTGCTAGATACTCTAATTCTCTGTGATCTCTCAGGATATAACCGTAAGCATACAGAAAGTAGATTCAGAATAGCCTTTAATTGATCGGTCATGGTTAGGATCATTTTTCACCAGTGCCTGAAGGCTTCAACTCACTAGCATCAAGTCCAATAAAATGCATCATGAAGTATCTCTTTATAAATTGTTTTCTTGAATTGTTATGAACAGAGCCCTTTGGGTTCCTATTTATAACAGTGTGTTTAATGTAGTGAAATTCCTGCTGACCAATATTGGAAATGAAAGTTTCATTTATAAGGATGCAATTAAGTAAAACATTGCCAAGTTAAAAATGTCACGTTGCTCTTTGTCAATCAGGTTCATTATGCTATATTAGTATATTTGTATGGATCTTTTCTTCTGGGGAGCTTAATGTTCTCTCTGAATATTAAACAACTGCCATGAAATTCTTGTGAGGTTATTATTCTTCCAAATCACATCAAATTTGAAAATCATTTACTAATTAATCCTTCTGTATCTCTCACAACTAGGGAGAGCTCAAGCAGATTTATTCATTGGAAAAGAAGTTCCCTTTCCCAGTGTTGACTTGGTCAGAGCATCCCCTCACACCTGCCTTTCATTTCAGACGGTCCTAGGTACGGAAGAATGGCATTTATAGCCTTCAACAGCTTTTGCCAAATAAATAATAATCAGAACTACTTGGGCACATGTATAAGTCCTCCGGGAGCTCCATACGTAGCAGAGAGATTTGAATTGATTCCAGTATCCAGTCTGGAAATGCCTTGGACTTTTTTGGGATGAAAGCATATAAAGCTTGGAATTCTACCCTTGTTCATTACCCAGTTGAAATCACTCACAATTTAACTTAATTGCTCTTCCTGCTTTTTCTTGACAGTAAGTAAAATAATAATGAAGAGTTATTTTTAAATGGCAAAGTGGTATATATCTCAGTGGTTATTATTGTGATTATTACCAGGTGCCTCTGGTTCTGTTTCATGGCAGGGATGGAGTTTGGTTTGACTCGAGTTGACTTTTCGTCTCCTGCCATTTGGTTGGCTGTCTTTAGCCTGTCCTGCCTTGCTTATAGTGTAGGTCCTGCAATCTGTTCTAGGAATCATTCAAGCGGCCTGGATTTGATTACTTTTCTGGAGGGAAAGCAGGTGATATGGGGAGATGGTAGGGAGTCCTTCCACAGTTCCTGGTCATTCGGTGGCAGCTCAACCTTCTGGAAACTCCTGTATGCCCTTTTGTACTCAGTACTCGGAACAGTGGTTGACCATAGTGGAGGGAGTCGTCAGACTGTCCCCATCGTCAACCCTACTTGGCCAGCTCATCTGCTAGATCTCAGGGTCCTGTTGGGGGTGACTCTGTGGCATGCAGTGTGCAGCATTCTTCTAGTGATTCAGTTTCTAGGCAAAACTGAGGAAGCCCTTTCCCAGTGAGAGCCCAGCTGTCTGACACTGATATCCTCCCTTGAAATGCATTGATTGTAGGAGACCAAAGTGAAATCTTGTGCAAAGACAAATGACTCTTAGCTATTACCCAGCAAGTGTCCTGGAGAATTGTATTACCCCACGATGGCCCCTAAAGTCACTCCCCACTTAGAATTTGTAGTTGAAAGATCTGTAAGTGCTGTACGACCTTGGGCTCTACCTTCCTGTATGACCTTGGGCTCTACTGGGGTCGGTTTCATCCATAAAATACATTGAATTGTTCATTGTTGGGCTTCCATGAGGTTAAGATTTCTCCAAGGTCTGTCCAAGGACAAGCTTTTAGACCAGTGGTGAGCAAACTATGGCTTGGGGGAACATATGTTGCCTTACAAGTTTCCTGAAGTGCCTCATGATCTATTTTTGGAAATCCCTTGTCATAAAGATGAAGAAACTGAGGACCTAGGATCAAGTGTAAGCCTGTTACATTCTGCTTACTCTGCGTCTGTCCCTTTCTCCAACCCTTTCTCCAAGGGCTCCAGTGATCTGTCTGACCAGAAATGACTGCTTAGGTTAGTCCCATTAGTGGAATCAAGTGGATGCTGGCAAAACCAAGTGAGATTGTGGGCTGGCCCCCAAGGGGACACCATCATTAAGGATTGATTGGATTTCATAAGTATACATTGAAAAAAAAATTACTGCTCCTTGACAGATGGCCTTATGTGAGATACATACTAAAGCCTTTAACTCTTTAAGTTTTATGTAAATTACTATTTTTATTCTCCAGTTTAAGAAATTGTGTTGTTAAAGAAAGCACAGGTTAACACAATCACACAAAACCACATAGAGCATCATGTGTTATTAGAAGTGTCAACTCTTAGGCAAAGACATTGAAGTCTGAAGTCACACCAGAAACCAGGTGCCCCATCCCTAATTTGACCTCACTCTCTCGTTTCAAAAGTAACCAATGTCTTGGTGCCCATTCCTTCATTCCTTTATTCATGATCTGACAAGCACTTATAGAGTATTAGGCATACATCAGCCTTTTCTCCTCCATCGCAAATATTTAGAATGGCATTTTAGGTTTCTAAGACATAGTTGTAAATGTATTTGATTCTCCTGACCTAGAAACTGATTCATAAGAACTACTTTTATGGCTGATTTGTTTATTTGGACATAGATAGGCCAGTTCACCTATTTACTAATTAAATACATTTTTATTGATAACTGCTAACATTCAGTGCCTTGTGTTGACAATCATGAGAGAGACAAATATGAATAAATTAAAATATTTGTTTCTATGGTGCTTATACCAAAAAGCCAGAAGACATAATGCAAAGAGAATGTTGCTAGTAAAAATGTCAGAGGCTCTTTTCCCCCAAATTCTCAGATGCCTGGTTGTATAGCATTTGAGACAGAAGGAAAAAGCGAAATGATTTCGGATGTTCCTTTTCTCCACCAGCCATTCCCTGGGAGAGGGGAGAGAATGAGGTGAAATGAATTGGATTGTTGCTCAGTCTTTTTCCATTATACCTCTCCATTGACAGATTATATCCTTTACCAATTTCCTTCCCCTGATTTAAATGCAGTGCTCCTGGGAACTTATTTTATATGTACCCAATAAAACAGCATTAATCTGATAGTAGTTTGTTCAAACTGGCACAAAATTGGAAGCAAGTGCTATTTTCAACCTGCCAGATGTCATATTCGGTAGAAGAAATATGGGATAATCAATTTTAAAGTCTCCAGGGTCTGACTGTGCTATAAAATTTAGGGAGGTAAAAATCAGGATTCAGGCAAAAGGATCCAGCCTACCAGAATAAATAAAGTTAGCACCATGCACTTTTTTCTCTAAATATGTGAACCCATTATTTTTTAAGACTTTGTAGTGATGGTAGCGGTGGGGGCTTTCATCTGAATGACCCCTTCAGACACTGGGGTATATTAAGGGTTTCACCAGGTTCCTGCTGCCCAGAAGGGTCTCTTGAACCTATGGAATGATGTGAAAAGAATTTGAGCTGAGAGTCAAGCCTCAGAGAATGGGAAGTAATATTTTACAATAATGAAGGTAAACATACCAGGTTCCTACTGTGGGGTCTGGGATGAAGTAAAGAACTCCAAGTGAGTTGGGAACTCACTCCTTTACCTGAATGGAGACCACATGTCTATCCATGGTTAGCAGGGAGCATGCCTTTGCATATGACCCAGATGGACGGCTCTGAAATGACTCTGACATGGCCCCAGGGGAATGGATGTAACTCAGCTTTATCAGAAAATAAGGAACCAGTAGAAACAGAGAACTAGAATCTTTAGGGAGGCTTAGTTCCTGGTAGGGGAAGATCCTCCCTTCTACAACTAAAGCCATAGGAGGTGACAAATGACAGTGCTGAGACTGTCCTCTTTTGCTATTAAGGTGACAGAATAGAGTCTGTGGGTAGCAGAACAACCACTGAATTACACAGTAGCACATGGTGAACTGTCACTGGGCAGAGGAAGAGTGTTCAAGTCTGGGTTTCTGTAAATCCTGAAGTTACTGCTCTAACCTTGACGCTCATCTTTGCCTAATGTGACCTGGTAAAGCAAGGATGATGTGAGAAACTTAGACTGTAGCTAAACATATGGTCATTCCTCCAATCTGTAAAAGATACAGCCAATTAAAAAAAAAAAGCCTGATTGTAAAAGAAAACATATTTTTTGCTGAATGTTGGAGTAATTTTTAAAAACATTTTGCTTTATAAAGATGTATTCCCAGGAGAGCTGTCAAAAGCATTATGGTTAGGATAGATGCATTAAAAAAATAAAAAAGATCTATTTTTGTTACAAAACTGTTCATCCTTTCAGGACTTGATGGAGTTACTGGAGACACCAAGCAGATGGAAAGGAATGAAGATTTCTCAGAGAGGAAGTCCATGAGGGATTTGAACATGACAGTCTGACTCCCAGGCCCAATATCTTAACTACTCTTTTATATTAAATCTCAGGTTAGTTTTGAAGATCAAATGTAGTAAGAAGAGTGCATTGTAACATTACATACAAGTAAAATGCCACTAACTAAGAAAATGAATGTTTTGTGCATTTTCTCAAAAATTGCATTGAACTATTCATTGAGAACATAAAAATGCGATTATCCTTACATCACTAGTGTTTATGGTCAACATTTTCACAAATTTATTATAGAAATACAAATCTGAACACATTCTGTACATACAGTTTCTGTGAGGGGAGAATATTACCAAAATAAATACTGAAATCAAAATGTTGCTTGAACATTCCATCTTAGCCGGGAGCCTTTTGTACCTATTTTGCAGGAAGGGATTTGAAGAAACCAAGTGGTGTAAGGGCAGATGAGAGCCCACTGGCTGGCGCGTTGCTTTAACCTGGTTCGGTAGCCGCTGCTTCTGTCTTGTCTGTGTTTAAGGGGAAAATACACCTGGGAAATTTCTCTAATGCGCACTGCACTATACTTGCAGAAAATGACACATTCACATAATGTCAAGGAAAAAACAGCATCACACAGGCTTTTTGTACAATTAAGGATAATTCTAGGTAAGTAAAAGGAGGTGAGGGCAAAATAGAATGTTCAGCAGGTCATCTCTCCACGAAGTGTTTAATACGGAGACGTTTTGGGTGTCCCCATGCTGTGCTTTAAGCTGTTACCAACTCTCAAGCCTGCCTACTTATTTATTACAAACATTTAAAGCTGAGACCTTCACAAAAGGCCAAAATTAACAGTGAGTGCTTTCACACAAAGAAAATGTATTTGAATGAGATGTCTCTACTGTTAGATAGACTGTCAACAGGATCATCTAAAAGGGTGTATTTGTACTTCTCCCCAAGTCATTTGGCTTTGACAATCAAGAACATGAAGATTCCTGTAATAGGAGTGTGCATGTAAACAGCCTTTTTATCAATTTCATGAATGCTTTTTGAGAGTACCTACTATGTGCCAGATGTGTATGTCTTTGAAGAGCTCATAGTCTAGCAGAAGATAGAAATATGTGAATATAGACAGTGCAATGTGATGAAATATTTGAGACAATGAAATGTTCTTTATGCCCTAGCGATCCTAGGTAAGTTGTATCTAACTCTGCCTGGAGGGTTTACTGGAATAGTAAGGACGAAAATAATGGAATATTTAAAATAAATTTAAATATTCAATAGTAAATAAATTCAAATATTGAATATTGAAAATAAATAAAAATATTATTCTAATAACATCATTGTTTTATTCAATCTTTACTGAGTGCTTCAGTGTACATCAGGTGCCATGTTTGGTGTTGGGAATATACCAGTAACAAAATAGAATAGTGTCAGGAACAGGAAGGTGCTGAGGCTTTCACTTCCCTGCAAGCTAACAAGTGAGCCTGGCAGTATATGGGTGCTGACAGAAGACAGGAGGCTCTGTCTGTAGGTAATGGAATTACCTACATTTTTATTATTTCTAATTTAAAAATTATTATTTATTTTAATAAATTATATTTTATTATATCTTACAATTATTTTTATATTTTTATAAAATATAATTTTATATTTTATATATAAAATATAAAACGTTAATATATTTTTTATTCTTATTCATGTCATAGTCAGCAGCATACATTTTATGGTCATATCTGTTCCTCTTGCTCCCTGGATCTTATGGGGTATCAGGGTGTTGAGTCCAGGGGGATGCTGAGCACAAAAGAGTGAATTCACATTTTCTGCTTCCTGAGTACATCTTATGAATTTATGCTTTATCTCAAAATTATTTGTTCCATTAAAATGTTCCACTTGTGTTACCATTGAATTACTATTCAGCTCTTTATTAGTAGTAAAAATGTTTTAATCTGCATTTAATCTTTCATTTTCAACAATAATTTCAATATTTCCAAATGATCCTAGTTTTTTCTTCATAAATAGCTGAGTTTTACTTTTCCTTTGGTTATATTTGAAATAACATTGTTAAACGTATTCATCAATTTTACGGATTTTCATCAATCTATTTTCTTTGTATTTTCTTCTGCTTTTATTAAGGCTTTGTGTTATTTTTTCATTTTTAAATTTAGAGCTTAGCTGGGTTTCTGTTCTTTTAGTTCATAGTTATTTAACACCATGGGTCTCATTGTGTACTGATTTGTTAGCACACACATTAGACCACAAGGTTTACATAAGACATCTGGCTGACGTTTATGTGCCCAGACAAAGAAGTTTAAACCTCTGAGCACTTAGAATGGCATTTCTGTCCTGCCTTTCGCCCTGATGAGTAGACTTTTGTGATCTGCTTCTCTGCCTGGAAAGGTGATTCTCAGTAAAAGAGATTTAAGGAGGATATAATACATGGATATACATGTGATGTTTAAAATATTCTTATTTTTGTACAGAACTTCCTTAGCTTATGATTGGGTTATGTCCTGATAAACCTTTGTAAATTGACACACGTAACCTACAAGCATCATGGCCGAGCCTGGCCTCCCTTAACGGTGCTCAGAACACTTCCATTACCTACCGTTGGGCAAAATCATCTAAGCCCAAGCCTGTCTTACAGTAAAGTGCTGACTGTCTCATGGGACAGTCTGAATGCTGTACTGAAAGCGAATGGCTGTCTGGTGCAGAAGGGTTGTCGCTGTACGGGTTGCTGACCCTCGCGCTCGTGCGGCTGACCGGGAACGGAGGCTCGGTACCCCTGCCCAGCATCAGGAGAGGATTATGTTGCCTCTCTCTAGCCTGGGCAAAGATCAAAATCCGAAAATCGAAGGATGGTTTCTGCTGAATGCATACTGCTTTTGCACCATTGTTAAGTCAAAAAAGGGTTACATCCAAACCATCGTGAGTTGGACACCGTCTGTGTTTTATTTTAATACAATACATACAGGTCATTCTTATACAGTGGAATACAGTATGTATGAAGGGGACAAGTGAATCTTCCCCTCTGGGTCCCCAGACCCACAGAGGCAAACCCTATTCTTCACTCCCTGTTACCTCCTGTGACCATCTGATGCCGACAAAAGGTCTGATGGGCCTGAAGAACTGTCCATAGCTGGCTTGACCATCCTCTTCCTGTGCACTAAGTCTTGAGGAAGCCACACTGCCACCACGGGACACCCGGCCACCGAACACCAGGACAAGGACACTTTGAGGAGGCAGCCATCCAGCTCTTCAGCGACGATTAAACTGATGGCAGAAGAAAGGAGGCTTGCTGGGACTCCGTCTGCAGGTTTGAACGTTGCTTTGCCAGATCGGGATGATACTGCAGTGGGGACATGAGAGAGATCTGTTACCAGGAGGGTCCGCTACTTCTGAAGAGGTGGGTTTTCCCTCCAAGGGAATATTCTTTTGATGATGGCCTTGCTGCAAGGTGCTCGATGTGGAGCTGACCTAAGGACATTTGAGATTGCTTCAGATGTCCTGAAATGCGATGGTGCACCACTGAGCTAAACAAGACATTCCACATCAGTTGAATTTTCCTCCTCGGTTTGGTTCCGGACAGAATGCCAGGAGGCATGTCTTTCTACTTTTATGTAACATCTGTGACATTGGAGACGGAAAAAAACAAAAAGTTAGGTGATTGCTAAAGACAAAACTAAAATATGTCCACTACCCGGCCATATTTTCTTCATTCTGCTTATTTTGGGATGCATTTCTAGAGTCCTCTGTGTCAGAATAGCGATGGGATTTTGACAGTAGGCATTTTTTTTCCATAGCAACAGTGAGAGACCACATGCGGCGGGCTTTTGCGATGCTTGGAAGAGGAGCCAACTGTTCAGGGTGACGGAGCAGGTGCATAAATGGGCAAACAGGGCCCATTCAGAGGGGTCGTGCGATCGCTACCCACCCTCTTCCTTGGGCTTTACAGAATGTCTCCAAGCCAGAAAACACAAGACACTCTTTTATGGAGACAAAATTTGCTTCAGGTTCAGGGTCTTTTTTTTTTGGACTACGACTTGCATTTGATTTCTGATTTCCTTTGACTTGTGTGACATGTAGGATTCTTGCTTCCTGAGGCCTATCTTGACTCTGAACTCTGGTAATCACCCAGTGTGACATGAAAACGTGACAGGCTTTCAATTCCTAAGGATTTGGGATTTTAAAGAGAGTCGTTTGTTTGTTCAGTAGAGATCACAGGTTTGAAGGTGTAATTGGGAGAACTAAGCTTTTCTCTATAAGGAAAGGAAGTATAGAGATACCGGTGGCTGGGTTGGGGGGGTGGGGGATAGAGAGTGGGGGGAGGACAGTGGCAGGGGGAAGTGGGGGCAGGTGGCGAATTGGGAAAGGAGAGGACTACCTGGGTTGGGGAAGAGGAAATGAAGGAAGCCTGGTGGATAAAGGATATGTGTGAAGTCTGTGCCCTCTCTATGCCTCGGTAGGCTTTCCACCTTGTGCCAGAGTAAACCTTATCCTTTTGCCCTCATGGAATCTTTAGGAAGATACTGGTTTCTCACCGATCTGATGTGAAGTCAGAGCTATTTGTATATTTTCTGCTTTACCCACCAGAATTTCCATGAAAGAAGGAGAGTTTGTTTTGCTCTCTGCTTTGACCCTAAGACCAAGGATAGTGCTTGGTAGACGGTGGCCATCCAGAAAATACTTGTTGAACAAATAAATGACTTATTTGTTTAGAAATCTATTTCTTTGATATGATTATTTATATGATTCTATTGAACAGATGAACTATTTTTTCCCTTATCATCGCTCTTGAAATAATATCTATTTCTAGTACATGCACTTTTCAAATCTTTCCTTATGATAAAAAATATAAAAATCCTTTAATATTTTTTTTAAGACTTTATTTATTTATTTGACAGAGAGAGAGAGGTCACAAGTAGGCAGAGAGGCAGGCACAGAGAGAGGAGGAAGCAGGCTCCCTGCTGAGCAGAGCCCGATGCGGGGCTCGATCCCAGGACCCTGAGACCATGACCTGAGCCGAAGGCAGAGGCCCTAACCCACTGAGCCACCCAGGCGCCCTAAAAATCCTTTAGTATTTTTAAAATACAGAAAACTGTGAGGCAGAGAAAGCACAGTTTATATCTACCTTAGGAAGCCATTACTTCTTTGACTTACGTCTTTCTGGTCATGTTCGTATATGTTTTTCTATACTATGTTTTCTATAACTACAGCATCGTTCCTACAATTAACGCCAGTGTTTTAAGGAGACACGGGTATAGCAAGCTCAAAGAAGCGTTGACACGACAAAGTTTTTGGGAAAAAACTTCCTCTTGATCCTATTATTTTTCTAAATCTGTTTCATGAAACAGGTCATGTGTGAGGCATTGCTTGCAAGGGTGTGTGGGAAATGCAGTTTTTAACACATCAAACTCTTACCTGTGTATTTGTCTTTGTACTTTTATTTCATTTGTCTATAACACTCTTCCTGCTGCTCTTTACAAAACAGACTCACTGACATATTTCAAGTCTTAGTTCAAAAATCACCCTTGCAGAGAGACCTCATCTGCCTAAAGAGTCACAGGTGGCCTCTTTCTTATTCTATCTCACCAGCCAGTTAATTTTCTTTGTAGCGTTTCTGACTATCTGATTATTTGCTTGTGTCTCTTGGCCCTCTTCTCCACTAGAATGTAAGCTTCTTGAGAACAGAAACTTTGTTTCATTCACAACTATATCCACTGTACCTAAAAGTTTGCCAGGGTTTTAGGTGTTTTAGACATATTGGTTATGTGATAGATTCATTTAGTCTCTTTCTGGTTTAACACCATCTGAACTGCAATGATGCATACACCTCTCTGATAATTTCTTGGCTCAATCAATAAAAGAGGAGAGATCAGACGGTTGTCAAGTATGCAACATTGTACATCTGACAAAGTGCTTTGTAGGACTACTGTTACAGTTCACTTTCCTGCCAGCTCTGTGTGAGAGTGTCCATTTCATCACATCACCACCGGAACTGAGTATTTTCATGTTTTCAATTTTTGCTAATATTTTGCCAGTGAGTTTTAAAGATTTGTCTCTTACAACTATTTTTCAAGTTTTAGTATATTATAGATGTTGGTCATATTTTTTGAAATAAAATTTACATTTTTGTGTTCTATGCCAGAGGTTTTAAATGCCTATGTAGTCGAACTCAGTGTCTTTAGGGATTTCTTTCATTGTTGAGAAAGTTTTTGTCCAGAGACCAGATGAACATTTTATGCTTCATCTATTGATGTCTTTGATATTTCAGTTCTCTGAGATACTTCCTTTGTCAAATTTATTTTTATAAACTACGTTTTAGGGGCTTTTAAAATTATCTTCTTTATTGAATTTGAAAGTGGCTCATATTCTTAGGGAACAGAACATATCACAGGCAAAAAGAAAAATCATAAAACTAAAGTGTTTTTGTCTTATATACTTGTCTGTTTTTGTGCCAGTATTAAGCAAGTCTGAAAATCACATTCAAGCACTCATCCTTTGTCTTAACTGTATTCACAAATATGAATGGAATGGTGCCATCAAACTTAGTTTGCTTAGCACAATGTTGTGATTTCTTTCAATATTAATTATTATTTGATATTATTATTATTACTATTGGATGGTAATGTTTGTACGTGGACCTGATTGTAGATTTGTAACTGATTACAGTGACTTCTCACAGGCAAGAATGGATGGGGGGAAATTTTTGTCCTCAGTGTCTGACTCTACAGCTGTTGGAGGTAAACATGCCCTTTGTAATTCCTTCAAAATGCTAACATATCCCTTAGCTGAAGTTCTTAGTCTAATATTTTTTAAAATTTTATTTATTTATTTGACAAAGAGAGAGATCACAAGTAGGCAGAGAGGCAGGCAGAGAGAGGGGGGGAAGCAGGCTCTCTGCAGAGCAGAGAGCCTGATGTGGGGCTCGATCCCAGGACCCTGAGACCAAGACCTGGGCCAAAGGCAGAAGCTTAACCCACTGAGCCACCCAGGTGCCCCAGACTAATATTTTTGAAAAGTACTCTTCTCAAATTTCCTGTTGCTAACTTCAGGTCAAAATGAAATTACCAATATTTTGTAACTGTGATTAGTTACTGTAATAATTAAGTTTAACAATGTGCCTGCCTAGATGTAGATTAGGCAGTGACCTGGAAAGAATAAAGAATGCTAGAGAAATTAAATCTGTTCTCTGTTGATTTCTCACTTTTTCTCATTTTTTTGCCTTTGTTTTTTAAAGTAGGCATTCTCTTCTACCCTATATTGAAAAAAAAACTCCAGAAATAGAATGGAAGATGATTTTAATTTTCAGAAATTATGAGCTTACCTACTTAGGCATTATAAATGAGAACTCTGGAAGGAAGTGTAAAGGAAAGGTAACTGGGTGTAAATTAGTGTGGCAGATATATGGTAAGGGAACCCTGATGACTCATGTCCTTGCATAATCTATCCTCCTTGTGTGGAAGCTGGGAGTTGCCTTTAACTGATAGAATATTGCAAAGGTGATGTCACTTCAATGATTATGTCAATATGTATGGCAAAGATATCAGATTTTACTGATGTATTTTTTCCCATTCTCTTGTCTTTGAGATGGTTCTAAGGGAGATTTTACTAAATAGAACTGACCTAATCAAGTTCATCCTTTAAAGGAAGGTCCAGGCCTTCTCTGAAGTGAGAGATTCCAGCAGCAAAACATTCTTCCTCCTCTGCTGGCTTTGAAGAAGGAGCTTTTGTAATTATTACAGGCACAGGAAAATAAACTCCATCAACAGCCAGGAAGCTCGCTGGTGGAGTCTTCCCTGTTTGAGCCACCAGATGAGAACACAGCCAGACCTACACCCTCATGCCAGCCTTCTGAACTTGGGATCAGAGAACTCAGCTAAGCAGTGTCCACACTTCCAATCTACATAGAAACTGTGAGATAATAAGGGATGCTAAGTCTCTCTGTTTGTGGGAATTTGTTACGCTGCAACAGAAAATGAAAGCAAAGAGAGTCCTTGATGGCACCAGCCACAGGGAGAATTCCTTCTCTCAGACACCAACATGGGCAATGACTCTTCTAATTTACAGCTTAATTGAATGTTGCTGTTCTAGTCTGAAATTATGTTCATGTCTGGAGAATGGGCCCAGTACAGCTTCTTCTTTCTTTGTAGACTCTTTTTTATGAAAGGATGCTGATAAAAACACCAAAAGAGATATTCTCGACATAATTCCCTCTTCTGATTAATGCCAGTACTTGAGTTTTGAGTTCCTCTACAATGCCATTTAACTAAATTTAATTTTAGACTAGATGACCTTTGAAAAATGCCCTAAGCCCTGAGATTCTGTGATTCAGTGACTTCTGTTTAAGGACTAAGATGTTTTCAGTTCTGTCTTTGCTGGGTGATTCTGCATTTCCTCTTCACTTCTACCTGGTTGGGGAGCTTATTCCCACCCGCATTCCCCTTTTCATTCCCATTCTGGGTCCACTCCGGATCTCTGTGTATTCCTCTGCCCCTCAGCATCGAAAACATTTCAGTCTCTTCTTCTCCTTAAGATTTACCTCCCTTTAAGAATTTCTGTTTTCTGCTTGACAAGTTTCAAATTTAGAAATGTGTAGCTAGGCCTCTGCCTTTGTGTGATTCCTGTGTCACATTTATTTTCCTTGAGAAGAGGTGAATACATGACATGCCACTCTGAGTGAGCTGTGTCCTCATCGGACACAGGTCACATAGGACATTATGCCTGAGCTATAGAACTGTGGACTTATTATTCAAAGGTTGTGGGCAAGCATGAAGATCATTCCCAGTGGATGCACCATCTTTCAAGGGCCACAGGCACTGTAGAGAAATGTGGTTATTCTTTGACCAGATGTGTACTATCGACTGGATGTTTCTGTCCCCTCAAATTCACATGTTAAAGTCCTAATCCTGAATATATTAGTATATGGGGCCTTTGGGAGGTGTTTAGGTCATGAGGATAGATCCCCCATGAATGGGATTAGTGCCCTCATAAAGGTGATCCCAGAGTGCAGTCTTCCTTGTTCCACCACATGAGGACACAGCAAAATGCCAGCTGTCTATGAACCAGGCAGTGGGTCCTTATTAGATACCAAATCTGCTGGCACCTGGATCTCAGACCGTTAACCCCCAGAAAGATAAAAAATGCATTTTTGGGGGCGCCTGGGTGGCTCAGTGGTTAAAGCCTCTGCCTTCGGCTCGGGTCATGATCTCAGGGTCCTGGGATCGAGCCTCACATGGGGCTCTCTGCTCAGCAGGGAGCCTGTCTCCTCCTCCTCTCTCTCTCTGCCTGCCTCTCTGCCTACTTGTGATCTGTCTGTCAAATAAATAAAAAAATCTGTAAAAAAAAAAAATGCGTTTTTGTTGTTTATAAGCTCCTCAGTCTGGGTGCTCTATTATAGCAGCCTGGACATGCTAAGACAACCCCTTTTCTGTTCTGAATGTTCTGGGGTATGTGGGTTCTCGTCTCTGATTACCTTCCCTTGAGCTGATCTACATGCCAAGGTCCCTCCCAGTCCCTGCATCTCTGACTGCTAGCGTTCAGAATATGTTATAAGAATTGCTTGGGTGTTTCCCGCACCAGGATTTAGCAGCGGCTTGGTGTCCTGCCCATGTGTGTGGCAGGAAATATTTTCATTTGTCCTGCATTCATTTTGTCTGGGATTTCTTCCTTCCCTAAAAATCTTGCATTCTTGTGCTTAACAAACAGGTAGTGGGTAATGATGCTATTCTGGGGAGTGTGCAGAGGGCTATGGAAGGTATAAAAATGAAAAAGTGTTGCCTCTTTTCTGCCAGCTGTAAAAAATGTGGAGTATCCTGGGAGGGTGACACCGATGTCTGGTGGGTACACATCTGTTGTGGCATAAGGCTGGTACAATGTAATACTAGCTAAGAGAGAATTTCTGGTATGGAGCCTGGAGACCCCATAAGCCTCCCACGTGATTCTTGTGTATACTGAAGTGGAAGACCTTTATTACCCGAATCATGTCAGAGACCGTGATGTTGATGATGATGACGACGATGATGATGAGAAGATACCAAAATGCTCCCAATTTTTTTTATTATGTCTTTAAGAAAGTATCATTTCAATGAAAGGGAAATCATATACTCCTTTAAATGATTTTTATTAACCAAAATTAGCATTTGAGCTAGGGCTAGAATTTCTGTGCCTTTCTAATTCTCTTGTACTTGTAAGCCTAAGGCTTTTAAATGGTCTTTCATAATTATGCTTCAGCTTAATGGAGAACCACTGACCCTGTGGAATCAAGTTCTGAAATTGACCTACAAGTAATGAATTTTTAATCAGGATGTATTATTCACATCTGTGGTAATTATTTTGGACTAATAATATTCTAGATTAAAGTGATCTTGGAAAATGTCTCACATGCAATACTTCCTGATCTCAAAGCACAACTTTTTTTTTTTTTTTAAAGATTTCATTTATTTATTTGAAACAGAGAGAGAGAGATCACAAGTAGGCAGAGAGGCAGGCATAGAGAGAGAGAAAGTAGGCTCCCCGTTGAGCAGAGAGCCCGATGCGGGCCTCGATCCCAGGACCCTGAGATCATGACCTGAGCCGAAGGCAGAGGCTTAACCCACTGAGCCACCCAGGCGCCCTCAAAGCACAACTTTATAGGGAATACTGTATAGTTATTTTTATTTTTCTGCAGTAACTGGGAATAAGGTACTGTCCTGGGCATGTAGGGATGTGTGTGTGTGCGTGTGTGTGTATACATTTTAAAAAACTTAAAAACAAATTTTTAACATTAATTTGTTTGGATTTAATTACATGAAATTATAATACCGTAAATTGTAATACTTTCTGCATTATTATTGCTGTGTATCATGAGATTTTTAAATATTTCTTATGCTTAATATGTGTTGTGTTTTCATGTAATGATATATAAAAGAGGACACTTCTGAAATTAGAGGCGAACAAGCCTATATAAATATCCCTTCCTACGTATCCCCATGTTTCTGCATTATATAGAGAGATGTGCTGATTGGTTTATATAAGCTCAATAATTAAATGCACATTTATTTCTGGATTGAAGGTAGAGGGAAATGTGCATCTGAAAGTGGCTGAAACATTGTTGACCTCGTTAACAACTTGCTAAGTTCCATCGCTGAAATTACCATGACTTAATATCCTCCTGTGAATAAGTATCTCCCTCGCAAAAATCTAATTACTTTTGGAAGTGCATTAACTCCTCCAGGTCACTAAAGTTCTCCTTAATGATCATTTCTAATCAGTAGTAGTATTTTTTATTTAGGAGTCCTTTTTAGGATTTAATTTCCTAAAGTCTCCCATTTCTTCTTTTGATGTCATTTGTATGGGGAGAGATAAATATTTACAATATATTATGATAAATATAGTAAATTATATCTATTAATATGATATCTTTAATTTTTTTTCCTCTGTAGCTGTCATCAAAATTACCCCGCATTCCATATTTGAATTTCAATTTCTCTGATACCTTTTTTTATATGAAAGTCTAGCTTTGAGTCTGAAACAACCCCTGCAAATATTATCTTAGAAACATGAAGACATGTGAGCACACTCTTAGGTACCTGAACTTGGGTGACTCAGTTCCTTGCACCCAACTTTGCTCCCAATGGCCCAGGTTAGGGGAATCTGAGTTGTACTAAGAAGCCCGTTAATATTGGCCACCAGAGGGCTCCCATATTCCTTCCAAATAGAAAAATACAAAATGCAACCAACATAAGATCACCATCAAATAAAAAGGATTGTAGGAATTTATAATACCATTCTCTACAGAGGAGAACTGCCCCAAACCCCCACTGTGTTCTTCTACAAAATTATTTTAAAGCAAACTTGAGGAACTAAGCACTTTCAGTAGAACAAAGTGATTAACTTATGTGGATGATTTTGTTTTTCTTTCTGGAGACCACTGTGCAGACTTAACATACTTAATACTGGGTGACTCCACTTAAAAATATTGTTATCAGTCAATTTGGCTATAAATCCATTGTGTGTTTTTGAAGATACAGAGTTGGCTCTAGGCGCTGGAGTACATACAGGTTTTGCTCACACACTGGGTATATAGATTATCCTGAAATAAAACTCTGAGTGCTTTTGACAGTACACAGAACTTTAGAGAACAAATGGTGGGCATTAGTAGTAAGAGGAATAATGTCATGAGTTTTGGGTGTTTCCCCCGGAGAGGGAGAAAACGATTGCTTCCCTTGAGGACTACGGGTTCTTGGCGAGTTGTGTTAGCCAAAAACCAGCCCCAGGAGCTGACGCTTGCCAGGATGACTCTCTGGGTTTCTAGAAGCACCAGAGGCATTTGTCATGTCTCTCTTTCGCTCTGGTCATGTTGTCCTACTCTGACAATGTAGGTGCTGTCCATAGAGGTGATGTGTGCAGGCCCATTTCTTCATTCAATAGCAGGATAGAGAGCAGAGTCCGCGGTTAATGGAAATGTTGCAGTCCACAGCCCAGCAAACTTGGAAAACAGCATCTTTAGGGAAACAGCATCTTTGAATGCAGGTGAAGCACTTGCCATGAGTCATCAGGCTGGTCTTCTAGGTGATATTTTTTAAAAAACACAGTTCGTTTACTGTCAGTCGCTGAAAATGCGGTTTAGGCGTTCTAGCTTTTTCAGTTCCTTTTTTTTTTTCTAGAATACATTAGTTATTACTGCTGCACTTAAATGTGCATCAAAGAGAATAACAACGTGGAAGGCCTGATTAGCTCAATTATACACCCACACCTAGATGCTGTCTTTTTGACTGTAAGACTGAAATATTGTTGCAGAAGAAAATAAAACAATCTGTTCCTCCTCTTTTCCATTATGTTCTTCTGGTCTTGGAATTATTTTGATTTTTCTTTAGAGAAAGAGAATTTAAAAATAGAGCTAATTTTGGTCTATCTTGTACTTCTTGAAATAGTTTAAACAGGGCTATGAATTCTGTTTGAATCTGGGTTTTTGATGATCTTTCTCCAAGCAAGCTTTCTTTGAATTTTCCTCTTTTCTTTCCACAAGACAATAGTGATTAAAAAAAATACTCTGCTCCTCAGACTTAGATTACCATGTCTAAATGAGACATGGATATGGAAGTATCAGTGTGTAAAGTCTATTTTGGAAATTCAAGTAGAGTTAGTGGTATTTACGACCACACAGTAACCAGACTAGTCAAGCTCATCTCTATGATTCACCGGATTTGAGTTTGACTCCGGTTTCTGCTCAAGGAAACTCGTAACATTTCAGCTGGTAATTAGCTGCATTTTGAGACCATTGCTAATCTCTGGTTCACAATAGGCATGAGCAAAAGAAAAGGTGAAGAATTTTTTGGGTAATGACTAGATATCACAATAACCCACATGCTAATTATCTCACGTTTTATGTTCCTCATGGGAGTCTTTGAATTAAAAATCGAGGAAAAATTCTTCTGGGTTTAGATAGATTTCATTCAGGGAGGTCTTTGCTAATTGTCATATTACCTCTCAGTTTCTGTTATTTAGGGATAAAAATATCTGGAAATATTTTAATTACTATGTCCAAAGTGTTTCCCATAAACTGGCTGGTTCCTAGGTTTCCTGAATAATCACTTAATTGCTGAAATTCAGTATGTGTAGATAGTGGCCCAATTGCAGATATTTATTTTTTAGAAAGAAAGTTTGTTCCTCTCTAGACTATGTGAAATCAAACTGGCATAAAATGAACTTTGGCTCAGAAGCTTCTCCTGACATTTATTTGCAAGAGTTTCTGTGGCCAATGTTCCTGGAGCCAAGGTGACAGGAAGCCTTGTTGGTCACCAGGGAGAAATGGGGCTTTTCTCTTCACTCATTCTGGGTGTGAGAAGAAAGGAACTACTTGTGGATATGCCAACCCCGATTTGCCTCTTTCTGCCCCTAGCAATACTTGATATTTACATTTCAGGCAAAAGATGAGAAAATTGAATTCCCAGCACAGGGAGACAATGATCACAGAGAGAACCTGCATTGCCCAGCTCTTAAAACCTATACTAGTAGCTCTTTTGAACGCCACTAATGGTACCTAGAGGCCTTCTTTTCACAACCCATTGATGCATATCCTTATTTTCCCAGGATTTGGCGATCTCTTTAGCAGAAAATAAAATTTATACATTACCTTAGAACACTGGTGCTCAATCTTCGCTGCTCATGCCAGTCCCCTGGGAGTGCTTTTGATTCCTAAATTTCCGGCTGCATCCCCGACCAGCGAAATCAGAATGTCTGTGATTCCAATGAGGCATCAGGATTGTAAACTCCCGGGTGACCGCAGTATGGAGCCAACTTCGAGAATCACTGTCTTGTCCACACTGTCAGTGTCCCTACATGATACCGTTACCATTCATCCAGACACGTGTAGTGGACAGGGATCTTAGTCCCAGGCTCGGATGTTCCAGAAACACAGGTTATGTCCTCACAACCTCATTTCATTTTGCTTATGAGTTGCGTACCAACTTCTGTAATTCAGCCGGTGTGGCAGAAAGTTGGTCTTGGCCCATTTAGGATTCTTTCTTTTCCTAGGTTTGCAAGTAAACTCTAAGGGGCTTACATGGTACTAATATGTTTGCAGGTGGGACTGGAAAGGAAGCTGTTCTGACTGAGGCTGAAATGCACACTGGCAGTGTCCCACAGTGGACCGTGGTCTGCTGGGTTTCCACAGCACTGCCTTCCCAGCCCATTCCATCTTTTTCCTTCTCCCCTGTCAGGTCCTGGTGTGGGGCACTGAGGGGAGCTGCCTGGAGTCTGCCTTGAAACACCACTAACACTCTCTCCTTCCTTTTCTCCCAGACTTGGGGAAATGGCTGTGCCTTTGCTGTTTCTAAGAGACTGATGTGATGTTGAATGAGGGTGTTAGGAAAGGAGCTTCCGGTCAGGAAAGCTAATGTCTCTTCTTCTTTTTTTTAATTGATATTTTAATTATTTTTTATTTTTATTATTTTTTAAAAGATTTTGTTTATTTACTGAGCGAGAAAGAGAGGGAGAGGGAGCACTGTGAAGGGCAGAGGGAGAGGAAGAGAGAGAATCCTAAGCAGATTCCCTGCTAAGCACAGAGCCTGATATGGGACTCAGTCTTATCACCTGAGATCACGACCTGTGCTGAAATCAAGAGTCAGATGCAACTGAACATTAAAATATATATACATGGGGCGCCTGGGTGGCTCAGTGGGTTAAGCCTCTGCCTTCGGCTCAGGTCACAATCTCAGGGTCCTGGCATGGAGCCCTGCATCAAGCTCTCTGCTCAGCAGGGAGTCTGCTTCCCCCTCTCCCTCTGCCTACTTGTGATCTCTCTCTCTCTGTCAAATAAATAAATAAAAATCTTTAAAATACATATATATACACACACATTGAAAAGTGTATTACATAACTATGTACACACACTGAAAAGTTAAAAAAAAGTCAGACCCTTAAATGACTGAGCTACCCAGGCATTCCCAATATCTCTTCTTCTTTAGGCAAAGCCTGTGTTTCTTTTTAGTTTATAGGTTCTTCTTAGGAACCATGAAATGATACCCCTTGTCTTGAAGCAACCTTTTCAGCATGGGGATTGCTTGGTCAAAAATCATCATTAACAAGCACATTAACATAAACATTCAACTCCAAGTTATTTTGCTAGATAAATCTAATTTGTCTCTGTCTCCCTCAGGTAATTCTGTCATATGTCCAAACAGGGTGAATCACCTTCAGAATTGTATCAGGGGATGCCATCTCCTGCGGAAGGAGGCAGGCTTGTCTTAATGGTATCAGTGCTGCCTCTCTTGTCATTCATAACCTCTCGTTAATTATTGGCTTAGATGAATTACTTCAATTTAGGGAGCATTTGAAGCCAATTCGGGGGGAGAAGGACAGTTTATTTTTTTTTATTTTTTTTTTAAATATTTTATTTATTTATTTGACAGACAGAGATCACAAGTGGACAGAGAGGCGGGCAGAGAGAGAGAGGGAAGCAGGCTCCCCGCCGAGCAGAGAGCCCGATGCGGGACTCGATCCCAGGACCCTGAGATCATGACCCGAGCCGAAGGCAGCGGCTTAACCCACTGAGCCACCCAGGCGCCCCAGAAGGACAGTTTATTGATGAGTACTGTTGCTGAGGACATATTCTCAGTTTGTCTGACTTAGGAAACCTCCAAGTGGGTAGCACTTCGGTCTTAAGAAAATATGACTCTCCCTTACAAAGTCCAAGTCAAATAGTCATGGGTAGAATTTATGTTACTATTATTGTAACAAGAATATCCATTCATTGTGTGCCTACTAGTTGTTGCACTGTGTTCATACCTTATAAACACTGTCTTGTTTGATTTGATAGTCTCCATTTTGCAGATTAGAAAACTGTTCAACCCACTTGTTGGGTTCACGCAGCTAGTTAATTGCGGTTATGACTTGCTTCACTCTGTTAACAAGCATACTTGGACATACAGATTGAAGATAGTGTTTTTTCTTTTTTTCAAGGTTTTTAAAATTTTAATTCCAACTTGGTGAACATGTACTGCTTTATTATTCTCAGGTGTACAGTAGAGTGATTTAATAAGAGATGGTTTAAATAAACCATAAAATAAAATAAACACATAAAATACATATAACACATAAAACACATAAAATACACATAAAATAAACACATGAAATGAAGCGATTTAATGATTTCCCATACATTAGGAAGACTTCTCTTCTTGATGTTTGAAACTGACTATTCTAATCCCTTCACCCATGCATATATGATAAGATCCTCCTTTTCCTAGAAGGTAATAAACCTAGAAAATAAAATTAGTGACATATGCTAAAAATAAATATGTTCAGATTCATAATGGACTATCAAGAGAATCTTGGGAATATTTTGGGAATAAACCTTTTGAAGGTAATACAATAGATGCTACCCAGACCCCCATAAAAAATATCTTGATACCCCTATATCTGATACAGAGTACTGTGCTCAGGGGAGCATGTTTTACCCAGACCTGCCTAATAAAAATATATGTAGTGATGGGTGTTTACTTGCACTGTCCAATATGGTATCCTACAGACCTCTCTCTCTCTTTCTCTCTCATTTTTTAAGAAAAGAAATAAATACAAGCTATGAAGTCAAATGAAAGTTTAATTCCTAGTAATAATCTGGGTAAACAACTCAGATTTTCCTTCCTAAATACAAACAATAAACACTAATATCTACTTCTATGGTTACTTTTAGGACGAATGGGACGATCCTGGTAAAGCTTCTAGTAGCATCCTTGCGGTAAACCATCTCTTGATGATACTTTATGGCAATGGTCATACTGATGCTAATGTGTGTCCATTTAGCAGAAGGGATGAAAGTGTCATCTGTGTCTCATGGGCTAAGTTGTGTATTTCCTCGTCAATATAGGACTGTCCCATGAGTGTATGTCATGCATGTATACAGTGGTTTATGAGCATGGAGTAGTAAGTCATCTGTGAGCTCGTACATGTGCATTTTGAGGTAAGGGTTGAACGATTAGGCTTATTTTACTAGGGATAGCATCAAAACCCAGCAAGAGAAGCATTGGCTGCACCTCGTGTAGAACTGGCATTCAGGTTCTCCTGTTTTCATCTACTTTTCTCTCTGTGCTGTCATATTGCCTCATGAAACACAATATGGAAGCCTTTAAGACTTGATGAAAACCACAAATGTTTGTGGGACTCCATTTAAACTTTCTGATACGAAAGAAGATAAGAATGTGTTAGAATCAGTGCTTTAGTATGATCAGAATTTCAGGTGACATGATCTTTCAGAAACATCTTCTATTTTTTGGTAGACCATTAGCAGTGCTTTTTAGAAGACAGCATTAGCTTTGTTTCAATCTTACAATCAGAACGTTTCAGCTCAAGCTCTTGAAATGCACGGAATAGTGGCAAATGGTAGAGGAAACCCAGTGTTCCTCAGGGATAAAAATTAAAGCAGCAATCTTTTGGCCAGGAAACCCAGCCAAATCATGTGTCAGCTTCCATCTTGCCATTGTCATAGCTCCGTGGAGGTGACGGCATCTAATTATGTTCTTAAAGGGTAATCACTGTCCCGTTCAGGATGTCCTGCTGACTCCATGGGGATGCTCGCAGGATGTGAGAGACATCACAAGCCTGACTCACTGGAACCAAGGGATTTAGCAAATGCAGGAAAGGAGAGCAAATTTAAGCTGAGAAGTAAGTGATTTGCTGAGAAGCCAGAGCAACAGAGAAAACCTTTCTTCGCAAGGGTGCCTGATGCATTTAAAACAGTTCTGGCTATTAGAAATGTTTTCCTTTTATTAAGCTCAAATATGCTTGTGTGATGAAGCTTTTACATGGGACATTGATGGGGGTTTATTCAAGTCAGCAAGTATTTATTATCTACCACGGGCTCGTATCTTCTGTGTCTCACCTGCGTAGTTCTGCATGCCAGGAACCAGTCAGGGCTCCTTGCTCTCGTGATGTTTGATTTAATGAACATAACAGAAAAGTTTGAGGAGCTTTAAACGCAGACATTGTAAGACGTGGTTTTGTGTAGGCAGACAAGGGGGCAAAGCACAGCAGCGAAGAGGAGCCGTGACAGAAAGTCTTAGGGAAATGGAGCCACGTCTTCGAAGGAAAGGAGAGTGGTTGGTTGTCCAGCGGCAGGCAACGTAGCGCTCGTGGGCACATCTCGATCCACAGTCGTTTCTCATCCAAAGATTTCCTGCAGGGGTTTCTTTTTTCCCCCTTGTGTAAATTAAATAAAAATAATGCCGCTTTATGAAAATCTGCTCCTTCACTACCTTTCCTAGAATGTATATCTGTTCTGTGAGACAAAAGTGATTGCTCACCCTGGTTCCTTTGCCCTTGAAATATTTGGTCCCACATCCAAGATTTTTTAGGAAATTGGTTTCAGGGCTGGAACTGTTTCAGTAATCTGCGAATGACCCTAAATTACCTATTCATAGGAAGAGAAGGCCAGGGCTGGGCGGCAAACAAAGTCGCCTTTTCAGTCTTCCCATGACTTCCTCTCCTTGGCAGACCATCTCCGGTCCTCTCCGCAGGACCCCGGCTCCCTGCCTTTCTGGCCCATGACCTCGGTTGAGAAGATGGCCTGGAGGGCATAGCGTGCAACCCACGGCATTGGTAGCTGAAAGTGGTCTTGCTCGCTGAATGTCCAATTAATGAGGTTTTACTATCTAGATAGCATATACTGACAGAGTACTGAGTACCTTTAACGACCTCGAACCTTCTGCTCCGGAGGAATGCTAACCCAAGCCTGCTTGTTTTTCCTGTTAGGAAACCAGAGACCTGTTATTAATGCAAACGACGACTTCTCAAATGTCAAAAATGAAACACTTTGCTTTTTCACAGGAGGAGTATGTGTCGTTCGCGTTCAGGGTCACTTATTTTTATTCTCTTGATGGCACTTTGAACTTAAATGGCTGTGCACCAGGCGCCTCTTAGAGCATCTGTGGATGTCAGAGAAAATAAAGCCATGTGCTCGTGTGTGGCTGCATGAGAGAGATCTTCAGTTCTGTCCCAGCACCAGTGTGCGCCAGCTCCCGTGATTCAGGACCAGCTTGTGGGAGGGGCAGCCATTCCCCACCTCCAGTGAGCAACTGCTGCGGGACGATGATGACTTTCCCCCAAGCTTTCCTCCCTGCTCCTCAGACCGGTCTGTGTGGTGGAGGTGAGATGCGAGGGCTGAGAATTACAGACTGTGGCCAAATGAGTCGTTACTCCCTGATCCGGTGTGGGCGAGAGGGGGGAGAAGGTGACAGAACCATTTTTACCGCAGTGAAATGTGATTAATCTATGCCTTTCTAATGAGATTAAAGGGGGGGGGGACAAAAACCTATTTTCAGTGTTTTTTTTTTGTTTTGTTTTTGTTTTTGTTTTTTGCCAGCTCTCCTCTACTCTGGAGTTAATTTAACACATTTGGCAGAAGCTATAGAGCAGGAAACAATTGCTATCTTGTTGGAAATTATCCCAGTTAAGAGCATAGCCTGTCTTTAAAACAAAAAACAACAACAACAACAAAAAAACCCAAGCCACAATATCATCAATGATATGCTTTAGATTGTATATAATCATCTCACATTGCCCCAGCATGATTTACTTTAAAAAAAATATATTTATTTATTTTAGTGGGGAAGGGGCAGAGAGAGAGAATCTTTCAAGCAGACTCCCCGCAGAGCATGAAACCTGACACAGGGTTCGATCTCACGACCCACCACACATGAGATCACAACTTGAGCCAGAACCAGGAGTCAGATGCTTAAGCCACTGGACCACCCAGGTGCCCCATGATTTACTTTTTATAAAGGAAATAATTCAGTTCTCTTATTGGTGAGAGATACAGATGGATTGGAAGAGTCAGTGGTTTCTCACTCATTCTTTTTCCAGTGATTTTTCAACAAAAATCTTAAAATACGGCACTAGAGCTTGATACCTAAAGTAGGGAATGTCGAAGAAAGGAAGCCCTCTCATGTTTGGAAAGGATGTTGATGGTCATTAGGCCAACTGATTTAGTCATATAGTTATCACCACTGATGTGATTTTACATGTGTTCGTGTAATTACTTGATTGATATCTGTCATCTCTACTGAAGTATGAGGTATTGAAGACAGGACTCAGAGATGTATGGACTCCCCACCTCTTTCAGAGCATCTAACACTGCCTGTGGTGCAGACTTGGCTCTCTGCTTCAGTGTCTGTTGAATTAAAGAATGAAAGAATGAATGAACTACCCATGATGAGAGTTCCACACATTTCTTTTAAAAATGCTTGTCTAAATGTTTTGAACACCTCTAGCCACAGAGAAGACCTTTCTTCTCAAGGTTACCCAATGCATTTTAAAGTTTTGGCTGTTAGAAAGTTTTTTTCTTTTACTAAGCTGAAATATGTTCATAAAAAGACTTTACTATTCAAAAATAGAATCGGATGTTGTGTAGAGTGGAATGACTTGTCGTAAGGGATGGTCTTCTTTACGTAATTTATGTTCCAGTCAATGTGCCCTTATAGTTTGTTATTCCTTCCCTTCATCTAAGCATTGTTCAAAAAGCTTGTTTACTATTAATTAGTTAGCTAGAACAGTTTTAAGAAAGGATTTTGTTGGGGAAAAACAATACACGTACTATATAAAAGTCAGTTGGGGTCATCCTGTCCATTATAATTAAAATGGTACTGACTCAAACTTACATTTTCTTAAGCTTCTTCTCCTGCCTGTTTTCCTGGACACCTTATTTTGTCCTGAGGCTATTCTGCCAATACAGTGGTTCCTAGTTTAATATCTGGGGAAAAAATTAGGTCTCTTTCTTATTCTTCCATCATTCCAAGTATATTTAAGTTCTGTTTGATTTTCAAAGTATTAAGCATTCTAAGAATATGTGTCACTTCTTTAGAAAGCAGAGATGGCTGCAGTCTTCTGGGTTTCACGTGTGTTATTTCTATTTACTCTATTAAGATAGGTGATATGTGCACACATGAAAACGTGCTCGTCCATACAACGTGGGGGGTTGGGGGGTGGGAAAAGAATAAATGAAACAAGATGGGATCGGGAGGGAGACAAACCATAAGAGACTCTTAATGTCACAAAACAAACTGAGTGGGGCTGGGGGGAAGGGGGTCGGGAGAGGGGGGTGGGTTATGGACACTGGGGAGGGTATGTGCTATGGTGAGTGCTGTGAAGTGTGTAAACCTGGCGATTCACAGACCTGTACCCCTGGGGCTAATAATACATTATATGTTTATAAAAAAATAAAAAAAATTAAAAAAAAAGTGCTCATCCTATGACATTAAAACTTTATAGATAAAGCTAAAGACCTCTTTAAATAGTAACACCTCATTCTATTTTCCATCCCAGAAATAAACTAATATCAACTTCATGTTTAGTCTTCCAGCTGTTGATATATAAATTAAGTATATAATTTATAAAAATTATAGAAGTTATATATAAATTATATATAACTTATATAAATATATAAAACTATATATAAACATATAATTATTTGATTTATGGGTTATTTTGTATTATATACATACATATGCATACACATACATTTATATGTATATGTGTGTATATATACACACATGGATACACACATGTTTATGTATATGTATATATATCTGTATTTGTATACACACACACACACACACACACACACACACACACACACACTTGTAAGCAGTAGAAGCCAACTCTTTCTAACTAAATTCACTAATCAACTAAGATTTTTTAAGTGCCTACTATGTAGTAGGCACTGTTCTAGGGACTAGATTATAGCAATGAATCAAGTCCCTGCTCTCATAAACTTATATTCTAGATTAGGAGGGGAAAGAATAAATAAGAAATCAAGTAAAGTAATTTCAGAGAGTGAGCTATGAGAAATTTTACGAAAGAGATGTGACTGTGGCAGGAAAAGCTACTTCTGAGTGACGGATCAGGGCAGGTTTCTCGGAGGTGATGCCATTTTTACTGGAAAATAAATTGTGAAAATGAGCCAAGTATGCTAAGGTCTGTGGAAGGAGTAGTGCAGGCAAAAAGAACAATGAAATTGGAGAACCCTATGCATGCGTAACTTGGAGTGTTTGAGGAGTAGAAAGGACAGGAGGGCAGGAGCAAAGGAGAGTTAGTAGAATAGGAAATCAGAAGCTGGCAGAGCCCAGTCACCTCCGTCTAGACAGGAAATTTGTGTCACATCACAAGAATAATGGGAAGCTATTAAAGGATTTTAAGCAAGAGTGTGTTTTGGGATCTGATTTGTTTTAAATTTATCACTCTGGTTTTGGTGTAGAGAAAGGGATCTATGAAGTGAGAGATAAGAATGAATTGTTCTTTCTTATTTGTCAAAAATCAATCGGCCATATATTTGTGGGTTTATTTCAAGACTTTTATGCTGCTTCATTGATCTCTGTTTCTTTCCTTTCACCAACACCACACTGTTTGGTTAAGATACCTTTATAATAAATGTCAAAATTATGAAATGTAATTTATCCTGGTGGTATTTTTCAATTTTCAGTGTATGCGTCTTTAGTATTTCATGGTTTTGGATACTATTTTAAATGGATTGTATTACTGATTTCATTTTCCAATATGTTGTTGCTAGTATATGGAAATATATTTGATTTTTGTGCATTGAGTGTTATCCTGCAAATGTGCTAAATTCACTTCCTTTGGGAGTTTTTTGTTTGTTTGTTTGTTTTTTGTTTTTAAGTGGAAGATTCTCAAACAAGTCTGCAAAAAGATAGTTTTCAATTTCACTTACCTATCTGGATGCTTTTTAATCCTTTTTCTTGCCTCATTACACTGGCTGGGACCCCAGCATATGTTGAACTAAAGTGGAGAATAGATGTTCCTGCCTTGTTCTTTATGTTAGGAACGCTGCACCATGATGTATTGTGTTAGCTGCAGGGTTTTGTAGATGACCTAGAGCACACTTAGAATCTTCCCTTCTGTTACTATGATCTTGAGAGTTTTTATCACAAGTACGTGTTGAATTTTTGTCAAATGATCTTTCTGCATGTACTGTGATGGTATATGTTTGTTTTTCCTTTATTCTGTCAACATGGTGAATTATCTAGTTTTATTTTTGAGTATTCCTGGGATAAGCCTCAGTTTATTATGATGTATTATTCTCTTAAAATATGTATAGATTCAATCTGTTAATATTTTTTCATGAATTATTAGTCTGCAGTTTTTTTGTTCTTGTATCTTTGGCATTGTTATCAATGTTGCTGGCCTCATAAAATCAGTTATTAAGTATTTTTTCCTCCTCTATAAATCTGAAAGAGTTTGTATAGGAGCCTTACTTCTTTAATCTTTGATAGAATTCACCAATAAAGCCACTTGGTCTGGTGTTTCCTTCATGCAGAAGTCTTTAATTATAGCTGTAGTGTTTTTAGCAGATACAGAAAATGTATGAAGATTTTTCCCCTTTTGTCAGATTTTGTTATTTCTGTCTTTCAATGAACCCATCCATTTCATCTATATTTTCGATTTTGGACACAGCTGTTCATAATCTCTTATTTTCCTTTTCAACATTTAAGGAATCTGTAGTTATGCTAACTATAATTCCTAACATTTAATTTGCATATTCTTTTATTTTTAAGTGTGTATGTTGTTTATCAGACAATTTCATTGATCTTTCCAAAAAACTAGCTTTTGGTTTCACTGATTTTCTCTATAGTTGGTTTTTTAAAATTTCATTTATTTTTAGCTCTTATATTTATTAATTTATCTGTGCTACTTTTCACTCTTCCTAGCTTCCTAAGAGAAATCTTCATTATATCATTAATTTTAGAATTTTATTTTGTTTTGTAATCATTATTTTGCTTCAAATATTTCCAATTTCTTTGTGATTTCTCATTTGACCCATGGTTTGCTTAGAAATAAATTGTTTCTTTTTCAGATACTAAATTTATACCATGAACATTCTCTGATATTGTTAAGTAGTTTCTTTTAATTTTTTAATTTTAATTTTTACTTTTTAGAAGATTTTATTTATTTGCAAGAGAGATCACAATTGAGGGAATGGGGCAAAGAGAGAGGGAGAAGCTGACTCTTTACTGAGTAGGGAGTCCAACGTGAAGCTCCATCCCAGGACCCTGAGATCATGACGTGAGCCAAAGTCAGATGTTTAACTGACTGAACCACCCAGGTGCCCTTATGTAGTTTTTCACATGGAAACAACAGGGGCACCTGGTTGGCTCAGTTAGTTAAATGTCTGCCTTTGGCTTGGGTCATAATGCCAGGGTGCTAGGACCGAGTCTCCTCATGTCAGGCTCCCTGACAAGAGAGCCTGCTTCTCTCTCTGCTTACTGTTCCCTCCTGCTTGTGTGCTCTCTTTGTCAAATAAATAAATAAAAATCTTTAAAAAAAAGAAAAAAGAAAAAACAGAAGCTGGATCTCTGTGAAAGTAACAAAGATATTCTGAACTTAAAAGTTATAGGAAAAATAATTTTCTATAAAAATTGAGGCCAAATCTTACAGTAAGATATTACAGAACAAAGGAAAATAAGGAGACAAATAACATCCCTAGATGTAATTAAGAACAGGTCAAATGGAAGAGATTGAAATTGTAACTTTGTATTTCAAGACTAAGACATTAAGAAAGTAATGCAAAACATAATATCATAAAACAGAAGTAGGAAGCCCAGAAGATATGTGCTAAGACACAGGGGAAAATAGAAATGAAAAAAAAAAATTTTCAGAAATGAAGACTTAACTGGTAGAACTACAAGAGCAAATAAACACATGGGTAATGTCCTAAGAGAAACCTGAGGCAAAAAGTAGGAACATTTTGAAATTGGGAAAGAAATGAAGAAAGAGATAAAAATAATTTGAGAGGAAGTGATAAATACTGAAGAAAGGTTAGTCTAAAATATTGATAATAGGAACCCCTAAAGAAGAAAATGAAAGCAAAGGACAGAACAGATTCTGAAAAGTGTAATTCAAGGAAAAGTTTCTGCAGTGTACAAAAGAAAGAAAAAGATTTAAAATATATATGGAAGCTTTGTGCAGTGGCAGTATTGTAGCCAATGAGGTTTATCTGAGGCGTGATTATTGCTAATTAAAATATATATGGAAAGAACATACCAAGTATCTGAGATTATTGACTCAAATCAATGAAGACCAAGATATGTTTTAATATAACTACTGAAATGCTGAAGAAAAAGAAAATTCTTTGGGCATCTAGGAAAAAAAGTGACATAAGGAAATGAAAATATGATTATTATCAGAATTTCAACAGCTGTGTTTTATTCTAGAAGAGAATAAGTTAATATAGTTAAGATAATCAAGGAAAGAACATGGCTGGCAGTAATTTTATACCCAACAAAACTGACTTTCTGATATCAAAGGAACAGACTGTTCTATATGAGAACAGACTGTTCTATATGAGCAAAAATTTGTTCTCAGTAATACTTGAGTCATCTGAAAAAGAATGAACCTACGACAACCAAAATAACAGGAAGGAAAATTGACAGATGGTGAGCTTTAAATTTATAGTTACTTATGTTGGACAAAACTTATTGCTATATTAAGACTTAGTGTAGAAATATGACTAAATGAAGCTCAAAGGAAAAGAGTATGATATGTAATGGCTATATATTTAGACATTGTATTGTTAGAGAATCAAATGGCATTTATTTTTTGTAGACTATTCTTAAAGAGTAATTTCAGTGATATTAGTAATTATCTTCCTGCTTTTTGGAATTACTTTCCAAGCATAATGGAATTCCACGTATCAGGGTTATCTTTCTTCTCCATGTTTTCACACACGGTTTCATTTAGATAGGTTCTCCCCTAAGATTGTTTTTGCCACTATTTCCTTCCTTCCAGAACCTTTCCTTTTGAGAAGAACCTTCAAAACCAGAACTGAAAGTAAAGTTTATTTATACTGATGAACACTCTGAGGACCTTTTCCTTGTAATAGAAATTAATATTATTTTTATTTCACATCTTGGTATTTTTAATATTTCATTTAAAATTATTTGTATATGTTTGATAATTTCATATGTAGCTCCCAGTTTACAAATAATTTAACACAAGAATGGAGATTAATTTATTCTCTAAATTTCAGCTAATCTGTAACTCAGCATACATGATGAATATTCATGAGCTGTGTGATTTCACGAATGCTGTTGAACAACTCTTCAGAAATTAGGCATGAGTCTGTGGAATATACTGATGAGATTTTGACTCATTAAGGTAGTTTGTGACCTAAAAACACATATCTGGAACATGTTGTATGTGAGCAGCAATAGTTCCCAGTGAGCTCTTCTTTGACCAATCATGTACTCCAAGTTCTTGAAGGGCAAACCACATATATGTTGGTGTTTGGTTGCGCCTGAGCCCAGGTCAAAATAATGACTAAGAAAAGTAAAGTCAGATGTTTGGAAGCACCCTGAAGATTTCTTTTTCTTCTTTCTTTTGTTCACTTTTTTGTTGTTGTTTTGTTTGTTTGTTTGTTTGTTTTCAGTATTGGAACAACTAGAAGAGTCCCAATCCATTCTAGAAAGATTGTATTACAGGAAAATTCTGTTGAGTTTCAAGACTTTGGGAGGCAAATAGGATAAATTTAAACGATGGCCAAGATAATTAAATTCAACTGAAGTATCTGAACTATATTTTTAGCTTCAATTGTTAATTAAAAAAAAACTTATACTAGTTTGTTTAAGTTGGAGCTCTTTAATGTTACTTCACACAATTAAAAAGTAACTAAAAGAGTTTAGGAAACATAAATAATTGCTAACATGGTAAAATGTCAGGGCTTGATATTTCTGCTACTTTACTGCTAGACTAAAATTCCTTCTTGTAGCTTAAATTTCAGTGTTAACTTTCATAATCATTACTATTCATTCACTTATTCAGTTGTTAAGTATTTATCCAGGTCCTCCTATTTTTTGGGGGGGGGGAAGAGACTATGTTGCTTTTTAAGTTTTATTGAGATACAATTGGCATATAATGTATCAGTTTCAGGTGTGAAACATAATGATTCAATATATGTATGTATTACAAAATTATCACCACAGTAAGTCTAATTAACAGATACTGTGCTGTTTTAAAGCAATAGACTGAAAAGAATAAAAATTACCCATCAATATTATGCGAAGTCAAGCTCATTGGGTGGGTTTTCACAAAATTGGAGGGGTGAGGTGTACTGAAAAAGAGGGATTGTTTTTGTCTGCAGTGCCCATTTACTTTGTAGTTTTGCTGAATATGTACCTTATCTATTAAGTAATTTAGGCACTCTGTTAGTGTTTGAACTTTTCTTGAAGGTTTTATACTTTTTAGTTTGCTCTCAAAGATTCAAGACAAAGTATACATTTGAAAATAAGTTATACACCTCCACTTAAAGAACTAGTCTTTTCAAATTAACTCCTGGAAGTAAGCTGTTTATTTGAAGACATGTTAACTTTTTAAAAAATGGTTTGGATACCATTAAGTGCATTTTTAAAAAAAGATTTTATTTATTTATTTGACAGAGATCACAAGTAGGCAGAGAGGCAGGCAGAGAGAGAGGGGGGAAGCAGGCTCCCCGCTGAGCAGAGAGCCTGATTCGGGGCTCGATCCCAGGACCCTGGGATCATGACCTGAGCTGAAGGCAGAGGCTTTAACACTGAGCCACCTAGGTGCCCCAAGTGCATTTTTAAAAACAAAAGGTAAATAAGCACAAAAAATCATTTGCAGTAATTCTCTACTTATCTAAGAAGCTAATTTCTATTTTAAGAACATACAGAGTAAATATTCATGTTATCTGACAAATGGTGTGTTTATTCATGTCAAATTAAAAATCATCAAGTTCACAATTGTTCTGCTTAATAGATGCTTAGCTATATTTTAATGGATTCCAAGTATATCCTTATGTATATTTTTGGAATTCAGTGTCAGTATATTTTAGGCTGATTGCATATTAATCATTCCTTCTCTCTAAATTGTCAGTGCTATAGATTACAAACGGCATCCCTGTTGTAGATTTTCGAAGTAGTGTAGCTCCTTAGAAAGTCCTTTTCCGTTCCTGGCACTTAAGATTAGGAAGAGGAATGGAAAGTACTTGAACATACGAAAATTTTCCCTGAATATGAAGTTATTAAGTGAGAACATATTGATGTAAAAACAGTTTCAAACTGTTACCTTGCAAAATGTTTTGTTTTCTTTAATACTGTTTTCATAAAGTGGAAAGATTGATCAAAGTAATGAATCTAAATAATAGTGTTTCACTATCAAAAGGATGATTATAGTTATCAGAGGAAGTCTAGAAATATTAGGTCTTAACTCCTAACATTAGGTCCAATTTTTATTACATGGTTATTTGAAGATATATAATTAAAGTAACCTAGGACAATTTGGAATAGAAAATAAAAAAACTCCTTTTAGAAGCAGTATTAACAATACATAATTGAGGTACCATATTCTCACTGACTGTGTATTAATACCAACATTCAGTTGGTATTCAGCCAGAGCTGAATACCATCATCATAAAACAAATGCCTAAAATTACAAGAATCAATCTAAAATTGACTACAATTAAAATGATATTAATTTTAATTATCAAAAGTTTTAGTGGTCAAATTTTAAAAGACATCCTGTTCAAATTAATTTAGTTCGAACTTTTAGACTCTTTCCAAAGATCCATGAACTGCCATGAAAATCATGACTAGAGACATTTTCCTTAACTTGCTTGACTTGCTGGAATCTAGGTTAACTTAGAGCATGTCTCTGTGGAAACTAAACATTATCTGGGTCTAGACTCATTCCTTAAGAATAATTTGACAGCTCTCCTGAGCACCTGAGATCTATCCAGAATGGAAAAGAAATTGACAAAATTGTCATAATCTTCACAAACAAGAGCAAGCAAGAATAAACAGAACACAAACAAGAATAAAAACAAAACATATTCTAAACTCTCTAAAGACAATTTCATTTTTCAGAACTGAAGCAGAGAAAATCACAAAAACATTTTCCTTGTGAGATTTCCCAATTCAAAGCCCTTCTTCATAATCATGCTTTTAAAGTTCAACTTGAATCGTTTCATATGACTCTTAGGAGCTATAAATCAGACATTGACAGTAGGCTTACTTTGTATTGGGATAGAGTTTCCAAAGGGTGTTTTTCATATTAGTTCTGTATTTTAGCTTCTTGATACAGATTTTGCATTTGGCCTTCAGTTTATTCCCTTGTTCTTAAGTGTGGATATCTGGGGAAAGTCAGTGATCCTACATTTAGAAAGATTTAGCCTGAGCAAATAATCGGAAGATAAAGCCGTATTTCCTCTAAGATCAATATTAACTGCCCTTCCTTCCCCAATGTCAGGATTACTACTAGTACAAGGTTGCATTTTTATTTTTTGAACTTCTAGAACCATGAAGTTTCCAGTAAAGAAAATACACAAAAAGACATCCTTTTTCTCTAGCAGAGCAATCAAGGTAAGATTATATAACACAATTTCTAAACAGACATAATTTTAAAGTAACTGGTCATGGAATATGTGCATTCCTGAAAGTTATGTTAGAAAGAGGTAAAATTGAGAGTGATTGTTGAAGGAAAGAAGTGTGGTAGGAAAGACAAGATCATGGATATTGGGTTTGAATCAAATTGTGTGATTTGAGAAAAGCCAGTTGATTTCCCTGAGTCTACATGTTAGCATTCTTGTTCTCAGTTCACAAGGTTGTAAATAATTCATTGTGTTAATGAATGGGAAGGACCTAGTATAGGGCCTGCTATATAATAGGTACTCAGTGAAAATTAGCGTTCTCCTTTCTTACCCCCCCCCCCGCTTTTTTTTAACCTTTTCTGCCTCATGAATATTTCTAAAAAAAATTGATATAAACCCTCTATTATTTTCCTATATGGTCATTCACTAGCAAAATCATCTTAAACACAGAGGATGACTTCTGTTCACATTAACTTATTGTAATCTCATGTTAAGAGTTCCCTAAAAATTGCTTAGGACAAATGATATTTGTGCATATTTAAGAAACCAACGGCATTTAAACTTTTAATATATAAACCTTTCTTTATCTCCATCACCTATGAAAGTGGATTTTTTTTCTATGATGAACATAATCTACATTTCCAGCACATTACTTCCTAAAGCTGTTTTAGCATCTAGTGTTTTTCTCCCTACTGTGATTACGCATATTACTGGGATGGTGAGCAGATAAAGATGACAGTGTTAAAGTCGTATCTCCTTGTTGCATTCCATGATCAGTCTCCTGAAATATGTGACATTCATAATATTCTAGTCAAATTGACCATAAACCGCCCTGACTACAGAAAAATCATATCAGCTCTGACTGCTGGAAAGCACATCTTGGAAATCAGGGATTGGCTTTCCAGGCTGTTCTATCTCTTTATTTGAAAAGAACAATAAGAACTGAAACAAATTTTGGCCAAGTAACTTAGGCAGTATTTAAAATAGAATATGTATCTTAAGGGATAGAACTATATTAGATTAAAATTATATATATAGCTTAATCTTTAGAGATATGTGACATTTCAAGGAAAAGCTTCGAGTTCAGCCATTAGGACTAACAGTATGTGACAATATGGGGATGTGGTTGCTATGGTGTGACTTTGGCAAAAATTAAGTTGGAACGGAAGAATTAATTTTGACAGCTGGGCAATTTATTTCATTCAGCATGCAGTAATGTGATAATCTCACTGAATTTCTAGATTCAAGGTTGATTCCATGATTCTAGTTAGACAAAACTATTGATTTTAAAGCGTACATATTTTTCATATAAAACAGTAGTCTTTCTCTCCTTCCTGAGAGAATCAAAATTGTCTTTTGGAGCACAAACTATTAAATTAGTATAATCAATTCCAGGCATTTTACCTTAGAGTGGTCTCTAAATGTAGTCTATATCTTCATTTGAAAAAGAAGTAAGAGATTCTATAAGATTGTTTGCATGAGGAGCAGTTGAGTTTTATTCATAATTATCTATAGTTGGTTAGTTGGAGCTTAATCAAAAAAGAATTATGCAACACTTTCATAAGGGTTTATTAATTCCATGTCAAACTTTGGTTACAGAGACAGAAACTATATTTGAACCATGCTTTAAAATCTCATATGAATTGAAGTGTATTATTAATATCTATGCAAACCATATACCATAATTTTATCAGTGTTTGAATGAATAAGGGTCATTTGCAAGAGTCATTTGAAGGATAATTATGCTTTCAAGTATGTGAAACAGGTTTTTGACCTAGACTCGAGTCCTTTAATTTATATTGATATAACTGAGGAAAGTTATAGTTACATGATTTGTAGGGGAAAAACTGGATTCATATTCTACTTCTGCTATAGACAAGTGTTGCAAACCTGGACAGTAATTTTATGCAACCTTCCCCATTTATGTATTTGTCAAGCATTTTTTTTAAAAGATTTTATTTATTTATTTGACACAGAGAGATCACAAGTAGGCAGAGAGGCAGGCAGAGAGAGAGGGGGAAGCAGGCTCCCCACTGAGCAGAGAGCCTGATGCGGGGCTCCATCCCAGGACCCTGAGATCATGACCTGAGCCAAAGTCATAGGCTTAACCCACTGAGCCATCCAGGTGCCCCTTGTCAAGCATTTTTTAGGGGCAATTACTATATGCCAGAAAATTGAATAGGAACTAAGGATATAAAATTAAGATGATAGAGTCCTTAGTCCTAAAGAAGATAATTGTTCAGTGGGGGGAGAGCCATGTAAGGAGATAATTATGGGTTAGTGAAGTAACAGATATATACATGGTATTGTGGGAGCCTGGAAACTGTTCCTTTCCCAGTTGCAAGCTGGGGAGCTTTTCAAGCAGAAGGAAAGCATACATAGTGCAAGGCAAGAAGTACTGACTTATTGGGGTGCCTGGGTGGCTCAGTGGATTAAAGCCTCTGCCTTTGGTTCAGGTCGTGATCCCAGGTCCTGGGATTGAGCCCCGCATCGGGCTCTCTGCTCAGTGGGGAGCCTGCTTCCCCTCCTCTCTCTCTGCCTGCCTCTCTGCCTACTTGTAATCTCTGTCTGTCAAATAAATAAATAAAATCTTAAAAAAAAAAAGAAGTACTGACTTACAATTTTTGGCAGAAACAAAAGTTGGCAGAAAACTTTATGTCCATACCTATTCAACTTACACATTCATGTAACATTTAGTTCATCAAATTTACCTTTAGAAATTAAGAATAAAATATTTACACATATGTACCAAACAATATTCATAGAAAAGTTTACTTATCTGGTGCCTTTCCACATTATCCTTTCACAAATAATTATTCTAGGAAAAATCTCTTTCCTTCAGTGATGGATAGTAATTAAGAATTTAGCATATGAACTCTAAAAAAAATACAAGAAATAAATACAGAACGTGGACATAACAAACACAATTGATAATAAATCAACACCTGAAAGATGATCGTACTACGGAGTTTATAATAAATGTGATCAATTGTTCACGTTATGAAATTAAAAAGAAAGATTTCTTTATATGCAGCTAATGGTATATATCACTTTTAGGCAACAAGAAGTCAAAGGAGAGATGCAGGTACTTAAGGATAAAATTACAATAAAATAGAGAATTTTTGTTAAGGATTTGACAAATGTTTATATAGTGTTTTATGATGCAACAGGCACTGTCTTCAGCACTTCACAGCTGTCATCTGATTTACTCCGTGTAAAAGCCCTCTAAGGCAAATATTGTTTTTGTTCACATTTTACAGCTGAATATTCTGAGATACACATAAAGATTAAATAAGTTGCTCAAGTTCACACAACAGTAATTGAGTGGGGACTTGTACACCAGCAGACAGAGTTCGTGACTTCAAGCTTTCTGCCTGCTGCCTCTGACAAAGTAAATGCACTGAGGGTGTGTGTATGTGGGGGATCTAGGAGGAAGAAAAACTCACAGGAAGGCATGTGGAGAAAAAAGTATAGACACTTCTCAGGCCCATCAGGTACAAAGAAAATTAAGAAAACAATGAAAAATAACCAAGTGTTATACTAATAATTAGAGAGAAAATAGTATATGAAGAAGGGTAAAAGGAGACCCAGCATAGCCATAATTGGTGTACCTATGGAAGAGAAAAAAACACGGAATAGGATGCTTTTCAACAATATAACTCAGGAGTACTTTGTTGAAACTATGGGTGTGCACTTTAATCTGTAGTAAGGGAACAACATGTCCTAGAAAAAAAATATGGATCAACCCACAGTAAAATATAATGTTGTAAAGTTATTGAGTTGAAAGATTAAAGAATCCTGAGGGAGAACCAGGCTAAATACAAACAAGTAAACAAAAATCAACCTGTTCAGGGGCATTCATGTAACAAACATTGTTCAGAGAAGTATACAAGACAGATATTTTCAAACATGCAAGATATAGAAGAATGTATACTCATAGCATTTCTTGGAGATACTACCAGAGAAAAAATTTCTGTCAAGGACTAGATAAGAATCTTTAATAAGCACCTTTTCTAGGCATATAGATACAGCAGTGAACAAGATAAAACTTTCTTGCTTCTCACTGAGCCCCAAGTTCTAGTTATGTAATAGTATAGGGAAAATAAATCAAAGCAGAGGAATTCTGCAGTTTGTTCTTGAATGTTTACAGCCTTGGTGATATTCAGCTGGTCTGTGCCGTTTAGATTATAACCATTGTTAATATTCTCCAGCCGTTGGTGAAAAGATGTGGCCCCAAGTTTCCTAAGATCCTCTGCCTATTTGTCCATTGCAAGCCTTACCCCGGGATCTCTCTGAGATCTGGGAGGTGTCTGTTATCCAGTAACTGAAGAGTTAAAGCAGAGGCTGGCAGGGAGCTTCTGGGTTTGCCTGTGTCCTGATGGGTTATTCCTAGTTGTTAAAAATTTCAAGTATTTCATCTGCTTATAGTCACATGATTGGTATTGACAACCACTGGAAACAAACCCAAAGTCCAGCATCATATGAAAGATTAATTTTAAAAAGTAATCATGCAGTGAGATCTTAAATCAAATTGAGTTAAATACAGCTACATGTGACAAAGTGGATGCCTCTTAAAAACATTATATTGAGTAAAAAGGTATGTTATGAAATAACCTGTAACATTGAATGACAGTTGCTATAGTATGATTCTTATGATTCTTTTATAAATATTAGAAAATATTTGAATTAAGCCATTGTTTGTACATGCATACAAACGAAATAAAATTATAAAGGTAAGCAAGGAGGGACGCCTGGGTGGCTCAGTTGGTTGGGCATCTGCCTTTGCTCATGTCATGATCTCAGGTTCTCTGTTCAGCGGGGAGTCTGCTTCTCCCCCTCCCTCTGTGCTCTTTCTCTCCCTCAAATAAATAAAATATTTTAAAAAATAAAGAAAAGCAAGGAAATCAAACAAAATTCAAGGTAGTTAGTGCAGCTGTGCAGAATATAAGGGGTTCGGTACTCACTGTGAACTGATTCTTCACTATCTGGATGGTGGGTACGAAGGCTTTTATTTCATTGGTAGATGTTAAATTGTATGTGGGTCTTACACCCTTTTGTGTTTATGATACTGCATAACAGAACAGTTCACATAGCAAAAGCGGAAAAAATCTAAACATTTTAAGGGCCTAAAATCAAAGTAAGAAAAAGAACAATAAACTCAAAGAAGTAAATGTTAATCAATTAGAAAATAAAAATACTAGACAGAATAAAGAAAATCAAAATTAAGTGTTTGAAAACTAGACAGTCTTACTGCACACTTAAAGAAAAACAAAAAAACAAACAAGCAAACTAATAACAAAAGCAACAAAATGGAAAACAACAAGCATAACCAAAACAGTAAAGCAACAAAAATAAAGAGAAATATGTTATGAATGAAAATGCGTATATTAATTACAGAATTAGCATAGTTTAAAGAATGTAATGAACAATAATTTTTCCAGAAAGATTGCAAATTCAGTTGAGTCTATCAATGTCTGGAAACATATGGTCTATTAATCTGATTAAAAAAGACAGAAAATTGCTCACTATCAGGAATGAGATGAGGACGTTCACAACATAGTTCTACTCAGTATTTTACTGAAGATGCCAGCAAGTGATGTAAGGATAATTGTATAAAAATTTGGAAGAAAATGAATTCTGAAATAATATTATAGTTAGTTATTCTCTATAATTTCAACATAAAAATCAATCTAGATCAAATAAAACACAAAACAAGACCTTACTGATTATAAATTTTTAAAATCTCTCTTGAAAACTTTGCAAAAAAATGAAAATAACCCCAAACTTTAGACTACCAAGACTAATACTGTCAGAAGTTTCCATATGTATAGCATATCTATTTATGTATCTTTTATGTACTTATCTGGTGATCTACTTTTCTCAGAATTTGTTGCTGATTTTTCCTTTATTGTTATGTATTTTGTGAATATCTACCTTCCATATTTTTATAATTATCATGATAACTAATGGGTTTGCCTTTTCGCTAGCTTTAATGAGCTCACTTTTTGTGTGACTGCTTTTTAATTTATTAATTCCTGTTTTCATCGTAAGTGGGTCCTTCATTATTCTTTCCTAAGAATTTTTATTTTACAACCTCTTTTTTAAAGTAAAAGCTTAATTTGTGTTCTTTTTTTGTTCATTCCATATTAAATATAACTGAAGCAGGTAAGTTCTCCCTTTAACATTTCTTTAGATGTATACAAAAGGATCTTATAGTGTAAAACAAAATAATCTCCATATACAAATTTTAAAACCTTGATGAAAAAAATAACTAAATGTAAGAAAAAACAATTGTTTTTCCTTTACCATCATTAATTTGATTCAGATCGTATAAGTTTAAAACAAAACAAGACAAAATAACCACCTGAAAAAAATTTATTCTGGTAAGAAGTAAGAGAAATATAGTAGTTAATTAGTTGAAATTGACATTCTGTTTTATATTATGCATTAGTGTGTATCTGTGAATTTATCCTAAATTAACCTTTAAACTTAGTGTGTTTAGTTCCTCTCTCCAAAATAAAATGATTTTGTTTATAAAAAATTATTTGTAAACCAATCAAAAGAAATTGAACTCATCTGCAGTTGACAGATGTCATCAAAAATATCCACTATAATTTTAATGCTCTGATTGACACAGGTTATTTGATAATATTCTGTGTTATATGTTGGCAAGTGTATCCTCACACATTTTTTTTTAAGACCCTATTTATTTATTTGACAGAGGCACAGCAAGAGAGGGAACACAAGCAGGGAAAGCAGGGGAGGGAGAAGCAGGACCCTGGGATGATGACCTGAGCCGAAGGCAGACGCTTAACGACTAAGCCACCCAGGAGCCCCTATCCTCACACATTGTTTTTTTTTTTTTTTTTTTAAGATTTTATTTATTTATTTGTCAGATAGAGTGAGAACAGGCAGACAGAGAGGCAGGCAGAGGCAAAGGGAGAAGCAGGCTCCCTGCTGAGCAAGGAGCCCGACGTGGGACTCGATCCCAGGACGCTGGGATCATGACCTGAGCTGAAGGCAGCCGCTTAACCAACTGAGCCACCCAGGCATCCCTCCTCACACATTGTTAATGAGAATGCATTTAATAGTGTTTTGAGACAAATATGTCTATATACATGAACATTTCAATGATATGCAATAGTCTTTCATCTGTAAACTCCACTTAATAATTTATTCTACAGATCTATTTATACTTTTGCACAAAGATACATATGTAAGGAAGAATACTTATGACAACATTGTTTATAGTGGTAAGTGATCAAAAACAGCTGAGTGCTCACCAATAAAGGATAGCTAAATTATTGTGGCTATATACAAAGGAATGTTATGCACCTGTTAGAAAGAATAAGGTAGGTATATATGGGCTAAGATACTAATATTAACCTATTGATACTAATATCAGTAGTTTCTGGGAGATAATTCTCCATGCATCTCTTCTATTTCTGTGTTTTTTATTTACAGAGGTATTGATTGCTTTTATTCCAAATTATCTTTTCATGGGTATTTGTACAGAGAGCAGTCTTGGAAGATAGACGTGTCTCCTTCTGGAGCAAAGAGAACTATTTATAGATTAGTATAATAAAATAATGTCTCCTTGAGGGGCAAGTTCAAGTATGCTTACTACCCATTATGAAAGAGTCAGGATGCATCTCTCTGGTCTTCCTCTCTTCTAACACACCCCATTGTATGTGCCAGCATCATCTGGCCCTCATTGGCCCTCATTGTGTTGTCCTGTGGGAACTGGGATTTGGTAAGTGACTCAAACTGATATTTCAGGTACTGCTATTAATGTGAGTAAGAGAGTTCTTTGACTCTGACCCACAAGTCTCATGTCTCCATGACATGAGTCGAGAATATGTGAAACTGTAGCAGGCTAATTGGTTAGTTTCAAATAGGAAAAATACAATCTCAGCCTTACTTCAAAGTTCTTGACAGAAGTTCTCCAAGATTTTAGGTGTGAAAATAATTAAGACTCAGAACAATGTAAATGTTATATTGCTCATTTTAAGAAAACTGGTATGTGTATGTAGCAGATTCAACTTTACATTATTTGTCTTGAATCTTGGATATTTGGATATGCAAAAGAAATATTGCTTATAATTCCTTTTCACTTTTCTCTAATATTCCTCATGAGCCTTCCTCCTGTTTTCCAACTGCTCCCTGAATGACAGGTAAAAAAATAAAATAAAATAATAAAACATAGTTCAAGCCTGCTTGAAACTTAGTTTGATTCAGTAATGTAAAGACTATCAGGTTGAATTAACTCTCTTCTGAATAAATGCGCCAGTGTTTTTTATTCCTCTTTTTTGCCTTATCTTTTGTCAGATGCAGTGGGGAATATGGATTTTACTAATGTTGCATTTATGGGCATATGGAGGTGGAAGAGAAGGCAGAGAAGGACAAGGCATGGGGTGGGGAAAAAGAAGAGGTCAAAGGATAGAGAAGCAACAGATAAGATAAAGACTTAAATGTTGATTGAATTAAGGAATAAAAAGGTTAGTAGTCACCTCAGAAAAACGTCCGTAGAATGGAGGGACTGAACTGAAATCTGAATGTGCAAGAAAGTGAGACTGGGAGAGAAAACTACCCTTTTGGAGATTGGAATAAGAAAGGGAGAAGGGACTGGAATAGAGATTAAAATTAGGGACATGTGTTTCATAGAAGCCGTATTGATTACATTGTGTAAAGGAGCCTCGTGTTCTCCTTTATACTCATGTATAAAGGGAAGGTGCTAATTACAGAAGCTGAGCTTGAAATAAAGTAGGGAAAAAAGTTGGGCTCCAGAGAACCAGAAGGCAAAGAAATCAAGGCTCCTTGAAAAAGATTGGACCTTGATGTGGCCTCTGGGGCTGGAGAGGACGTGAAGTTGATGAACGTGGGGTAGGAGGAGGACAGGAAGTTTAGGGGTTTCACTCTTGCACCTGAGTTTGAGGGTAACCAAGGTAAATGGGGGCCTTGAGAGCTTGTTAAAAATTTGGAGGAATCATTTACAGACATTAACCAAGAATTTCCTCTTCTGTAAGTGAGGATGGTAATACTTTTCTTTTTTTTTTTGTGCTATTTTGATAATAAAATAGGATAATATGAATTAAAGTGATTTTTCACTTAAGAGTTTACTGTATATTTGTTATTATGCACTACAGAATACTTTGGTAAAGCTATTTTCCAAAGTAAATATCTGTATGCCCATGCCAAAAAGAAGATAATATACATAATCTAGAATGATTAAAAATGAGATACTTTGGGAGGGCTTGAGTGGCTCATTCCATTAAGCTTCTGTCTTTGGCTCAGGTCATGAGGTTCTGGGATTAAGCCCCTGGTGCGCTCCCTGTTCAGCTCCCTCTGATACTTCTGCTTGTGTGCTCTCTCTCTCTCGCTCTCTCTCTCTCTGTCAAATAAATAAATAAAATCTTTTCAAAAAATGGAATACTTTGTAAATTTAACAATAGGTGAAGCTTATCTATCATGAATTATAATGACTGTAGACTTTCAGAATGGGGACTGACATGGTTCATGAGTTAAGAACAGGGAGGGCATTTTGGACTGGGGTGGGTCAGCTTTGAATTTAATCATATCTTCACGTGAAGATATTCCTTTTCTTTGGAACAATGGTCCCCACTGTTTCCATGCTCTTTTCTACTTCTCTGGATGGCTTAGCTTTAAATGATTTCGAAACATCTGAGTGAACTGGCTGTTACAGCAATCTTTCCTTCCCTTTTGATCACCTCCGTGCACACCTCAGTACAGTTTGCCCCTCCTCTACAATATCCATGGTTTGTAGACGAGATCTCTTTGTCAGATGAGCTGTGTCCAGTTTTTACTCCTTAAGAAATGAGGTAGGGATATCCCAACAGAGTTACAGAGTATTATATCCTTACAAAAAAAAAAAAAAAAATGCTTACCCTATGGCTTTATATCCCATTTAATTTTTTTGTCTACTGATCTAGGTTTTTAAAGTTTTTTTTTAGGAACTCTGAAGTGACAGCTCATTTTAAAGTATTTCTTACCTTGTCCATGAATTGCTTTTCAAATTTTATAAAATACTTCATGAGTTACTGAAGAGTTTTAAAAATAAATGGTAATGAGTTCAATTTGGTCTCCATGCCAACTACTGATATATATTTTCCTGGTGACTGATCTTTATATTGTAGACAGTGCATGATTTAATGTCCTTTTGCCTGCTTGCAAGAGAATTATTTTGCTTTTTTTTTTTTCAATCAAGTCAACCAAATTGTCAACAACTTTTATTAACTACCTACTTTATAATAGCTTAGAACAGAGGTACCCTGGGGAGTTACTGAGTTAATAGAAAAGGAAATTATTGCAATTAGTGGATTTACAGTAAAGTTAACTGAACAAATAAATGTTAATTTTTGAACTGAGAAGGAAATAAAAAAATAAATTGTTGCCATCTGCTCCCTTTTAGTTGGATGAGGAGAAAATAACATTCCAAAGAATTACTTGATCATAACGTTTGGAGATTATGAGGTGATCATAGATAATCTTTCACTGAGCCCTTGCACAGACTTATTTAAGGAGCAATAAAAGAGTTCTTTATTAAAAAAAACAGGTTTTATAAAAAGTGGACTTTACAAAAACTCTTTATAAAAGTTCAGGCTTTTTTTAAAGTTTACTTCCTGGTCATAGTTTGGAAGCTTTGTTTAGGGGAGGATTTGCACAGTCCATAGGAATTTAGTAATGCAGTAGAGCTAACAGAGACGTGTGGTATCCTTTTCAGGTGAAGGAAGTGGTTTTATTGTCTAGAAAACAGGTTTGGGGAATGGAGGAATTTTAAGTAGAATGATTAGAGAGATAAGCCATGAAGAGTCATTTGGCCTGTTTCTCAGTAATTGCCTAAACAGTGTGTTTCACTAGCTGGGGAATTTCTACTGATTTTTTTCCTATTGACTTTAGACATAGGCAAAGAGAATTATATACTTCTGTTCAGAGATTTTTTGCCTTCTGTAACCTTTAGGTTGGTCCTGGGTACAGTAGGTACAACACTCAGGTAAACATCAGCCATTATTGATGGAGTCATCTCTGAAGCATATGGATTAAAATGTGCTGAATATGTCAGTGGGTGACAATTACCTTTTCAAAAAATAAACTCATACATGTAAAATGATAAACCTTTATTTTTCCATCATTCTTCTAACAATACCTTGAACTTCTGTATTACTCTGTTAGGACTGTCATAACGAAGTACCACAAACTGCATGATTTAAGCTACAGGCATTTTTTTGTCCCCCTGCTCTGGGGGCTAGAAGTTTCAGATCAAGGTATCAGCAGAGTTATGTTCTGAAGGGGAATCTGTTTTATCCCTCTCTCCTGGGCTTCCAGAGCTTTGTTGGCCATCTTTGATGATCCTTGGCTTGTAGAAGCTTCACCCCAGTCTCGATCTCTGTCTTCATCTTCATATGGTGTTCTCTGTGGCCAGATTGCCCATTTTTATAAGAACACTAGTCCCATTAAGTTAAGGACCCACCCTACTCCAGTACGAGGGCATCTTAACTAATTACATCAGCAATGACTTTGTATCCAAATAAGACCACATTCTGAGGTACACTAGGGTTAGGATTTCCATGTGTGAATTTGGTGGGGGTGGGGAGAGATAATATTCAACCTGTAATAGCTCCCATGCTACCAAAGATAAAAACCTTATTTAATTTGATTCTGGGCATGCTCATTCATTTGGGGTTTCCCTGGAGTGGAGATAGAGGGTCTTTCGGGGTCAACTGCTCACGGCCCACAGGGCACTGCCTCTGCCTCCTTATCCCCGCTCATGTCCTGTTCTGTGGTTGCTGGCTTCTGTCTCGTCTGCCATTTACTACGTCTGTGCTTTCCATTTGATCTCTGGTTGGCAGTTTTTGTAATTCCATCTACTCATTTTTATCACAAGCACTCATTAGGTAGTAACCTTCCTTCTCCCCAAAATTGTGATTGCCGTCCTGCCCCATGCTGGGTCAGCAGGACAATTGGTGGCCTGTGTTAGGTACTTGCAGCTTTCACAGACATTTCTGTCCTGCTGAAGCTGTTCCAAGCTGGTCTAGAGAAAAATGTACAAGGCTTTTCCAGGGATGTGCAGTGGGAGCTCTACTCTGTTTCTCTGTGTCCCATACTTCACTCCCAGTGGAGGGGGCAGTGGCAGAGATAGGGCCTTTCCTGGAGACCCTTTCATATCTCTACTCTGCACCTTCCACTCTGGCTCAGCATATAGCCCTCCGATGATAGTGTCCTCCCATTCAGATAACCAAGCATGGTCTACCTGGCTCTTCTAGACCCTCAGGCTGTAAAGGTGACTCTGTCTCCTTGGTGCTGTGTCTTATGCATATGAGTCAGGATTCTCACATCTCCTGAATGCCCCTCAAGGTCAAAACAATGTTCTTTAACAATATCACTTAAGGGAATATTGCTTCTAACAGATAATTTTTTTCTTTTTTAGATTTTTGAGTGAAATACTACATAAAGTGTAGAAGATAAAATTGATAGGATGTTTCCATGATCTAGCTTAAGAAATAAAATCTTTATTCTATTTTTGCAAACCCATTGCTTAAAACAATTGTCTCAAAACTCTTGAACACATCTCAAAAAATTGAATTTACCCATATATGTGTGCTCTAGGGCCCTGTGTTACCCTTTCTCATGGGGGAGATGCGCAGTTCCTTAATGGCTGTGAGAATAAAGGCATATGTAGAGTTTGCTCTATAGACAATCAATAGAACTTGAGATGAAGAAACCTAACATTAACAGATGAAGAATATTATTAATTTTCATTAAAGATACATATACAAAACATTTGGGGAAAAAAATCTCAATATTGCGAGGGATGCTGAATATGGTCTCATCATCCAGTGCTTCCATATTAAAAGAGAAAATTCAGAGTCTTGCTAAGTCTCATATATGTCTTTATGTACACACATGAACACGTATATGTATCAATAAGCACACACACATACATATACATGTATCTCCACTGACCCTATTTCTGGGCACACGTATTTATGTGCTGGGCAAGGAGGCAGTGGTGAGTGTGGAACTTCCTTACTTCTTCAGTAAAGCTGAAGAGATTTCACTGGTCTCAGGTCTCCTGTTCTGGTCACAACATTCTGAGGTGATTCAATTCATTTCAACTGACTAAGAGATATTGGTGGATGTTAAGTTTCTAAGGCCCAAGTGCCTTGTGTCATTTGGTATAATTGATCCTAAGAGACACTTCTGAATAACATACCCCAATAGGAGTGCTCGCTTTGGCTGCACATATATTAAAATTGGAACGATACAGAGAAGATTAGCATGACCCCTGTGCAAGGATGACATGCACATTCATGAAGCATTCCATGTTTTAAAAAAAAACTTTAAAAAAGGAAAAGAGGGGCACCTGGGTGGCTCAGTGGGTTAAAGCCTCTGCCTTCGGCTCGGGTCATGATCCCAGGGTCCTGGGATCGGGCTCCACATCGGGCTCTGCTCAGCAGGGAGACTGCTTCCTCCTCTCTCTCTCTCTCTCTGCCTGCCTCTCTAACTACTTGTGATCTCTGTCTGTCAAATAAATAAATAAAATCTTAAAAAAAAAAAAATTACCCCAACAGGGGACAAAAGGCCAAGGCAGAAACTAAGGGAAGTGAGGCCTCTATTATTTATTTATTTATTTATTTATTTATTTATTTATTTTTACTTATTTTTTATTGCAGAAGAGAGTGAAGAATCTCTGTAAAGGTTTTGGATAAATAGAATGTTAGAGGTGGGTGCTAGAAGGAGGGAAAGGGAACAGAGAACGTCCCTCATCTTGTCCGGAGGCCTTTTCCCTCTGTCTTTCCCTCTCCAGACACCTGAGAAATACAACATATGTTCTTACCGTCATGGAGTTGCAGGCAGGGAAGGACACCAGCTTCCTGGGTGGTATAGATGGAATGGTCAGGGAAGACAGTTCAACTAAAGGCTCGTAAAAGAGACATACCCTGCCTCCCTTGAGGAATACTGAGTTCACATACTTTTGACTTACCGGACCAAAAACAAAGAGAACCAGGCCAGACAAATTCAAGGATTAATTGGCTGAAGGTCACAAGGCTACCTGTGATAGAATCTGTACTAACAACGAGGATTCCTGAATCCCCAAACTTGTGTGTGTGTGTGTGTGTGTAAATTTGAAATAATTTATATAGCTTTTTCTTTGAATGTAGGAAACTTAAGACGTAAGACTCAACCAAAATACAGTGTCATGCTTTGCTATAATTTATATTTCATCCCTCAGTCTCACGTTACCAGATTTCTCATTGTGAATCTCCTGATTTTATCAGTACTTACCCAAAATTCACATTAAAAATACACATACCAGGATAATCTACCATATTTTAATGGGTACTTTATAACAAATAGAAGTCTGTGTCATGATTGTTTTCAGTAGCAAACAAGATTTGTTTTCATATGCTGAGTGACCCACTTGAAGAAAGTACTTTGCTTTGTTATGAGGAAAAGAAAATAATTCAGGCCAAAGTACGGATCTTTTAAGATGAAAGGAATGTGGGGATCACGTAGTCCAATTTCTTAGTTCTGCTGCTAAGCACGGAGGTCTAGAGAAATTAGGTGACTAGAGGCCTGAATTCTTTTATCTACCAATGTTAGCATTAATTTGAAATAGTAAAGTCTGACAATTTTACTGTTGAGTGTTTTCACCAAGGATTACCAATAATCCAATTTGGGGCATGTGAATTCCAAAAGGAAACAGCAAAAAGTAGACCAGTGCTGTCTATGTCACCAATTCGTGGCTTTTACTGACACCGTCTTTCTTAGAACAGAAAGGGTCAAGTCTGTGGCATTGCAACTAAACAGAATGGCTATCATGGAGAAAACACAGCTTTTCAGCTTATAAACTATGTGACCTTGAACAAGCTAATTACGCTTTAGTCCTCTTATTTGTAAAACTGGGAAACAAAAATCTGTCTCACTGGCTCCTTCTAGAAATAAAGCCGACTAGCCTGTATAAAGCACTTACCATGGTATCTGGAAGGTGGTAATTACTTGTGTCCTTTTCTTCTAATTTTCTGATCAAGGTCACGTGTCTGACTAGTGTCCAGGCAATTATTAGAGCCCAGACCTTTTATTTTCTAGGGCAAAGCTCTCTTCTACATAGAATTCTTCCATTATTCACATCATAATGTTCTCAGGAATGGGAAGAAGAAATATCTGAGAAGTATTTTTTTGTTAGTCTGAGAAGCAAGCCAGGGTCTGGTGCCCTTTCTTAAAAATAGTCAAGTTTCTACTGCTAATTGAGATAAGGGATCCTTTCACAATCTTTTCTTAGAATTCTAGGTGTGGCATAGCTAGTTCTTTTGTTTCTTTATACATAGAGAGGGTGGGGGGATATATAATGACTCACAAGTGGAGAAAACTTGAATGTGTCTCTTATTAACTGAGCTTGTTTGAATGCGCTGGAAAATAGGACACAATGCAGGCAGGGCCAACCGAGTGCTCAAATTAAAATATCTGTTTCCAGGTTACCATGAGGCTCTAGAATGCTTTCCCCCTAGCTTACTTGGCTCCCAGAAAGAATCATTTTTAAACATCCAAATGTTAAAACACAAATGAAAAATTATTGTCAGTATTCATGAAATAATAATTAATAATCGAGATTTTTCCAGTTTTGTTGTGATATAATTGACATGCAACACTGTGTAAGTTTGGCACATGGTGGTTTGATTTACATCCATTGGGAAATGATGACCACAGTAAATTTAGATAACATCCATCATCTCATATAGGTACAAAAACATTGTTTGTTTGTTTTTCCTTGTGATGAGAACTCTTAGGATTCATTCTCTTAACAATTTTCACATATACCATACAGCAGTGTCAACCGTAGTCCTCATGTTGTGCATTACATGCCAAGTACTTCTTCTAACTGAAAGTTTGTACCTTTTGAGCACCTTCTTCTGACTCCCCTCCCTGACTCCCTGCCTCGGGAAACCACAAACCGGATCTCTTTCTTTATGTGCTTGGAGTTCTTTTGTTGGTTTAATTTTTTTTTGTTTTTAATATTCCTACATATAAGTAAGATCAGACAGTGCTTGTCTTTCTCTTTCAACTTTAGCATAATGCCCTCAAGAGCCATCCTTGTTGTCCCAGACAGCAGGATTTCCTTCTTTCTGGTGACTAGCATTTCATTGTATGCATATATCACATCTTCTTTATCCTTCCATCTTATACCTAGTATCTGCCAACCTGTGCATCTACTGTCTATCTTATTTTTTAGCCTTTGAAGACTTGAAACCAAAGATGTAAAGCTAATCTGATGGGCACATTAGTTTTGGCAGTTTATTTTTATCCAGAATATCAGTAGACTTGGAGGGGAGTTCAGTGTTCCCCCCTTGTCTTTATTAGTTGTTTTTTTTTTTTTTTGGAAAAGAAAAGTACTGTTACTTTTTGCTAGTTTATACAAATGGCTAATTGACTTTTTAAAAAAAGTTCTTCAATACTGGTCAAGTATTTCCATTTGTTCACAGTTTGTTTTAATTTTAAAATAAAAAGCATCTTCTCCACTGTGCACTAATAAATTCATCACCACTGCCTCTGGAGTAAATTAGTGTTTTTGCATTCCTAAGGTAAAAGGGATCCAGAAGTAATGGGGGAGCCACTGATGTCCTTAAAGAATCACAAAACGGAGTTTATTATGTCTTTGCTGTGCTGCCTCGCCTTTATCATTGGAGATAAAGGCAAGGCTTAGCTCCCCTCTGTGAAGCCCTGGGGAAGGCCACCAGGCCTCCACATTCTTCCTTGAACAGGAGACTAACTACTAGATTTTACCCTCCACCGTGGCCTGTCTTCCCCTGCTAGCGACTGGGCTACACCACTGACAATCCTGCAAGCAACAAGAATAGCCATTTACTTTTTCTTCCTTATTACTTCGGTAGGAGTTGTTTTGGCATTTCTCTGACGTGCTTGTTTTGTGTGTGTTTTCTCCTGACTCCTTGGGAATTTATTTGAAGGGCAACATGTTTATTGCGAAGCATGTTGGATTGTTCATTTTAAGCCTACATTTTTTAAGTGTGGAAATTGAGTTATCTGAGAAGAATCAGAACTGGAGAGATGAATGGTGACAGGCAGGAATGGGAATGCTTTGCTAGTTAGGATTTCATGTAGCCAGCAAAGACCACCTTTCAACCTTGGGCAATCAGAGCTCTCTTCTGGGCCTCATGATTCAGGCATTCTGCTTTAGTTCTCTTGAGCCGTCTATTCCCAACGGGCAAATTATTTTGAAAAATGGAATGTTTTTTTGAAGCCATATTTGTGACGCTACAATGGAGATGAGCTACATAATGTAAGTACAATAATGTAGGAACCTAATTCCCTGAGCTCTGCTCAAGAAATTAATGACTGTAGAGAAAGAGTAAAAATAGTCTGAAGATTATTTTCTATCTTAAAAAAAATATATATTTCCCTACAAATTAGGTTGTACAGGGTATTACTTAATAATTCTCGACATTAAAAAATTGATTTCTGTTCACTTTCCTAAATGGGCAAAAGTGAGTCAAGAGGCCTTCATAGGGTATAAAGTTTAGAAACAATAGAAAGGCAGATGACCCTGTCCTACACTGGCTGTCATCTTTACCTCTGAGGAGATGCTAGATGAGAAGCTGAAAGTACATTATCTAATACAGTATTGGTCTAAGTTTGGTTTAGGAAATTCACATAGGTTATGAAAGAGATTCCCTAGTAATAAATACTGTATATTCTGAGCAAAAGCTAAATCGTTTTTTCACAGCAGGACATGAAGAAGCTTCAGTGTGCTGATTTATATCATAATCCACTAAAAGAAGAATATAATGGTTCTCTTTGCCATGTTTACCACAGAACCTTTTATGGGAGGGGTTTCTGAACTTGGGCCTCCATGAGCTAACTTTGGTGTGTGAGCACCTGAGAATATTACTTCTACTAATTCTTCCTTGGGTCAGTCTGAGATGGAGGAGTCTCTCTCTCTTCTCTGTATATTTTTAAATTTCCCTCCTATTTTTAAATTTACCCCTCCCCCTGTAAAAAAAGTCTGTAACCTTTGGTCTCCCCACCATTACCCATTTCCATTATATATAACTTCGGTCAGGGTCTGAGATTGTCCCATCCAATATAAAAGAAGTGTTGAGTGTTCTTTTATTGTAGATTCAGCAAATCACTACTACTGCATTTCATTATCTTCTAAATCACTTCTATTTTCTTTGTTATGGATGTGAAGCTACATTTTATTGGGATGGACCATATGGCAATAGCTGATATTAAACTGATAATAGTGGCGATCCATGTCGTTCAACCTAAGATGTTAATATTATCAAAGAGAATTATAGTTACCAAGATACTTTTTTGCAAAAAGAGACTTAGCTACCTAAAGAATTTGGCTTAATACTTTCATAAATAGACTGGACGATTGGCAGAAGAGATCACCTATGCTTGTAAATGATACCAAGTTGGCCGAGATTGACAGTATCATGTAAGGCCAGACAAGAATGCAAAATGATACAATCAATTTGACAGTGATGTGCACTGGATAAAATGAATTACAGTTAGGGTGCATGCAGGGTTTTGTTTGCAAAATAGAATAATTAATTTGAAAAATGCAACAGGAATAGAAACATTTACTTGGACTGGGCAATATTCAGAGGAGTTTTAAAGTCACAGCCAATCATAGAGTCAGGCTCTGCTGAACAGGCCCAAATGGGACACCTCTGAGCCATTCATTCTGACTGACCATCTGGACCTCATCATGTAGATTTTGGCTGCCACACTGAATGACTATTGGCACTAGATCAATGGTTCCATTCTAAGGTCTATGAACTTCAGGCATTGGGACATAGCATTATTATTTTGAGTAATATAAGAATACTCTCCCTGCAGCCCATTTAAACTCTGTTCATCTTTCCAAACTCAGTTAAAGGTCAAGAGGTTCAGAGATTATTTCTATAGGAGACATATTGCTTAACTTAACACAGGGTCTGACAAACATTTCTGGCTGAAGATAGCACCAGCTTCTTTGTATATGGACCTTAACTTTGAACTTTTTAAGTTACTTCAAGACAAGAGCCCAGTATTATACATATATTATATTTTGGTAGGACTAGTGTGTAGTCAATAAAAACATTGGTAACATTCATCAACTAAGACTTAAGAAAGTTAGTATCACAACAATAAAAACAGCACAATGTTGATTTGAGGACATAAAAAGTTAAGAAATTTCTGTGGAAGTAGATGACCATGGCTCTTATCCTTTTGATTCTTGAACCAAATTTTCTCATTAAGAAACAAAATATGTAATTATTTTTTGTGCCAATCATATTCCATGGCGGTATTTAATATAGCCATTAAACTTTATTACATTCTAAATTCCAATAAATCTAAGTCAGTGTTTGGTTTAGTGGAGTTTCATGTAAGATTTGTTACTCAGAGGTGGTGGTTTTATGTGTTATAAAATGAAGTTAAATGGAAATAATTTTTATTGTGCTTTCATGTCTTAACTGTGGAGGTGCTAGATGGATTTTTTTTTAGTGCTAAATTTTCTGACCAAGTGTATAATTAAACTTCTGGTTTATTCTTTATCCTCCTGTCTCTACAAATTAATTAATCATTTTAGAATGATTTATCAACTTTGGTTATTGAAGTAAAATCCACAAACTACATTATACCATCTACAGTAGCATTACCCCTCAGCCCCTGTATTGTATATGTGTTTGAATTTATTAGAGCTCAGTCCCAAACCAACGTCACCCTTGAGATTTTCAGTTACAGTAATGGGTTCCTTTGGAAAATAATTCGAGACTAACTGGATGTTGTTAAATTCTCAGGCCATGGTAAGTGTGACTGTGGCAAGTGCAAATGTCAGGAAGGTTGGTTTGGGAATGCGTGCCAGTACCCAACTCACTGTGACCTGACGAAGAAAAAGAGTAACCAGATGTGCAAGAATTCTCAAGATGTCATCTGCTCTAATGCAGGTAAGAAATCCATCCTATGAAAATTCTTAAATAATCCCATTTTGGTTTTTCATGGAAAAAGGTAGGCGTTGAGAAATGTGGAACCTCTGAGAGAGACTGCTTTTGAGTATATTTTTTTGAAATGAAATGCAGATAAATCAATAGGGGAAAATGTCATCTTGCTGAGACTGGCAAGTTTGATGCTCCCCAGCTGTTCCAAATGCCTTCTTCAAGCAGGATATTCACAGGAAACAACACCCCAACAACATTTTATGTAAATTGTGAGCCATGATTTTGAATGCTGGATTAAATCTTTCAAAAAGGATTTATATAAGCTGACTTAATTATTTTCTATTACAGTTCAAGGGTGCTTTGAATTTATACCTTAGCATCAAATAGAACCAAAACTTTTTAATTTGATAGAAACTTTAGATGCACTGGATGTGAAACTCAGGAGAAAATATAGTGAAATCACAATTTTATGTTTGGTGAAAATATTTTTACATCTCATAGAAGACATTTAAAAATGTTTTTTAGAAATTTATGGTAAAGCTGTTAAAATTAATTACCCGGATCATATAAAACAAAGCAACTGGTTTTGGTTTCATTAGTGCTTAGCTGATGTTACTAAAATTCAGTACTCTTTTCGTATTTGGGCACATGGAACCTCAAAAGTCCACTTTTTCTAAAGATTGGTGGAATTTGGGAATTCTCAGGTCCAAAGCTGGGAGCTTTGATTGAGTTGTTTTGGTGGGTGTGGTTTGGGCTGCAATGGGTTTTTAAAGCTTTCCCAGTAATTCTTTTGGAAAACCCTGGGTGTGAGCCATTGTTTTGGATGCTAAAGACAAGTTTTTGACTACAAGAGTAGTGACTATCTTCCCTCTTGAAGTCCCATTGTAGGTAGAGTCCTCCTTTGTTCAGAGCTATCATCTTTCTGCAGTCTTTGACTGCATTGAATTGCCCTGTATAGATTAAGAGCAGTAAGAGTATTTTGCTAGTAGGAATCAAGGCCATACCCAAAGCAAGTTATGAGTGGATGGGTCAGCACCATGACTAATGGTCTTAACAGTCGGGTTATTCACTGTGTTAACTGATCTCCTTGCTTCTCTCCAGCACCTTAATCTTTTCTGTCTTCTCTGTAGAATTTTCCTACCTCCAGTTCCTAATACTCATCCCTACACACACACACACACACACACACACACAAGGCCTCGAATGCTTACCATATAGTCTCATTGTTTTGAAAATGTCAAGCTTTCCAAACTTCTTTCAGTAATAAAGCTTGAATTCTGCTTTGTTTCTTTGTTCTTCTTGGCTCAATTTATATATTGTTTATTTTTCAAATCAAATCTAGGGTTTTTTTTAAATAAAACATTATAAACAAATAGGAGTTAGTTTAGGAATCCATATGTTTCAACATTTAAGTGAAAAAAAAACATGAAAAAAAACATTAACATACCTTAAAGAAGAAATTTACAGAATTGTTTCAGGAAATGATGAAACATATTTGATAAGATACAAAACACAGTTTTAAGATACCTGAGCCTCTATCTTTTTTAAAATCAGTATAATACTTTTGTATAATCAACCATCCATATTCCAGTTTCATTCACTGACCGAACAATGTCCTTTACAGCATTTCCCTGCCTCCGTAGGATCAGTCTAGGGCAGAGTTATATTTAGCTGTCATCTCTTGTTAGCCTCCTTTAATCTGGACCATTTCCACAGATGATGGTGTTACAGCATTGAAAATTTTGAAGAAAATTCTCTCCAACCTTTTTAAAAAAAATTTATATAATGTTACTTGTTTTGGCTTTGTCTGATGTGTTCGCATGATTAGATTCATGTCATACATTCTTAGCTGAATCACCAGATAGAGGATTCTGTGTTCTCAGGATGTGTCATCTGGAAGTCCATGATACCCATCTGCTCTCACTGGCGAGGTTAATTTTGATCACACGGTCAAGGTGTTGTCTGATGTCTCAGCCCTGTAATTACTGATTTTGTCCTTGTAACGAATGAACAGTCTATTGGGAAACTCTTAGAAATTATAAGACATCACATCCTCATCAAAATTACCCCCGATTTACCATCCACTGATGACTTCCACCTGACCCAGTGCTCACAGTAGTGACTGAAAAATGATGATTTCCAAACTCCAGCATTTCTTCCCTATTTACTAGTTGGTACCCAACATTGTACCACAAGTAAGAGTCTTCTCTCATCTACCCGTTATTGGTTATATCATTTACTTAGTGATTTATTGTCAGTCCAGGATCACAGTTCCTGTTACTTCAATGGTATTACTCATTATCGCACTTAATTACTCTGGTGCTCAGCTTGTCCCAGATGAGGCAGTTGGAACCCCTTCAAGCTAGCGTCTCAGTCCTTGTGACATGCCTTCACTGTTTTGTTTCATCTTGTTTCAGCAATTCTTTCTTTTCTGGCATAACAAAATATTCCAGAGCCATATTGTACCAGATTCGCCACAGCTTTGGAATCAACCATGTCTCTAAAGAGTCTTGGTTCCTTTAGGTGAAGAATGGTATTAGAATAAAAAGTGTAAGTACTGGGGATGCTTATTTCTACTGGGATGAATTTGCTTCTTGGCCCTTTCTACAGACAGGATAGTAAACATGCACATGAACGTGTCCGTGCACATACATACATACATAGATATACACACAGATATATTTTAGAAATCATGAATTCATAGCAATACATATAACTGCAGTCCACCCCCCACAACATTATCTCCTGTCTTTCCCCTACCATATTTGCAGGTCCCATTTTTCACACTGAGAACTCTGGTTCCCAGCAGCATGGATATATTTCCTTATTTGCTCAATCCTAGAGTACATCTAAAATTGTTTTTAGAATAGCTTCATGTGTACCACTATACAAAACAAGTCTACCAAACATGTTGGGATTTGTTTGCAATTGACCTCCTCCCCCACCCCCACCCCACCCCAGCCATGCTCAGGATTGTTGTGTTCCTAAGTTATTTGGGTTTCTTTCCTTTTGTCTCCCTTTAGTGTAGTTATTATATGTGTTAGAAGTACAACTGAGCTTGTTTACTTCAGATTGCTTTCAGTTTTAGACTTTCCCCCCCTTCTTTGCATCCTTATTGATTTTATTTTATTTTATTTTGCAATATGTAGAACATTAGGATGCCTTCAAAAGTCAAAACTATATAAAAAAGCATCGTTAGCAGATCATCATTCTCTTCTTAAACCTTCCCTCCTGCTTTCCTCATACCCAGTAGGTAACCAACTTTATGGTGTTCTGCTTTGTCTGTGTATATGTTTATTTTAAATAAAGGCAGATAGATAGATGTATGTGTTATCATTTTTTTTTCATTTGTTCCCTACACAAAAGGTAGTGTGCTGTATATACTCTTTTGCACTCTGCCTTTGCCACTCAGAATCTCTTGGAATTCACTCCATATCAGTACATAGAAATCTTGCTCATTCTTTTTTCAGATGCATAGGACTCACCTCTGTACAAGTGACCTAATACTCAGTCTTCTATGGTTGGACACTTTCTAGTGTTTTGAAATTACAGATGTTAATGCAGAGAATGAACTGGTACAATGAACTGGTACAAATTCATATTTCGTGGGGGTGTATTTTCAGGATCAATTACTAGACATGAAATTGCTGCACCAAAAGGTAAATTTGTACACAGTATTAACACTTAACCTTTCTCTCTTACTCTCTACTCATGGAAGTCTTTCAAGTTGACTTTAGCAATCTCATTCTCACATGGCTTCTTTTAATGTCTATTTCTACCAGCTTAGTTCCGGATGACCCCCTCCCCCTAAACTGCATAAGGCTCTAAGTTCTCTCTACTAATTTTTCCCCCTTTATATCATGATGTGGTTTTCTGGAAGCAGCTTGGGGCAGAACAGGAAGAAGAGGAAGCTGGACTGGGACATAAGACTGGAGCGCAGGATGAGATGGAGCTGGGACTAAGGGAGTTCCAGAAGTTGACTCTAGAAGGGTGCAGAAGGCAAGACACAGCCTGCTGAGCAAAGTGGGGCTCAGTGCCATTGCAAAGGATTATGGGTGGTGTTCAAGACAGGGAAGTCTTCCTAGAGAGAGATCACCTTATTAGTCAGAATGAAAAGTCAGAGCGAAAATAATCTAGTATAAAGCAGAAGACCAGTCCTAGAGACTGAGCTCACTGGCAGCTAAGAAGGAGAAGCAGTATGCCATAACATGAACACAGAGTCTGTCACTTTTGCATGGGCTTCCATCTGCCATATCTTGGAGCTTCAGTTGTGAATTCTACTTGGTGGGTGAGACAGGAAGTCTCGGAACTGTTGTAAACGTCCCACATTAGCCAGAAATTGTTCAGATGTGTGGATGGGAGTGAGCCTGCCTGTCAGGGTGTCAGTGACGAGTTGTTGAATTCAAAGGTAGAGGCCGTTCCTTCCTGTCTTTTTTGAAATCAGCTCCGTATTCTGCCCTGCCGATGCTATACCTTATTTCCAAACCATGAGAGGCCCTGGTATTCCAGCAGAAAAATTCTAAAGTCCTTAGCCAGTATTCTTGATCCTTTACTCTCTGCCTTCAACTGACCCTTTTCTCCAAACCCAAGCCAGACTCTGCACTGTTTTCATTCCACATCCTTACCCCTTAGCTGAGCCTCCTTGCTCAGCATCACAAGCCTTTTCTCCATCTCCACCTCTTGAGATTCTATCCGCACATCAAGTGCCAACTAAAGAACTTACTCCTTTACTGTGCCTTTCCTCCTTTGCAGAGCCAGACTAAGGTTTATACTTTTTATATAGCATTTGTCACAGATAAGTTGCAAGTGCCTTTATGTCATCAGGTCTCATAGGTATGTGTAAAAATTATTGATTATCTGGGGCACCTGGATGGCTCAGTGGGTTAAGCCTCTGCCTTCGGCTCAGGTCATGATCTCAGGGTCCTAGGATGGAGCCCCGCATCAGGCTTTTTGCTCAGTGGGGAGCCTGCTCCCCCCACCCCTGCTTACCTCTCTGCCTACTTATGATCTCTGTCAAATAAATAAATAAAAATATTTAAAAAAAATTATTGATCATCTAAGCTCTTCCTCCCTAGTCTGTGATTTACTTAGTTTTAGTTTTATTCATCTTATCTCCTATAGCACCTGGTACTTTGCCAACAATATAATAGGCAGCAAGAAAATGTAGTGAATGGATATGTGGATGGTTGAAAGACAGCATGAATAAATGTGAAAATGGAAAAGAAGGGTGATAATTAGAGAAAAAATGAGATGATGCAGTACCATGAATTATAGCATGTGATTTGAAATAAGCTTTTATAAATTAAAATAGTTTTCAGGAAAAAAACACACACACAAGAAAAGGAAATTTAATAAATGTAAAATTCATACGAATTTTCTCAAGGTGGAAAAATAATTAGCTCAAATTCTGCAAAATCACCATTTCTATGTGACTGTGAGAGAAAAAACTCTTTATAGATAATAGCTAATTGGGAATGACCTGGGTAACAGAATCAGGCAGAGGGTATGAAGACGGGACGTTGTGGGATCCATCAATATACAGAGAGTCTAGAGGAAATATTTGGGAATGTGACTCATATACTCAGTATCTTCATGGAAGATGATGAAGAACCCAAAGTTTTCTGAAAACCTATGATGTTACTGAACAGAGTGTTTTCAGAAAGATGGCCGGGTGATATATTTACCACTGGGCTCTCGTAGCAGCCCTGTGAGGTAGATACTATTTTCAGAGAAGCAATTTGAGAGTTAGAGATGAACATAATGACCTCAAAAATGTACAGCTACAGATTAGTAAAACCTGGATTTGGCCACAAATCCATCACAGTCCCAAATCCATTCCCTTTCTAGCCCATCACATACAGAATTGCCAATATCCAGTAGCTTAGTTTAAACATCAGTATCATCTTCGGTTACTCCTAATCCTTTACCTCTCATACGCAGTCCCCAAGTCCTCTGTTCTTTCTCCTGTAAACACCCCTGAGTGTCTTCACTTCTTTCTAACTCACTGTTGTCACCCTGGTCAGCATCTATCTTCTTTCTTGCAGACAAATGTAATAAGCTATTCTCATATCCGCTGTGCATTTCACTTCATTCTGTAAATGACAACCAGCATAATCTAGTAAAAATTCATACATGATCACATGATGACTCCCTGGCTGAAAATACTTCTATGGCTTTTTGTTATTCTTGGATTAAAGTTGGAAATCTTTAACTGAGCTGTAGGACTTCAGTAAACTACACCTCTACATGCCTTATGCAGTTCATGCCACTTTCCACATCATTTTCAATGTTCCAGCCATCTCGGGCTTTTTCTTCTTATTTCCTCTTTCACCACAGAGCCTTTGCTGTTGTCTCTTGTGGGAAGTGGGCCTCCCCACCATCTCACTTCTTTAGCCCGTTATTTTTACTTTCCTCTCAGTACCTTGTTTAGGAGCTACATCCCCAGGGACTCTGTGTCTGCCTACCAGGTCTCAGTTAGATCCCCTGCTAAACTCTTCTGCAACACTTTGCACTTCTCCATTTATTTTATCACTTTGGTTTTCTCATATAATACTCTGAGAGGAGGATTATGGCTGACTTCATCTTGATTTTCCATTGTGTTTCCAAAGTCTAGGATGGTATCTGGTGAGTGGTAAAGTCTCAGTTCATATCTGTTGGTTGCTATGATGATCAATTAAAAATGGAAAAATAAGCATTAAAAAGGGAATTCCTGAAATGGACATTATACTTTTCAATGTCATTTGAATGCTGTTTTAATGTCAATGAAATCATTCAGGGTTCTAGTCAAATCCTCAAAGTTGGCAGAATCTGTGGGGTATGGTAGATCAGACGACTCCAGTGCCTCTACATTGCTATGAACCACCCTGAGGTTTTGGTGAGGGCTCACGACACTATACCTGAGAAAACCTGCTCTGGTCCCATTGTCATAAGGACGCGTGGATCAGTTTAACACTGTGGAGGTGAAATTATTAGGAGATTCTAAATTTTTCATTTATGCATTTGATAATGAATTCCACAAATATTTATTATATAAATATTATGCTCAAATATTGTGCAAAGCATTGAATAAATACTGGTGAGGAAGATAAGCAAGACTACTTCCCTCACAAAGCTTAGAATTTTCTGCTTTAGTTCACTTCAGACCCAGGTGTAATCGCAAGATAATCATTCATGCGTTGATTGGATGGCCATGTATAAAATAGCTCTGCACTTGGGGAGGTCAATTCATGAGACTATCAGAGGTCAATCATGATAGCTGTGTGCCATAAAATATAATTGCTGGACTATAATCATCAGGAAAGAATGTTGTAATCTATTTCATCCTCTCCACAGAATTGCCTAATTGGAATACTAAATTGATTTGAATTTTCTCTGTCTCTGAAAGAGATTAAAAATCATCAATGATCATTTATATGCATTTAACAAATACTTTTTTGCTTTGTTTTAATGGTTTAGGCACATGTCACTGTGGCAGGTGTAAGTGTGATAATCCAGATGGAAACGGCCTCGTTTATGGTAAATTTTGTGAGTGTGATGATAGAGAATGCATAGATGATGAAACAGAAGAAATATGTGGAGGTAGGTATACCAACTGTGTAGAGATTAATAAAAGTACTTGATTTTCACCTATTTTATTGTGCTTTTGTCACCTTATACATTTCTGCATTGTTTACTCATTTAATCTGAATTTATGTTTATTTGGAAAACACCTCATATAAGGCATTAGGGTAGACTAGTACTTTTTAAATGCAAAATCAGACTGTTCCCAGGGGAAAGCCAGATCATTATGGCAACCGACCAACTGTGTGGGTCTAGAGTGATCCTACCTGTACTTCATCTTCCCTGCTTTCTGAAGCCACTTTTATTTTGTCTCTTTTCTCCCAGTCTCTCAATTGCATGTGTTCATTTCCTTCTATTTCCCTTTCTAAATCATAAACATTTAAATGGTTTCATGTTCTATTGGAGACTTTGGAGGCCGAAAGGATTACTAGCCTAGAATCTGTCCCTCCCTACCACATACTCCGATAACATTTTTCATGATCTTTTCTATGTTTCTAAGGTATTTCTAACACCATTACTCAATCCAGTCTTCTGTTGAGGCAGTTACTGCATGTGCCACACTTCCTAGTACTAAGCACGGCAATAAGTTCTTCACATTCCCTGGGAAATGCACCAGGGGTCATTCCAGCAATCGCAGTGGGATTTAGACACTTGTTTGTCGGACACCAGACACTGTGCCCTTGACCCCGCTCATGGAGATTTGTATCCATGCCCTGGAGTCTGGAGCTCCATGAGGAGAGCCCCTCCTTGTCACCCGGAGTGTCCTTCTCTTCTGCTTACCTCTCTGGGAGCCTGTCCCCAGAGTTTATATTTATGCGCATGGCCAGCCCAGGAGAGGAAAGGAGAGAGCAGCGAGAATCCCTGCAATTTACTTAAATGTAAACATTTCAGCCTGATACTGCTGGCTTCCTTTCTCCATTAATAAGGAATTGTTTCTTTCATTTATCTCTGACAAGATTCCAGTGCATGGAATCCTACATAGTCTGCCTGCAGAATGGGTGATTTCAGAGGAGAATTTTCCTTGGAAGGATCAGGGACAAATGGGACAGGAGGAACCAGAGAGCCAAAGAGAAAGTGTCGCTAACTTGGGACAAGCTGTCCTTCTGTTTACAGAAACAAATTATAGCTTCAATTCTTGCGGTCATCCAGGTTGACCTATTTTAGGTCTGCTTGGTTCCCTCTGGTTTCCTTGCTGTACAATCCACCGAGATAAAACAGACACAAACACGTTTTTCAAGGCAGTGACCTAAGCTAGATGCCATGCAGATAATTCTGTTAATGGACTCCATCCAAAATAATTGGAAGAGTTAGGTAAATCCTAACCTATAAATATTATGTATGTATCCTACTGGTGTTTCATTTCCAGTTACGATGGGCCAGAGAAGAGGCAGGGAACGTGCTTGGGACCACTGTGTCCTGATGCACACCACCAAAGCAAAGTCTGTTTGCATGTGTAAATGTAAACATTTAACTTCAGCAACACAGTGAGCATGGTTGGGCTCCCAACCCTCCCACTAATCATTCCCATTTGTTTGAGGCTTAAGCAATTTCATGGTGCAAAGTCTCTGACCACAGACTCCAGCACTCCAGTAAGTATCCTCTGGGGGTGACTTTGGCTGGGATTGTAGATCTTTCTGCATGTCATTCACATGAAACCGATCTGTTGAGCGGTGACTCTACGGCCCATCAGTGGAACAATTTAGGAGATTTTCTCGCTTCATCAGCTCACACAAAGCAAAGAGTGATATTTATTGTGTGCCGTGTGTACTGTCCCAAGCTTGTATTTTATCTCAATTACCCACATGTGGCTTGTTAACAATATTTTCCTTTGGGTTGTGAGGATATCTGCTTAATTTTTCGTATCTACATATAAATGTAGTTTTACGTGATTCTTCTTTCCTTATTCACCTACATCTCAGTGATTTATTTTTACTAAAAGCCTAATTCAATTCAATTTTATAAATATACAAAGAATTTGGGTGAGAAGAATATAGATTTGAGATTATTTGTTAATGTCGTGGTAATGCTTACTTACATAGCACCTTGCATCAATTTCCTAAAATTACAGAGGAAACAAACTGTAGTTTAAGAAGTTAATCAAGTCTTAAAAAAAAAAAAAAACAAACAGCTGACTTCTAGAAAAGCTTTTGGTACACAGTCATCTTGCTGTTTTCCAGTGTAAGTTCCTGAGGAGACAGCCCTGGGATGTGATATTTTGTGTGGGTACAGGAGAGATGTTTTTGAGTTCATAAATAAAATGTGTAGCTTTTATATTTTGTTACTGGTGAAATCATCGGATAGCCCTTACATTGCCTTCGTGAGCAAATTAAAATGAAAATTTGTTATAGAAATAATCAGTGACTATTAGGTTAATAAGAGGTTTTCCATGGAAATCCAAATTAAAGCTCATTTAGAGAGAAAATGTGGCATCGCGTGCTTAGGTCCCTACCTCTTTCTTATATTTCACTCTAGCTCTCTCTCTCTCTTTCTCCCCCTTTGTCTCTCTGATGTATGTCTGTTGTTCCTCATCTCATGGATGAGAATAGCGTAAGAGACCAGAATCTTCTATTGCATTTTCCCCTTGTTGTGTGAGTTAAATGGCCCTACCGACACTCCTGCCATGAGGCAGAAATGCCATATTTTTCTTGAGAAAGAAAAATAGCTCCTGGTCAGTTTTCCCATGGGCCCTCTGAGATTATGGCTGCAGGGCTAGCGAGAGGGAAGAACAAAGCCTTTAGCGGCAGACTCTGATAACACACAAGTTTCGATGACATAGAAAGAAGAGATTCAACAAAATCCAGCCTGACCCTCATGGTTACCACCTTTACCGGGACAAACACACATTCATGGCTGGGTGGCTGGGTGGCATAAGCTATGAAGTGACTTGAGGTACATAGAATTTTCACCTTCTGGAAGCCAGAAGGATTGCCCAGTAGGGGTGCAGGAAGGAGGATGCGACAGCTCATTAGGTGTTGCTTGGAAGTCGGTACAAAAGAGCAGGGTAAGGTTTAATAAGAGGCAGGTCCCAGAGGAGTGTGGTGGCTTCGGAACACAAAACGATGGGCATCCTTCCCTATCATTTTGCCCGCTTGATAAATAGGAGGGGGATGTGATTGGGAGGCCAAGAGTCCATGATATTTTATTGGCCTAAAAGAAGATGAAACACTGATTTAATGGAAAACCTCTTTTCCTCATGGTGGAACACAGCAGCCTGTGGGACACATTTGAATGGAAAGATGAAATATTTCCCCTGGTTTAAGAAATGGTTCAGTCATTAATACTGTGCATCCGAGTACATATGTACCCGTGGTCTCTCAGTGGTTGGTTTCAAATGAAATGCTTAGATGACCAATTCCAGAAATGCCTCAGAATGAAGGCTTACATACCTTTGACTTTGAGGCTGTACCTTTGAGATCGGAAGGTAGTAGACAGGCTTTCATAGCCTTTCATGTCATTTCTGTAAATTTCTCTCATTTTTAATCAGCGACCTGGCTAGGACAAGTTAGAGGACACTTTGGCTTGCTTTGTGGGTATAATTACATAGGTCTATGCCCAAGAATGGTGTTTTGGGAGCAAATATATAAGTTGATTATTTTAAGGAAGGACGGTCCGGCAGGTATATTTTATTTCAAAAGGCGAAACTGATCATGAAGAGGTAGGAAGTTAATCTTGCTTTTGAAAGTTGCTTTTTTTCCCTCACTCTCTCAAATTCATTTTGGGTAAAGGCCATGGAAAGTGTTACTGTGGAAACTGTTACTGCGGGGCTGGTTGGCATGGAGATAAATGTGAACTCCAGTGTGATATCAGCCCCTGGGAGAGCAAGCGAAGATGTACATCTCCAGATGGCAAGATCTGCAGCAACAGAGGTGTGTCATTCATTCATTCACATTACTAACGACCGCAGGGGTGAGGGGGTGGCGGGCAAAGCTCTGAATTGTTAAGACTCCTCTTCTCTGGATTTCCTTTGGTATGGGGGGGAAGTTGTCTTTTATGGTGTTTGACTTTGATGTAAGTCCACATTTACTATACCGAAGAGCTTCTCTCTCTCATTTTTTATGGAGTAAAAGAGCAGAAGGATAAGAAACTTGTTACAGTTCTCCAAGCTTCACTGAACCAATAGTTAACGTAGGGACAGTAATTTCTTTGGCGGCCACCCAGAAATAGCACAGGACAACTAAAAGACAATTCTCATAGACACTTCCGTTAAACATCTCTTGACTAACAGAACCGTCTACAGCACGAACATTCTGATTATCTAGAGAGCATTCAAGAAACTCTCTTGTCTTGATAGTGAGTAAACCGAAGGCTTGGTTGTCATTCAGAATTGATTTGCAATCGGTTCACTTTTATCTGCAGGAATAAAATGGTATTGAAGAGATATAGAAGGTACGTGTCAGGCGGCCATAGAAAATTGAGGCTGACCTCTGACATGAACTTTAAGAATATCTTAGGATTGCTACAGTGTAATTTAACCTGTTGATATTGATTGATTAACTATTGATATCAAATCAAATCAGTTTTCAACACTTTTTAAAACCCTTGAAAATACTCTCCATTTTTTTCCTTATTAGCTGTACTGGTCAGTAGGAGAGGGCCATGTGGGACTGCTCCTTGCCTACCTGATGACATAAATAAGTGACCATTTTTCCGTCTAAAAAGCATAAAAATCTAGAAAGTTGGAAAACTCTATTTTTTCATTTCTATAAATGAGTGATGCTTCTTGATAGATTATGCTTCCATGGAAAACCAATTCTATGTTTTGAAAACTTGGCATAAAACATTGACATGGAAGAGTGAAATGGGCCACATTTCTGTACGCAGGGATAGGAAAGCAAAAGGCCTGAACTTAGAACAAAAATCAGAGAGAAGAGTCCTCTTGTTATATGCAGAATCAGTCTGACTCTAGAGCATACGCATTCATGTTATGTTTTCCTTTACTCTGTAAGGACGTGTTGCTGCCCGAGTCCTTTTTATTAGAGCAGTAGGGTCTGTGGTCCGCATTGTGATTTTACCATCTGCAGCTTATGCGGCGTCGCCGTGGGAAGCAAGCATCTGGGTGTTGTAAGGAGCCAGGAGAAAAGTGGAAATGGTTGGGCGGGGCAGCAGGTGGGCTCTGAGAGAGAGGTCCTTCAGAAACACACACGACGCGCCCCCTCTCTTCAGTCTCACCTCCTGCCTCCCCTTGCCCCGGAGCTGTCCGGTCTGGAGATCCACCGAGGACAGAAAGGAGAACAGCATGTCTGGACGAGGCAGGTTCGCAGTGAGACTCAGGGGTTCCTGAGAGTGAGTCGGGGAATCACTGCCATGCGTCCTTTCTTTCTCCGTGTCTCCCCTAGCACTCTTTGCCATCGTTGCTTCCGGGCCAGGAAAGAGACACCAATCCTGTACAAACTTACCTCATCTTCCTTGTTAGCCCATCTCCAAGGCCAAAAAACCTCTGTGGCAGACACAGCTCCTCGGGGATAGAATGCAAGTCCTGCATTGCCCCAAATGGCTTATTCCATTTCACGCTGGACCCACTTAGGCACACACCTGTGCTCACCCTCACTCCCGCATCTATTACACTATTTGGAAAGGCACATGTATTCGTTTTTTAAAATAAAGACATGGATATTTTAAAATACATCTTAAACATTCAGATAGAACCACCTTTTACATTTTGGTGCATGACCCTACAGTCTCTTGTTAGCTTTCTTTTTTGTCAGATAGATGGTAAGTTTCTTGAGGGCAAGGACTCTAACTCATGTTCACTGTTCTGATTTTATTTTAGAGAGAAACCAGTACCGTGCTAACGACACATCCCACAACTCCACACAATTATAGACACAGATACTAACTTCTGTTTATTAAAGAATCTCTCCTGTCTGCTTTAGATAGTGTTTTTCCTTGGTAGAACTTTATTTTTCCTCCAATATATGTATTTTCCAAATATGCAGTAGGCAAAAGATTTTAAAAAACAATTATGTCAGATGCTTTCTTTCGTGATTTTTCTTCACTAAAATCATATATATTTTTCCCCCCATCTAGGGACTTGTGTGTGTGGCGAGTGTTCTTGCCACGATGTTGACCCAACTGGAGACTGGGGAGATATTCATGGGGACACCTGTGAGTGTGACGAGAGGGACTGTAGGGCTGTCTATGACAGATATTCCGATGACTTCTGTTCAGGTATGTTGCTCTTCTCATTCCTGTTTTAAAGTTAAAAAAAAAAAAGTGTATATATATAATACTAATTTTCCTATTTTCAAGCTTCATACTGATTCTCACAGAAACTGTAAAATATCTGTGTCTGTAGGGTCCCTGTTTGGCTCAGTAGGTTAAGCATCCATCTCTTGGTTTCAGCTCAGATTCTGGTCTTAGGTTCATGAGATCGAGCCCCACCTTGGGTTCTGAAACTGGTATGGAGCCTGCTTGGGAATCTCTTTCTTCCTCTCCCTCTGCCCCTCCTCTCATGCTCACACACACACTCTCTCTCAGAATGAAAGAAAAAATGAATGAATGAATGAATGAATGACTGAATCTGTGCATTGGAAAGAGTTTGATAGTCACAGTGCTCCTGTGAGTACCTTGGAAAACCTTTGGAGAATTTACACATCAGCAAAGACCAGAGATGAAAGGGCCTCAATTTTCTTAAAACTAGTCTAACTCCTCACCAAGGAGAACCCCCTCTTCCAGATATCTGTTGCTCGGCTCTGAGCGCACAAAACCAGCAGACCGAGGACAGATGACAGTATCCGGGGTGGGGACCCTGAGAACAGCTACGCTCATGTATTACACAACTTGGCGTAACACAGTTCTCGTGGATATTTTCATGCCCTAATTCCTTGGCATAGTTTATATCCCAAGATTATTCTGTAGATTAGTGTAGGATTAAATACCAATAAGTGGATTCAAAAATTTTTTTTCCATAAACATTTATGAGCAGATACTGTTCGCCAGGGTCTGGATGGCTTTGGGGCTGTAGGTTCCAGCAGCAAAGGAGAGAAACAGGATGGATCTTCGGCTTGAGGGAACTTGCAGTTTTAAGTGCGAAGGAAAAACACACCCTGCCAGGGCTGCTCAGGGCTCAGAGGGGAAAAGAAGGCAGTCAGGTTCCTCTAAAAAAGCATCGTTGAGCAAAAACTGGAGTTGCAGCTTTTCAGCCCCATTATATTTGACCACCCAGGAGACAGAGAGCTACGCATATCCGTCTTTTTTAAGCTGGACTGCTTGATGGGTATGTAAGTAGATAGGAAAGTCCACCGTCCCCTGAAGGTTAGCCAGCAAAGGGAGATGAAAGAGCCACCCTATTTAATCAGGATTATGCAGCGGCAGGAGCTTCTCTGGTCCCGCTGAGGGGAGAGATTGCTGCTGAAACTTCCCACTGGAGAAGAGCTTCCCTCTCCTGATTATCCCGCATGCTCGGGAGAACTTCCTAAACATTTTGTGAGCACCCTACTCTTGAGGGGATGCTCTTTCCAGATTTTTCTATTGTTCATTATGTAGGAGGGGTCTTCATTATTGCCACAATGGAAATGAGACCACTGCCAACTCTTGGGTGACTCTCTGTGCCAGATACTGTCTAAGCACTTTCCAGATTGTGGCATTTGTTTTTTGGTCAAGGTCTACGAGGAAGGGAATCTGTTTCTTTTTGATCTACACACGGGATTAGTGAGGCTCAGGGAAGTTCCATAACCCGTGAGGGCCTCACAGCCAAGAGACAGAATCACAATGTTAACGAGGTCTATGAATCCAAAGAAGTGGAAGGTTCTTTCTTAACCGAAAAAATGTTTGTTTAGACTTCACTTTACTAGGACAAACATCAGGAGCCAACTATGCTAGAGGCACTATGTAAGATATCAGGGTCTAAAAATACAAAAGAATTCATGGGTTCTACCCTCAAAAAACTTACTGGATAGCAAAAAGGACAAAACAAACAACAACAAAATAAACCTGTCAAAACCAAAGCAAAACAACAATGACAAAGCTGCCACATTAACATGAAATTTTAATATAGTGTGGAATGGGAGATCCGCAGAGTCATGGATTTGTTGCTTATCTGGCCATTCATTGACCTGGGAACATAGCAGCAAACACCACAGATCACATCCCTCCTCTCACGGAGTTTACATCCCATCAGGACTGGAGAGGCAACGAACAAACGTTTTAAGTAAGCAGTGTAGAGAATGTTGGGCCTGGGCTCCTTTGGCATTTTCCTCAGGGGGATGAGGCTCTTCACAGAGGTGGTGACTTAGGTTCCTGCATTGCTGATTTTTTTGGATCACCATACACGTGCCTGCCCCTACCCTGCCTGAAAGGTAGGCTCCCAGGTAAAAAGAGATGAGAGGAACGTCCTAGGACGTAGAAGTGTGTGATCTGTGCTGGGGACTAGAAATCAGTTTAGCTATCACCGGAATGCACCAGAGACAAAAGTTAAAGCGGGTGAGAAACAGAACTAGAGGTCTTTTTACCCTGCTGCAGAACCAGACTCTATTCCAGAGGCAGTGGGGAGCTAGTGATGGTTTTAGGCAGCAACATGCTACACTCACAGGTTTCCAGTCTGGTTGTCTGGGGGCCATTTACTGAAACGGGGAATATAGAAGGAAATTGGCAAATTTATTTCTAGATATTGAGCCTAAAGGACCAAGGGCAATCCAAAGCTGTTTTTTTTTTTTTTTTTCCAGCCCATTGAATATGTGAGTCTGAAGGGTCAGGGCTAAACATGAGAAGTCAGAGCCCTAGAGTGGGTCATTAAAAATATATTAAGGTTCAGGAAATGTCATTTAAAAATGTTATTTTAAGATTGTCAGTGAGATAAAACTTGACTTCATATAATTGTAAATGGGGGAATGAAGGCGATAATCAGGCTATATAAAAAATTATGTTTGTGACTTTCTGATAAGATGTTACTGGTTTTGGTTTTTGTTATTGTTTTGTTTTTTGTTGTTTGTTTGTTTTACATAGGGTGTGTTTTTCCTTGATAAACCCATGATCTTGATTTGGGAGTGGGGTTGAAAAATTCAGAATAGCTACATAATAGTGACCACTCAGGGTCACACGTGCTGTTCTGTCTCATGGTGAGGGAGAGGGGTTGTGGGGTGAAGACGGGCAGTGACACTTCAGTCCTTTTATTGTAAGCTCACAATTCCTACTGCGTGTCATCTGGGCTCAGAGTTACCACTCTAGGTTGGGCAGGTGAAGGTTCTCAGGAGGCCGCCTTGGAAATAAAATTCTCCACTTCATCTCTTCCTTCCCTTCTTCCTTCTCTCCAGTTTCCTCTTTCTCACATTTTCCATTCCTCCCTATCCTAGGAGATTTCAGGGAAAGTGGCTGTGGCTGTGGTAGGTCGGGTTTATCGTGGGAGGAGGTTAGGGAAGGATGCTTAACCCTTTACTTGTGGTCTCGGTGCTGGGGGTGGCGCAGACCCGTTGTGGTGGCAAGAAGGGATGAGGCAAGAGGCTGTGGTTTGGACAAGACATCAGTCTGGAAGTGTGATCTTAGCATTTCTGTGTTGAGGTGAACTGAGCGTGGCCAGTGCTCCATAGCCTGCCTCCCACACTTAAAAGGAAGAACTTAGGGAAGAAGAAACTCACTTTAACAGAGACCCCACTCTTTTAGCCCATTTCATGCCCCTTGTCCCCCCCCCCTTTTAAAAAAGATTTTATTTATGTATTTGACGGAGATCACAAGTAGGCAGAGAGGCAGGCAGAGAGAGGAGGAAGCGGGCTTCCCTCTGAGCAGAGAGCCCGATGTGGGGCTCGATCCCAGGACCCTGGGATCATACCTGAGCCGAAGGCAGAGGCTTCAACCCACTGAGCCACCCAGGCGCACCCCCGCTTGTTCCCTTTTATGTTCACCCTCACTTGGAGGGGGAGACATTGTTACCTGCATTTTTAACAGGAGAGGAAACAGGTTCAGAAAAATTAAGTAACTTGACAGGGTTCATGCAGCCATTAAGTGTCATCTAGAAGCACATACAGAGCCCAAGGACTCATGTAATTTAATCTTCAAGTGATGCAAACAAACTTCTTCAATTTTATTTTATTTTGGTAAGGAAGAACTGTCCTCCGGACGCTCCAAATTCTTATAAAACAAAGCCTCTCTGAACATCCTTATGATCTGAGGCAGGCACGCATCTCTGGGATATCTTCATTTTCAGCAAATCTGTTGAATTCTGGACGTTCTGTTCAGTAAACTATTAGTCTTCACAGTTTTCCTCATTGGCCCTCGGGGCTGTACCCCGGCAAGCGTGCCACGCAGCTGACTGTCGAGGCTGTTAGTGCCTCTGTGGTAGGAGACAGGAGTAACCCAACGACATCAATGTTCTCCAGTGACTTCCCCAAGGCTGGGATGTAAGAAGGCTCAGGTGAAACACAGCTTTATTTTGCTCTCCCGTTCTTGCCATCCTGAGGTGTTTGTCTTATTTGAGTCCCAGGGAAATCTCCTGGTGGGTTGGTTGACTTTGCACTTTTAATTGATGTTCTCCTTGTTTTCATTCATTCCCGCCGAGGCCATTCATCTAATTAATAACGCGCTAAAATGTAAATATTTTACGTTGTGGATCCACCAGACACAACTATTTTAAAACCTGCTCCCTGGTCCCAAATCAATCAGTTTTATTTCTTTCTTCTTTCATTCCTATTTGTTGTTCGTCATCCACATTGTGTGTGTGTGTGTGCGTGTGTGTGTGTGCACCACTTCATCTATACACAGATATAATTCATGTGCACACCCAGATACACGTACGTACGCAACACCTCAGAGGTTTTACTATTAACAGAATTTGAGTGTAGCTACAATAACCAGGGCTTGACCGGCCATCCCGAAGTGTACCAGCGGCTCTATTTGTTACTGCTGTTCTGTGAGCTGCTGCACTGGGTTGACTTACTGGTCCCAAAATAACTTTTATTCCCGGTGGCTGTTGACATTCTGGTCTATTCCCCCAAATTCCGTAACTGCTAAAATATGCCGCAGTGTGACCTTAAACTCAATGTTTCAACTTGGCCTGCCTATCACAATGATGAAAATAGGTTAGCCCTGGCTTAGCGTTCCATTAATTTGGAAAATGGAATCATTTGACAGGACCACATTGTGTGGGTGAACTTATCATGGTGGATTACCAAAGCATCGTGGAAAGAAACTGAAGGACATGATTGAGTACATTCAGGTTGCATTGTCTTGAAAGGAAAATCAGCAAATAAACCAAATGGATTTGTTTTCTTAAATAACAAGTACTAGTTAGATCTAATTTATTCCCCCAAACTTTTCCTATGAATGGTCATCATCTTACTTTGTAAGAAGCTGATCGTAGAAGTCAGATCCCAGTTCACAAGAAGTTTTGATCATTTTAAAAGAAAGAAATATCTTCTACAGCAGAAGAACATTTATCTGGAATGGATGCAACTACATTGGTCCCAGATTGATATTTCTGAGATGACTTTGCTCCAAAGAGCACAATGATTACAGAGAAAAAATAGGTTTGCTGTCATCACCCTCTCCTGTAATGGCCTGAGAGCCTTTAAAGCTCCTACATGCCCAGCACTGCCACAACCATGGTGCCAGCTGCCTGCCCATGTGGCACTGATTGGGCTGTGATCCCATCACCTGGGCACTGTGTTGTTCTTCCGTGTGTGTGTGTGTGTGTGTGTGTGTTTAATGCAGGTCATAGGTCTTATGAAAGCTATTCTCTAATGTGCATTCTTTACATGTTTGCTATCAGGGATAACCACATTCTGTATTTGTTGATCCTCTGCCTACAGAGGTTAAAGGAATACTTGTTAGAAGCAATGGAATTAACACCTGGAGGCCATATCTATCTATCTATCTGTCTGTCTATCTGTTTATCTGTCTATGTATCTACTTGGCAAAATAGCGTGGAAGTATGAAATTTCAGTGTGTAAAACTCACTTTTTATAATTCTGTCATTTTAAAGATAAAATGAGATGAGGACCAGAAAGGTAGACTAGTGATGTATTTAGACTGAAGATACAGAACTCCTAATTTCTTCTTTTATGCATCTTTCACTGTTTGTTTGGAAAAGACTTACTGTAGTATATATGGCAGTCAAAAGGATTTTCATGCTAAACAGATCTTATCATTTCTAAACTCTTTTTTATATATCAGCATCAAGCATTTTCATCTTCTTCATTTTATTCCTATAAAATGATCCTCTTTTTCCCTTTTTGGCATAACTTTTATACTGAAATTGAGAAACTAGTAATTCCAGGAGAGAAATTGCAATTTCATTGTATGATTTCCTGTCTTCTCCGAAAGGCTTAATACCAGCTTCAGAATCTGATATCAATACCATGCATTTTTAAGTGATTTCCTAATTCCACTGATGAAATGTCATAAAGGATTTTATAGAAAAGGTACAGTTTCATTTAAAGCGAGATCCTAAAGTGTTCTGAAATATACTTGAACTGCACATGAATTAGAGTTATTGAAAGATGGAGGATATAATTTTCATTACCAAGAAAGTAAAAGTTATGTTTATGTTTTAACCTAATCTCTAATAAACATTTAGATCAGCAGTACTGCTGTCAATACTACTTTTTTTCTTCCTTTTAGGCTAGAATTATTTAAACTTTCTTTATTACTTTCTTTTTTTTAAAAGATTTTATTTATTTATTTGACAGAGAGAGAGAGCAGAAGTAGGCGGAGAGGCAGGCAGAGAGAGGGGGAAGCAGGCTCCCTGCTGAGCAAAGAGGGCTTGATCCCAGGACCCTAAGATTATGACGTGAACTGAAGGCAGAGGCTTAACCCACTGAGCCACCCAGGCGCCCTGAAACTTTCTTCATTACTTTCACATTTGCTTCTCTGTGATCCTCACTGAGACATTTGATTTAGGTATTTCTACTTTCCCCAAACAATGAAACCCTTAACAAACATTCTATATCCCTACTATCATTTAAAGTGGTTACCATGCATTCGCTGACTCTCAGGAATTTCATTCATTATAGATGATTGAATTAGGTCACTCATAATTTAATAACCCTTCTTTCTTCAGCCCAAACTTGTTCAATTGATGTTGACTTCAGATGGCAGAGTGTAGAAGAGACTCCTAAGTAGGTGATTTGAGGAGGACCCGTGGTCATCCTGAACTAAATAATGTTCTCCTGCTGTGACAGTTTCCTATTTAGAGGCAAAAGCTTTCATTCTGCAGCCCATCATAGCAGTGACACGGTCTTATCAATTTATTCCTGTGCCTAAGCAATGGACTCAGTGGGATTATCGAGGGGACTTTGATGGGTGAAGGCTGAGGCTGAGTCGGAAGGCACAGGAGGTTGGGGCTCATCACATATGTGGCAAAAGTGAGGGACACATTGTATGTGTTCTGCCCAGCTGTGCTTGGAGCTGGCGATGCCTGGAGGTGATGCACCAGCTTAAAGGTCTCATTCTTGAGAGCGTTCTTGATGCTGCACTAAATGTACAGGAAATAGAGATGTAGGAGTGCATAGGCTGCCTTTCTCCCAGTGACTATCAGAGAACAGAAATAGTGAAGGGTTAGAAAAGACATAACTTTAGAAAGGGTTAGAAAAAAGGCACAACTTTAGGGAGGAAAGTGAAACAGAGTGAGGAAAACAGTATCATAGAAAACATAGAGTGAATATGGAGCATAATGGTGAGAGAGTTTCAGAGATTTCTCCTTTTAGGTCTAGAGCAGCTACATTCCGACCCCCCCCACCCCAAAATGTGTCCGTGTATCCTCTGACTTCTTTTGTTATTAATGGGACAGGATCTTAACTCTAAAAATCTCTTCTTCATAACTTCTGATAGTCTTCATGAATTCATTTCATTCCACCACGAGTTGTGTTTGAAATGTTGACATGGGAATGAACCTGAGATAGAAACTAATGGCTGCTCTGAAGCCTGTTTTCCATCCACAGAAGTGGAGGACATTCTCCCCTCGGTCACTGTTCTCTCCCTGCGCACAGGCTCCTGCTTCATTCTGTGCCTGGGGACCAGGACCGCACACGGGGTGTGTGGTGGTGGTGTCCTGGGTAGTCAGGGACTGCTTGACATCCTTGCGTACTGAATATTTTCTTCTGACGTTCACAGCTATTTTCAGCTTTTAAAAATGAAGCTTTCTTCCTCCCTTTCAATATAACTTTTTCACTGTTCTTGTTATCAACTAGTCTCTAACCAATGAGAGCATGTTCTGTACTTTGTCCAGTATCCTTGTAGATCTAACTGACCTAGGAAAGAGACCTCTTATCTCCAAGAACTCCAGAGCCATTGACTTCTATAAACAGCCGAATTGTACTTGAAAACTGTACTTGAAACTGTACTGAAGAGCAGTTTCCATATTGTATGATTTATATCAATATCAGATCCCAAAGACGAAATACCAAGATTTTCATCCATTAATATCACACTCAGTTTACTTCAAGAAAATATAATTCCACTTCCTTTAAAGTTTTTCATGCATTTTTGGGGGCACCTGGTTGGCTTAGTCTGTTGAACATCCAACTCTTGACCTCAGCTCAGGTCTTGATCTCAGAATCGTGAGTTTGGGTCCTGCATTGGGATCCACATTTGGCATGGAGACTACTTAAGATTAAAAAATGTCATGCATTTTTGCAGCAGTTATGGAAATCCACAGTGTTCTGCATCTGTAATAATGAGTATCTAAATGTTGATTAGGAATTAAGAAAAGCTCAGCTTTCTTGCTTTTCTTTCTATCCCTACTTGTTTACATATGTGGTATTGAATAAAAATAATAATAGCTCACTTTTATGTAGCATTTTAAGATATATTATGTACTTCCTGATAAATATGGACTGACAATGTATTATTATCTTATTCAAAAATGAAGAAACTCAGAGATGTTGACATTTCACCAGCTATGCTCTGTATACAGCAGGACCAGGATTTGGACCCACTTACTTATTGGATTGATAACATAGGCCATTTTTTGCTAAGCCATACCACTACTCATCACAATTTGTTACAGGCTCTGTGACCATGTGTAAAGAAATTTAATATGTTTCCTCTTTTGGGTATACTACACTCCTCCTCAGGAAATGTGAACGCCACAGAAGTTATTGGTTTTAGGCTAAGAGTCTCCAGGTTAAGCATGTAGTATGTAGAAAAAAGGTAATGAAAAGTGTGGGGGACTCCACAAGATAAGACATGTCTCAACAGCAAATTGTTTTCAGTTTCCTGTGGCTCTTCTCCACATGAATTAATTACCAAATCCATCAAATACTCCATTTAGGCCCCAGCAGACCAATACAATCACATGCACCTGGATTTTGATGGATTCACGTGTATAGTCCTACAGACCCATTTATCTTACCAGGAGCAGTTGCTTTTCTTTACCCCTCATGATCAATCAATGTAAATCAGGTATTTAAGAACTTGAGAAAAAGATGCCTTGGCTTTAGGGTTTCATATGGTGTTGAGATCCTGGCTCATTTGTGATACTGTTGAAATGAAAACTAATTCTGACTTCATTGTCTAGTTTTTCATATTTTTTAACACTCTCACTCTGAAGGTCACGGGCAGTGTAATTGTGGAAGATGTGACTGCAAGGTAGGCTGGTATGGGAGGAAGTGTGAGCACCCACGTTCCTGCCCACTTTCTGCGGAGGAGAGCATCAGGAAGTGCCAAGGAAGCTCTGCTCTGCCTTGCTCCGGAAGGGGTAAGTGAGGGCTCTCAGGCTTTGTCACCACCTCCTGTCCTACGCGTCCAGTGCATTCAGTTCATGTATATCTTTTTTAACATAATATCACATACTATCTTACTTAGCTGTGATGCCTCAATAAGGAAAGATTCATCTTTGTAGAACTAATAATATACCCCATTTCCATTATTGAAAGTACATGGAGAAATATAATCTTTCTCATTCTCCCTCTCTGTTTCACACATGCATATACACACACACTCTCTCTCTCACTCACTCTTACTCATACCATCAGTTCAGCTTTGAGGTCTGTTCAGTTTCCATTTAGTTCAGGTCTGTTCAGTGCTACATTAAAAAAAACAAAACAAAAAACAGTTTTGCACAGCGAAGTTAACAAACAAAACAAAAAATCAACCTACTGAATGGAACAAGATATTTGCAAATGTTATATCCATAAGGGGTTAGTACCAAAATATATAAAGAACTTATACCTCTCAACACCAAAATCAACAACAACAACAACAAAAACCAAAAAACCCCTACAGTTTGATTAAAAAACAGGTAGAGTTTCCGAATAGACATTTTTCCAAAGAAAACATACAGATGGCCAGCAGACATATAAAAAGATGATCAGTCATCAGGGAAATGCATATCAAAACCACAATGAGGTATCACCTTACACCTAGCAGAATGGCTAGAATAAAAAAGACAAGAAATAACAATTGTAGGCAAGGATGTGGAAAAAAGTAACCCTTGTGTACTGTTGATGGGAATGCAGATTGGTACAACCACTGTGAAAAATGGAAATTTAATTAAAAAATCTAAAACTTTAAAAATGGAATTACATGATCCAGTAATTCCATTACTGCATATTTACACAAAGAATATGAAAACATTAATTTGAAAAGATATATGCCTGCCTATGTATACTGCAACATTATTTGCTATAGCCAAGATACGAAAGCAGCCTAAGCATTCATCAGTAGATAAATGGACAGAGAAGATGGGATGTCTATACACCATGGAATATTACTCAGCCATAAAGAAGAATGAGCTCTTGCCATTTGCAACAACATGGATCCCTCTAGAGGATATAGTGCTAAGTGAAATAAGCTAGATAAAGAAGATAAATACCATATGATTTCGCTTATATGTGGAGTTTAAGAAACAAAACAAATGCACAAAGAGAAAAAGACAAACAAGAGAACAGACTCTTACAGGGAACAAACTAGTGGTTGCCAGAGGGCAGGTGATGGGGACGATGAGTGAAGTAGATCAAGGGGATTAAGAGTATACTTTTTTTAAAGAAAAAGTTTGGATATCTGCTCAAAACTTTCTGAATGAGACCATTTAATTGTCCACCGACATTTCTGAAACTCATTAACGTTGCATTGAGGACCTTGTTAGCTTTTGAAAAAGCATCCTGGGAACAGACCGCTCTGAGTAGGCTTATGTTGTTCTACAAGACACATAGCCTTGGGTCTGCTCTTGGTCCCAGATCAAGTACAAATTGGAAGAGGAAGAAGAATTTGTCTAAAGGATAGCTGGTTCCATTATTTTCGATTTATCAAAATAAGAAATGCATTTTCACCTCTCACATGGAAATGGCAAAGTTAATATGAAATATGCCTTTGGAGGACCTGGTAATTGAAATTACTACAAATTTTGCTTGTGAAAGAGGAAAAAGAGAAACACTTCCTTTTACCTGAATGTTAGATCAGAAATTTAATTTATGTTGCAGCTTCCTCTTTGAAAAATAAATTTTTTATTGAGATATAATCTAAATACCACAGAATTCACTCTTTTTAAGTACGCCACTAAGTGGTTTTTAGTATATTTATAAAATTATGCAGTCTTCACCGCTATCTCATCCCACAGCATTTTCATCACCAGTAAAAGAAATCCTGTGCGCCTTACCAATCACTCTCCATTCTCCTCTCCCGTCAACCCCTAGAAACCACTGATATGCTTCTGTCCCCATGGATTTCCCTAAACTGGGTATTTCATATGAATGGAATAATAAAATACATGATCTTTTTGTTTCTGGCTTTTTTTCACTTAGCATACTGTTGTCAAGATTTATCCATGTACTTCAGTCCTTTTGATGGCTGGATAGTACTCATTTGTGTGGATATACCACATGTATTTATCCATTCATCTGTTAGTAGACATTTGGATTATTTCTAGAAACTTCTTGACCATCATGAATAATGTTCTATGAACATTCATGTATAAATTTTTGTGTGGGTGTGTGTTTTAATTTACCCTGGGTATATACATATATGTGGAGTTGCTGGGTCATAGGGTAACTAACTTTTTGAGGTACATCTAAACTGTCTTTAAAGTGGGGGCACCATTTTACATTCCCACCAGCAATGCAAGAGAGTTCCAGTTTCCTTACATCTTTCCCATTATTTGTTATCAGTTGTCTTTTTGATTACTTAGAGTTTTCTTCACATAGAAAACAAAGTCCCCAAGATTATTTGTACCATAGGTGATGTTCCCATATTCTGATATGTATCCCTACTGATTATCAGTAGAAGGTTAGGATATAGTTAAAAGAAAATTTTCATTTCATAAATTTTATTTCTGACTTGACCCCTTTTCACCAGCAGCCCCACATGGAAACTACTGTTTTACCTGCATTAATAAAATATCATCATTTGAGAGCTTGAGTAAACCTGTCACGCTTTTAAAGGAACAAAGGTTAAAAGTCACTGTCCTTCAGATTACTGTTATACATTCATTCATTGTTTAAAAATAACAAGTTTATGATGGAAAAATAAGAAAAGCCTATAAAGTATGTCTCAAACATAGAAAATCACTCTCTATTACCAGTTGTTTTTTATTTGCCCCTAAATTTTTTAATATGGTGTTAGGGTAAGAAAATTATGGTGGATTTTAATTTTTGTGGTTATCAGTCTTTGCTAACTCTGACAAACACATATTTGTCTCTTGCCTTTCTAGAGATTCTCTAATGTATTAGTTACCATTTTTAAGGAATAGCACATACGTAAAATTTATTTTGTTAAAAAGGTGTTGAATATTATGTTTAGAATTAGAAAACTTTTATTATTTTTATAATTCATTTAAGCTTTTTAAAGTACTTTAGAGATCAATAAAAAGCTTCTCCAGTTTGCTCGAGGGAAATGGAGGTATTGATGAGTGGAGTGATTTTGCAGGGAACCATAACAAAATATTAGAATTCTGAGAACGAAGACCGGGGATTTATGGGAGCTAGTCCAGTGCTTGGACCAGTGGTCAGAGACCCTCTCTTTCTCACAGAGCTACCTTTGCAAACTCACTGGCATTGGATGTTTTAAAGCAAATGGCCAATATGAAAACTTATAAAGGATTAGTTTTGCCATTTATGAGTGACAGCTACAGCTGTGCTTACATGAGTGAGGAAAGCAATTACAAGGCCCATCGGTTCTCAAGCCGGAGATCTGCAGCCGTTCGCTAGCTGGGGCCAAGAAAAAAATTCTTTGCGTAGAATGTACTGAAGTTCTTCAGTGTAGTCCACCTCAGGGGCCAGGTAAAGGCATTTGTGCAGCGGAAATTAAATTAGATTACTTGCTTCTACTGATGATGACTGAGTGTGATCATTATGTCTTGAAAGCAGGGGGATAATTTAGATAATCTCTTAAACTCTATTAATCCTGTGGCTCCTTGATTTCTATTCCTTATGGCCTACAAATATCTTTTTATTTAATGAGATGACTCTCGTCTACTTGATTTGGACCCTCAAGTATTCATCCTAGTTTCTGCCTCCTGGGCTTTGGAGCTCAGGGACAGCTTTCTCTAGTTTCATGCCAGGGCTCCGCTCAAAAACTTGAAATGGCTTATGATTGACTACATATTAATTTTAAGTTCTTTTTGACTTAAGAATACAATTTTTAGGTTTTTAATTGAGGTTCTCTTTCTGAGTGTGTGTCTGGCTTTGTCCAAAAAATGTGAGCAAATTCATGTGCATCACTTAGGAGCAGAGGCTTAAGAGGCGGTGAGAGATTTGCCATCTCTCTTGTCCCCGCATAGGGATTTGCAGGGTTTGCGATGGTGGTGATCCATTAGCTTGGGTGTCTGAATGAGGATGGTTGGAGAAACCTCTGCTGACCTACCAAGGACCTATAACAAGAGGGAGAAAGAAACCTTTGTTGTTTTAAGCAGCTGGAATATTAGGGTGGTTTGTTACTGCAGGAGAACTCCTGACTCAGACTCTTTTCCAGGTAAAACCTTTAGGGAATGTAGTTAGAGCAAATAAACAAGCAAACACAAAAAAAATACTTAACCCCAAAGAGAGGGGCACCTGGGTGGCTCAGCTGGTTAAGAGTCGCCTTTGGCTCAGATCATGATCCTAGAGTCCTGGGGTCAAGCCCCACGTGAGGCTCCTTGCTCAGTGGGATCCTGCTTCTCCCTCTCCTCCTGCCATTCTTTTGCTCTTTCTTTTAAATAAATAAATAAATAAATAAAATCTTAAAAAAAAAAAAAAGGAGAAGGAAAAAAACAGTTGAGGTTTGTAACTATATGCGTATCTTAGCAATAGCAATACGCATGTACATATTTTAAAAGTGATGTATTCATGCTGTTCTATCAACAGCATTTATGTACATTGTTCCACAGGTAGAAGGCTAAGAACATTGAGTGTATTATCTTTTTTTTTTTAAATATGTCCCCAATACAATGAAGTAGGAAGTATAATTATTCTTCTTTTTATAGAAAAAGAAATTGAAATTTGAAGAGTTTTTCATCCTGCATAATAAGTGCCAGAGGTGTAAGTTTTTATACAAACTTTTATTATAGGCCATCCAACCCCAGAGCTGTTGTTTTAGATCATTTACTCAGTCTTTAAACAATGCCAATTTGTTAGCAATATACAATGACTGCATTTCCTTGTTAAAAGCATTTTTATGCAAGATCGTTGATATTGTTGCATAGTATTCCATAGTATAATTGTGACAAACAAATTTAATTGGTCCTCCTCTGCTAGACATCTAAATCGTCTCTTAATTTATTCAAGTTCTAAATACTATCATTTACGTTCTTGCAGCAGAAAATTTGCACAAATCTTTCTTAGACATACATCTAAATGCCTACCAATATATTAAAGCTTTTCAGTTAAAAAAAATTGCCCAAGCAAATCATATTCTCTAGAAGAAGTGTACCAATATACTCTCCTACTAGGATATAACAGGGGTTCCCTTCGCCCACCAATAGGGACAATTTCAATACTCAACTTTTCTTGATACATTTTGCTCTTGCTGTTATGAGCTTACCACTTATCAAACTCCTTTCATTGACTTCTATAATCATCAAACAAATTATTTTTCTGTAGGCATTATTATTCAGAGGCTTGTGCTTGCTGTATTTGCCTTCTTTGATCATCATTTGTCCTTGTGTCTAAGTCATCTTTTTGTTTGGTCTGCAATCTCGCATGCTTTTGTTACCTGTCCTCTGTGCCCTTTGGTTTTCTTTTATCAGACTTGTTCTAAGAGGTATTGTGTATGTTTTAGTCCTTAAGCACACATGAACGTGTACTCCCACAAGGGAAGGTGGGAAGTGGAGGAAGAATGATAAATTGAGGCTAATTATTTAATATTGTAGCTTTTAGAAAATAGAAACTATGTCCTCATTTTTATCAATTAGTACATTTTAATTAATGAATTAAGCAAGTTGGTTCAATTCCCTTAGCTAGGAACATACTTTCATTATAAAGAATAATAGCATGCCAAATTCCCACCATCTGGAGATTTTTCAATTACAGCCATAATTTATCTCTTTTACTGGCAAAGCACATCTTTAAATATTCTTGTTTTAGTTATCAGAGAAGTTTCCCATGATGCATGCATTTTTTAACTCTGTGATTTTTACTCTGATTTTTTTGACAACTGAATCATTATTTTTCTTATTCATGGACACAGAGATGTTGTTATTTCAAACAGAGAAAAACTATTTAAAAAAATGGAAGTTCTCCAGTGTATTTAAAAAAAAAAAAACTTTTGGAGAGGAGGATCTTTCTATATTTTTGCTAATTTTTTTACAGATTTATTGAAGTATAATTGATAAACCAAAACAACTGCTCATATTTAATGTATACAATTTGATGAGTTTGGACATATGTGTACACCCATGATGCCATCACCACAGTCAAGATCATGAATGTATCCATGCCTCCAAACATGTCCTTGTGTCCCTTTGTGTGTGTGTGTGGGGGGGGGTGGTGTTAGGGATACTTAATATGAGACATATTTGAAATAGTCAAACTTATAGAAGCAGAAACAGGGAACAGGGAAATGAGGACTTGTTTAATGGGTATAAACACAGCTATATAAGATGGATAAGTTCTAGAGATCTGCTGTCCTACCTAGTGCCTATAGCAAATAATACAGGATTTTAGACTTAAAAATTCAAAAGAATAGATCTGCAAGCATTTAAATTAAGCACCACACCACCTGTTGTGATTTTGATTATATTTTTAAAATTCTTGGTGGCCTAATTAAATATCTCATTTTAAGTTAGCTGCAGTGGAAAATGCACAGAGTTTTCAAGTGACCAGGGAGCCCCGTGTGTTCTTCCTGCAGAATTTCGAGACAGCAAGTAGGATTCAGATTTACACTGTTCTAAGTATATCTTAGATCTACTACATCCGCCAGTGCTCGAGGACTCTGGAATGGTCATGCACTAAATTATGGCATTTTAAACATAGCTGCTAACGACCACAGCCAAAGAAGATGAAGAAATGACCCTGTGAAATTAACGTCTTATTCCTCCTTATCTGGGAAAATATCAGTGAGTTTGTAAATCATGTCAGAAATAAAAAATCTGTATTTTGTCATATTATATGATGAAAATTCAGTCCGTGGATCCTCAGGCAGTCTTCCATGGGTCTCTGAGCACACTTGGAACTCCTAGGGCTTCTGCCATAGCTTCTGTTTGTTCTGTTGTCATGGAACGACCCACAGTAGTAGTAAGGCCCCTAAGAAGAGAAAAGCCTGTTTATTATTTGCTTTCTTTGTACTCAGAAAAACTTACTAGAATGTCTTAAATTGTATATGCATCTTCTATTTCACAAAACCTCAGGAATATAGATGCTATTTATCATGACTTTTTCAAAGATAAGGTAAAGATAAAAAGTTCGGGGTCCAAAGAGAACTAAATACAGTGCCTCCAACATCCTTTTTCTGTGTCCTCATGAGGTGCTGGGACCTCTGCGTGCTGGGACATTTTCTATCCTCAAGGAGGCCAAAGGTTCAGGTGTCCAGAACTGGTGGCTTCCTGGAAGGTCCTGGTTAAATCCAGGGTTAAATCTCTCATTCCTATGAGGAAGGAGCACTTGCTAAACTAAAGGCATAATTTTCATAGATTCAAGGGAATTGCTAAAAAGAATTGAAAAGAGCCAAATTCAATAGAAATGGCAGCCTCATAGAGGATGATTATTCAGGGACTCCTTTTTCCAGTAGGTAATTATCCCTGTTCCTTATTCCCCCTTCTTTGTTTTATGTTGCCTTTCTTCTTGGCATTTTTATATTCAGTAGAACTTAGAGGAGAGAAAGAAATTCAGAAGGTGAAACAATTATTTTGTATGTTTTTAAAAAAGATGATAGAAGATATTTCAGAGGAAAGTAACAAACTTAGTATTTTTTAATTGCCTGAGGTTTTTCTAATGTATAGTCCAGAAAACTGTATCACTTCCAAGACAGAGTGAATATTTTTTTTGTAGCAGTCAACAATCTTGCTGTAATGTTTTATCTCTGGCAATAGAACATTTTGTGTCAAAGATAGGAATTGATCCAAATAAATAGACAACTTTTATTACATTTTTGCATAATTTTTATGTGGTAAATTGAAAACCAGTGAAATCCTTTGGCTAAGAAAACTTCCTAGTAAGAGGTGCAGCAAATATCGTCAAAATCTATTTGAAATGAAAATAGAGAATTGGACAGGAATTCAATCCCAGTTTCTTTAAGTGAGCTTAAAATGAAATGTGTGACCACTATGACAATTTTGTTACTACAATTATATATTTATTTCTATTAAAACACTAAACACAGAGTGAGGATGTAGTGTGTTGCTCTAGCGGTTTTGTACTTGATTTTTTTTTCAGTAGAAAAATGCAAACCAGATACTTTTAGTGGGAAACAGTAAGGGCTGGCTATCAGCCCTAGTCTTCATGGAACCATACGCTCTGCAGATTTCCATTTTAATAGAAAACGAACGAGGCAGAATGTCATCATTTTGTCTAAGCTTTAACGTCATAGAGCTGATCAGAACCCCATGATTCCCCTCTTGGACACACAAGATGTTATTATAGATGTTATTAAAAATTGATGGGGCTGGCCATTGTGCTGTATTCACGTAATGGTTGTATTCAATATATAATCATGTGATAACACATAGCCAATTAATGCATCATATTTTCCTTAATGGTGTTGTTTATAACATTTAATCAACCTTATATCTACTGACCACCCTACCATGTATCTCTGTGCTAAGCCAGGGGTCAGGAGGATCAGGAAGCCACATTCTGTTTTTGCTGATAAAGTTTTATTAGAACACAGCCAAGCTCGTTTGTAAGCATATGGCTGCTTTCTTGCTGTAACAGCTAGTTAAATAGTTGCCGCAGAGAGTGTATAGCACACAGAGGCTCAAATAGTCACTGTTTTGCCCTTTATAGAAAAAGTTTGCTGCTCTCTGTGCTAAGGATTTGTGGCAGGTGTGGCCAACCTGGTGGGAAGGGGACTGAGTGTCTTGAGAATGAGAAGAGGAAGATACTGTTTTCTAAAGAAATCTGGGTGCAAATATGGCTTCATGAAGTGAGTTAAACTGGAATTGAGTCCACAGGGAGGAGTAGCATTAGATAATGATTTCGAAAAAGTGTGTTCTAGGTAGAGGGAACCACATGAACAGAGACACTGAGTTAACGGGAGGATAACTTTTGTAGGGAACAAAAAGCATTCACTTTTGATGATAAATGAAGAACAAAAAAGTAGTGGGAGACAGCCCCGGGGACACATGCCATCTCTCCTGCCTCCTACCACTTCTCCCCACATTGTGATGGGTTTGACATAGAAAAAGCGACTTCTTGCAGAACTCTTGTTCTCATAATTGTCTTATGAGGTTGATTGTTAGTAAGAAGGACACACATGGTAAGCATGATTGTAAATAGGCTAGAATGATGTTGTAGAAATGCCGGCTAACCTGGCTTAGGGCCCACTCCGCTGTGTCACTGATGAAATGCCAAGCTTGATGTAACTAAAGTTCCCAAGATTGAAATCTTCCCATGAACGAGATCAATATGTTCACATCTTTCTTATGCCCATCTCTCTTCTTCCTACACCTCAAACCATGTCTGCTTATTTACCGGCAGTAGGAAAAGACAAGCACAAATCTAGAGTGGCTGTTGTATTGAGAGTCACTCATATTAGCAGAGTAGTCAAATGACAACAGTTCAGCAATCAGGTTAGCATCTCAAGGGTCACATTATCTGTCCCGGGTATGTCTACACGTACCCATGTGTTTTATTTTCATTTTTTCTTAGTTTTTATTTAAATTCCAATTAGTTAGCAGACAGTGGTATTCGTTTCAGATGTGCGATTTAGTGATCCAGTACTTCATGCAACACCCAGTGCTCATCGCGAGTGCGGTCCTTAATCTCCATCATCTACTTAACCCAGCCCTCCACCCACCTCCCTTCTGGTGACCATCAGTGTCTTCTCTATATTAAGAGTCTGTTTCTTGGTTTGCCTCTCTGTTCCTTTCTTCACCCCCCAGCCCTGCTTCTTTGTTTTGTTTCTTAAATTCCACATAGGAGTGAAATCATATGGCATTTGTCTTTCTCTAACTGGCTTATTTTGCTTAGTATCACACTCCCTAGATCTATCCATGTCATTACAAATGGTAAATCAAGATTTCATTCTTTTTTTTATGGCTGAGTAATATTCCATAACACACACACACACACACACACACACACACACACACACACACACATCTTCTTTATCCATTCGTATTATCCTCATGTGGTATTTTATTTTATTTTATTTTTTCAGTGTTCCAAGATTCCATTGTTTATGCACCACACCCCATCCATGTGGTTCAAATGACAAAGGGCATCATATCATGAAGCAAGATAGTGGATTTTGGGTATGGACGGGAGTGGCTCTACACTCAATCTAGACTTTGCCACTAGCTAAGTATCTGAGCCAGCAAGTCATAGGCTAAAGTGGCAGCAAAACCCTAATGGGGACTGTGAACTTAACTTCTTTAGGCTGCTTTCCCGCTCCTTTCTTTCTCTCTGCAGTAAGTGAACTTGACCGTGTTCTGACTCATTTGGGCCCTTACATTTTCTGTTCGGTCACATGGGCTCCATGCCCGTGATTTCCGACTCAACTTCACAACAGACTCTCTATCTGGTTTTGCATAGCTAACTATACAGAGCTGACTGTTCCTCAGGAGAATCAGGTGACTGGCCAAGCTGTTCTTCTAGACTCTGCTCTTTCCCAAGTGACTGTTTTGAGTATGGAGTGATGCATTTTTCAGTCATGGCATCCTTTCGTTTGGAATAAAGCAGTTAAGATGGATGAGATTTGGTTCTCCATAAATATTTATTTCTCATGTGATGTCTTTTATTTGGATAAAGGAGGAAAGGCAGGATTCTTTGGCTTCTTATTTAAGTTTCTAAATAATTCTGGCCTCTTTGCTGCTTAAAATATCCATGCCATGTGGATGCTTGTAAATAGTACCAAATGGTCTGGCATGGTACGGTCGTGAGCCATTTAAGGTTTGAATGGTCTCAAGGATGAAACGGCAAATCTTTGAGGTCATTTTTAAGTCCTTTACAAGGACATTGAATTCTTTGCTAGGATTTCTTTCTCTGGATTTCTTCCTAAGGCCCCATATTTTCAATAGCTAACGAAAGGAGTTTAAAAGAAATATTAAAAAATACAAACAGATATAGAGGATAAGGTGACTAGAAAGTAAAGTCTCTTATACTTACTCATTTGATTAATTTGCTAGAAGTCAGGGTATGATTAATGTTACTATTCAATTATAGTTGCAGTGGTGAGACAGACTCCCACAACTTGATGCTCGAGTGTAGTTTATTATAATTATGAAAGAGTCAGTAGCAAAACCCAAGTGGCATAGTTCATGTTTGATTCTAAATGCACTCTCTGGATGATCATACTACATAAAGAGAAAAATCCAGAGGGATTTTTGGGAAATGAGATCCTTTGTGTTAGGTTGTGTTAGGAGGCCTGAAGGTCCTGTGGCTGCACATGGGTTGGTCAGGGCTGCTACAGACTGCATTGTTCAATCCTGTTCTCAAATGTTGCTATGGACAGGCATCAATTTCTTACTTGGGTGGAGACTCCTACTCACCGCCAGTATGTGCTTCCTCTCTGTACCTCATGCTTCGGCCACTTCCATGGTGAGGGCATGTATGTCTGTGGGGTTGACAATTACAGAGATGGTTGTTTGGCCCATGACACCCTCACAGGGTGCACTCATGCCATTTTTCGTTTATGTGACCCCTGAACATTTTTGTACCTTTCTGGATCCTTAGTTATGTTATCTGTAACCACAGTATTATTATAACTGCTCTGTGCCCTCTAAAATGTTGTGAGGGATAAGAAAGACAGTACATGTGAGATTATTTAACTTTAAAACTAACTTGCAATTGTAAGGGATTATAAGGGCTTAACTAAATGACATAGCAGCTGAACCCAAGGACACAGAATTTATTTTTTAAAAATATTTATTTATTTTAGAGGGAGAGGGAGAGAGTGTGTGCACATGAGTAGGAGAGGGGTAGAGGGAAGGGGACAAGGAAACTCTTGGCTGAGTGCAGAGCCCGATGCAAGGCTCAGTCCTACAAACCATGAGATCGTGACCTGAGATGAAACTGAGAGCCAGATGCTCAACCAACTGAAACACTCAGGTACCCCAAGGGCGCAGAATTTCATATAGAAAACAAGATCAATATTCACTCACTCATTCATTCATTAATTCAGTCATACATTCAACCTATATTTGTTGGGATCCTACTATGTGCCTAGAGTCAGTCTAGGTGATGAGGAAAGAAAAATAAATAAGACAATTAATATCAGGGCTCCCACAGAGTTTCTAGTGAGTTTGTTTGGGGGAAGTTAAATAAGAAAACAAATAATTTCAGTTACTGCTAGAAGAAGGAAGTCAAGATAATATGAAGAGTGTCTGGTGTGGAGTTTGGGGCTTGCTCCAGATAAGGTGTCAGGGACCTTCATGGAGGAGGTTCTCTTTGGCTAGATCTGGGTATTGAAAGGGGATCAAATGAGAACTGAGGAAAGATAGCCAGAAAACAGAAGAACAATGGCTTATACAAAATTTCAGACTCAGATGATAAAAGTTTCCTGGAGGAGATCCACATCAGGTGGGCTCTGTCCTTAAAGAACCCGCAGAGGAGACTGAGAGCTTGTTGAAGAAGAATTTTTAAAATACCAATCCAAACTCCTACCTAATTTAATTTTGTTCGTGATGCAGCCTGGGCATCAGGGAGTTTAAAAGCTCCCTGATGATTCTACTATGCAGTCATATTAAGAATCGCTGCTCTGCAGAGTCTGTAATGGACAAAGTCTTGCAGGAAAGGATGGTCATTTGTGCTCTTGCCCTACTTCCCACAGAGCAAACAAGGCTTTGGGGAGTGCTAAGAGTTGCAGAAAAATTACTGTCCTGTGGGGTCTTTTCCTCATGCTCTGTTGAATAGGTGGGAAAACAATGAGGTGGAGGTGTGGGGAGGGGGGTGCAGCAGGGGGTATGGTCTTGGAGAAGTGGGGAGAATAGTTTTCGAAACAGGAAATCACCTCAGGAGACACAGAAATATGAAAGAATATCATATGTTTGTTCAAGGACTTGCTCCAGCCCAGTTTTTGTGTATCTGAGGTGGGGGTGAGAATCTGTATTTTTTTCTAATTTAATTTTATTTTTTGGTGTTCCAAGATTCATTGTTTATGCATCACACCCAGTGCTCCATGCAATATGTGTCCTCCTTATTACCCACCACCAGGCTCACCTAATCCCTATCCCCCTCCCCACCCAAACCCTCAGTTTGTTTCTCAGAGTCCACAGTCTCTCATGCTTTGTCTCATCCTCTGATTTCCCCCAATACAGTTTTCCTTTCCTTCTTCTAATGTCCTCCACATTATTCCATATGCTCCACAAGTAAGTAAAACCATATGATAAATGACTTTCTCTGCTTGACTTATTTCACTTAGCATAATCTCCCCCAGTTCCGTCCATGTTGATACAAAAGTTGGGTATTCATCCTTTCTGATGGAGGCATAATACTCCATTGTATATATGGATCACATCTTCCTTATTCATTTGTCCGTTGAAGGGCATCTTGGCTCTTTCCACAGTTTGGCGACTATGGCCATTGCTTCTATGAACATTGGGGTACATATGGCCCTTCTTTTCACTAAATCTGTATCTTTGGGGTAAAAATCCAGTAGTGCAATTGCAAGGTCATAGGGTAGCTCTATTTTTAATTTCTTAAGGAATCTCCACACTGTTTTCCAAAGTGGCTGTTTCAACTTGCATTCCCACCAACAGTGTAAGAGGGTTCCACTTTCTCCACATCTTCCCCAACACTTGTTGTTTCCTGTCTTTATAATTTTGGCCATTCTAATTGGTGTAAGATGGCATCTCAGTGTGGCTTTGATTTGAATTTCTCTGATGACTAATGATGATGAATATTTTTTCATGTGTCTGTTGTCCATTTGTATGTCTTCTTTGGAGAAGTGTCTGTTCATATCTTCTGCCCATTTTTTGACGTGATTATCTGTTTTTTGAGTGTTGAGTTTAAGAGTTCTCTATAGATCTTGGCTATCAGCCCTTTGTAGTGTCGTTTGTCTGTAGTGTTATTTCATGGGTTGCCTCTTTGTTTTGTTGACTGTTTCCTTTTCTGTGCAGAAGTTATCTTGATGAAGTCCAAGAAGTTCATTTTTGCTTTTGTTTCCTTTGCCTTTGGAGACTTGTCTTGAAAGAAGTTGCTGTGGCCGATGTCGAAGAGGTTACTGCCTATGTTCTCCTCTAGGATTTTGATAGATTCCTGCCTTATGCTGAGGTCTTTTATCTATCTTTTTAAATAGATTTCCAGTGTAAAGATGAAGCATTTGGGTATGAATGCTGGGGGTATATCTCTTTCACAAAAATGTGCTTCCATGGCCCTCGATTGCTCAGAAATCCTTGACCTGCTTTCCAACTTCATAGATTGTTTTCTGAGAACTAACCTGTGGTGCTGTCTTGATCCGAATAATTTGTATTGTAATGAGGGTTTCTTGGAATTCTCTATCAAGAAATTCTTAACCTGGAGTTCATGCAACTCTGAAGTTGAGTATCGGGGCAATAAGAACCTCTTAAAATAGCACAAATGTGTTGTGTGAACCTTCTTATACTTTTATGAAAAGAGGGTCATAGCTTTTTTTACCAGATTCTAAACAGTCTGCATCATATCAGCCAAAGGTAAACCAAAACAAACACTTTTAGAAAGCTATCACAGCAGATTTTTAAAGAACATATTTTGAAGTACTTGCGCCTAACTATATACTTATAGTGTAATAATTAAATCAGTACATTATACTGCTAGGGATCAAATATAGAAATAGTTTGTAATATTAAGCATAAAATCTAATTGTATATATAACTTATGATTCAACTTGTTGTTTTTTTTTTTAAAATGTGTTCATAAGATATAAGTTTGGAGTAAAAAGTGGACCAAGCCCCAAACCATTTTATTCTAAGTCGTGAGAATTTGTCACTGAAGTTTCTTATTAGGGTGACTGGAAACACAGACAGATATTCAGACAGGGAAAAAGATAATCCCACTGCTATTTTTCTGTCAGAACAGAATGACATTTCTTCTATAATGCTTTTGGGTTTACTCTCTACCCATGAGAGGTGTCCATTCTGATCAATAAATGTTTTAAGTATTGGTTGCTTATAAGAGCACAACCTGGCATTCTAGAAATAACAGGAATATGTGAATAAGAACAGAAGGAAATTTAATTTATATGCTAATCAAGTTTCATTAGAATTGTTTTAAGGAGACCCATCTCATTATGTAAAAATAAAGTCTTTTATTAACAAATATAAAAATTTAATAAAGAAATATAATTGGTGTTTTGCAATTCCTATGTGGCTTCAAACTGAGATTTAGTGAGTCCATAAACTTATTTCCAATCAGCGTTCAGTCATATTATTATTGTTCTAACTTTGGCTAGTTCATGTCCTTGTTAGTCTTGGAAACGTGTAGGATATGGCTAAATTATCAAAGAAAATTCCAGTCCAGTGGGACAGAGCATACAACCCAGGGAAACAGTGGAGCAGATGGATGAACAGGTCATAAAGCAGCCGTAACTGTTGGTTGTTGATCTTGAATGATCCATGGTCTACCTTCTGGACTCACAACTTTTCATCATATATCTATTCCTATATTCATTTATTTATTCAATGCAGTTAATTACATTGGCAATATAAAATGACAAGAAGGATCTCTCTGATGTTTACCTAAATAACATAATTTGGGTAGATGTTATTTTGCTTCTAATGTTTTTAGCCTCTGGTTGAATCCAAAGAATTTATTTTTATTATATATTGGTTATACTAGGGAAAAGAAGTTTAATGAGAGTATTTGCTATACATGCAATGTAAGCAATAAATATGGCAAGTGTTCAAGAAACTATAGCTCATGCTTACCAGAGATGGAAGATCGTCAGGAACACAAGGGCAGAGCGTTACGGTGCCCAGATCACACTTCAGAGAAAGCACCAGGTATAGATATCCAAGGAGTCATTTGGACTTTACATCCTGAAAGAAGTCTAGATTTCTTGATTATGTTTTTGATCCCTTTGTCATTAATTACAGCACTGAAGATATAACAAAATTACACTGCATCGATTTTAATTAAGAGTCTTTTGAGTGCAAATGGCTCAATTCCAGTTCAACCAGAAACAAACAAATGAATTATGTACTCACATAACCAAGAAGGACAGAGGTAGGATGACCTTTAGGATGGATGGAAAGGGACTTAGACAAGCTCATTATCACTCTCTTTCTCTCTTTCTTCCCCCTTACCCACCAGCACACACATTGCTGCTTCTGCCAGGAGTTTGGTTTTAATCGTGCTACTGCAGGTAGAGTTTTCTCAATGTAGGAGGGATACGGATTTTAACACCACCAAAGGTTATATTTTTATTATGCCCTGACCAAGGAAGATGAGAGGTTCTTCCCTTCCAATTAAGGGAAGAGGGCAGAAATCTCAGGAAAAAACTCAATGGCTTAGGCTGGAACCATGATCAGTTTTGAACTAATACCATGTCCACATGAGAGATGTTGGAGTATTGAACTTGGCCCACCTTGGAGGCAACTCTGGGGTGGCGAGGTGTAAGATTTCCAGACTTCAGAGAGCCCTTCTGAGCAGAGGAAGCAGTTTTTGCTGGCTATAACTGCGTTTTTGGTTGGTATTGGCCTCGAGACTCTTTGATTACATGTAGAGCCTTCTTCATGTGGCAAGGATGATGTATAGCATATTTTCAGATTCATAACCAAAGGACACCACCGCATTACAAGGCAGATCATTAATGGCCGTGGTGGATAGAAGAATGGTCCACAGAGACATTCACGTCCTGGTCCCTGGAACCCGTGGATATGTTCGGTTACCTGGCAGAAGGGGAGAGGTGCACACAGAACTAAGATTGCTGATCAGGAGATTATAGTGGGATATTTGGATAGACCCAGAATAATCACAAGGGTCCTTTAAGTGGAAAAGCAGACAGAAATGGTTTCAGAATCAGAGTGATTCAACCTGAGAAGGACCTAACCTTCTGTTAGTGACTTTGAGGATGGGGGAACGGGGCCGAGAGTCAGGGACTGTGGTCAGCCTCTGGAAATGAAAAGGCAAGGGAATATTTCCCCCTAGAGCCTTCAGAAGGAACGCATTCTGCTGACACCTTTATTTCAGCCTAGCGAAATCCATTTAGACTTCTGAACTCCAGAACTATCCGATAATAACTTTGTGTCGTTTCGAGCCAGAAAGTTTGTGGTAATTTGCTATGACAGCAATGGGAAATAATGCAGTAATCCATGGAAATATTCTTTGCTATAGTTAATAGAATATACTTCAGAATCTTTTTCTGAGTGAATTATGTATTCCTTTGAATCATTTTAGACTTTTTGCAGAGAATCCGAGAAGGAATAATGTTAAAAAGATTATTCCTTTTACCACTAGTACTTCATTTGTCAGCATAAACCTTGAAAGATTAGCTAAGGTATAATTTCCTTGTTGACTTTCCTCTTGCATTATTTTAAAATCATGGAAATTAGTTTTAAACACAACTTTATATCATACTTTCTGCACTTACATGAGATCTTACAGTTTATTCCTTGTGTAATATAGTGTGGGTATATTGTTTTAATTGCCATATACTGTATTTTGAGCAAGCATAATGTGCATCTTTATTCCATTATTTAATCCATTATTCCACTTAAATGGTGCATGAGGACAATGACAGGATTTTAATATTATGGTCTGAATGTTTTTTCCTGTTTCTGCGTCATAATTCTACATTGTAATTCTGTATATACATTATTATCTAGAGTAAATAAGTAGATCCAATGTATTTGGGGCCTACATTTTGGGAGTCTTTCATAATAAAATGAATTCAAAATTGTAAGTTTGAAATTAGCGAAGAATGAATATTTATTTAGGATGAAAAGGGATCAACATTTGAAAAGCCGACAAATACCACAAACATTGTGAAATCCGGAATATGACGAAATTGCAATTTTATGCATCTAGTGGTCATGGCTCTATATACTTTAAAACCTGTTTCTTTTCAACTTCCCAAATGTGGGTTGGGCTTAATAAAATGCATTTAGTATTATGACTTAGTTTCTGGCCTCACATTGTCAAGATCCGGTATTAACTCTAGGAGTATTCCTAGAAGCCATCCCTACACCCTAAAACGCCATGAAAGTGACTGTACCCCCACTAATCCCAAAGCATATGTATCCTCAGCTTCCCTTGTCTAAATCCCCAGGTGCCTGGAGCTATGCCAGTGTCACTTGACAAGGGGGGAAGTATAGCTAAGTGGAAGTTGGACCAGCGAGGGAGTCTTAATTAATAATAAATTTTAAATAAAAATAAATAATAATAATAGTAAATATACTAAAAATAATAACATTTAAATAAATAAATAAATAATATATTTTAATAAATAATACATGAATAATTTATTATTTTTGGAAATTTCCAAAAATATAGATCACCTCTTACCAGGGTCCTCCCCAGCACCATGGAAAGGACCCCCATAAGTAAAGAAATCTGTGGATTAACTGCCACTCGCTCCATGATCAATGTGCCTCAAGTCTTCATAGTTGACCCTGCAGAACTGCCCTTGGGGGTTGTAGGCGAAGGAGAGAGCGACGAGTTTCTGCCCTGTCCTGACTTCCTGGGCTTTCCTCCAGAAGAATAAGAAGCAGATCATTTGCTCAGGTGGGACACTGCTGTGGCTTCAGCCCGTCTTTCTATCGATCGCTGTAAAGGTGAAGTCCGTTGTGACTCCTTATGATGCTTCCGCAGGCACTTGGCACTCTGGCCTGGCAGCTGTCTATCTCATGAGGTTGAAATCATGAGCATTCTTCTTTACTACCAGCAGGAAAACAGCTGGTTAGAGAGATAGTTTTGTACATGTGAGTCCCTCCAGCTCAGGCATCTTTCCTTTCCCTGGGCATGTGTGAAATTGGAAGTATTTGTCATATTATCAGCTTCCAAATACATTAAAAAACAAAACAAAACAAAACTTGGAAGCGGATAGCCTGGGGCCTCTGAAGTTTCTATTTTTATTTATTTGTCATACAGAATGTCACTTTTCACCTGAACCCCTTGCAGACGTCAAGGTCTTCCTGCAAAATGTAATCGTGGCCTTGAGTCTTAGTATCATACTCCATAAAAAGCTAGATTTTAGGGGATGGAAATTCAGAGTTAGAGCCCTTTTGACTATTTTTTCCTTCACTTAAAAACAGATAAGGAAGTTGAACCACCGCAGATTGATGCTAAGCCTAAAATGAGCTTTGCATACTCATTGAAAACAGTGTTCCCACACCCTGCAGTCTTTATTCCCCGTCTTTAAATGCGCTTGTCCATCTATGCACAAGACTTTAGAGACAGGAGATTTTCAGAGTCTCAATGCGTCGATAGGAGGATGAACAAAAAGAAAGCTTTTTCAGAACTTCATTGCTCTCTGTGACTTCTCTCCGGGAAAAGGCAGACCTTTAGTTTTGTCAAAAGGGAATAAGACTGTTTGCAATGACAAAATAAGGTTTCAGGGGATAATTGAAATAAGGAAGTGGAAAAGTTTGGCGGATTATCCCCAAAGCCTGGATCAGACAAGGAAATAAACCAAAGGCAGCCCAGATTGAAGTGAGGATATACAGTCTCAGGTCAAGAGCCTGTGCTGGTTGGGAGCAAAGAGATAGAACAAAAAGGAATGAGAGGAAATGTTTTCACAGATTGGAGACAGTGGTGTGTATATACATGCTGGACCTTTGCAGGCTGAGGGTATGTCTTTTACTTAATTTATTTCTTTTGCCTGCAAAGAGCCCAGCAATGTACTAGAGGCTACATACTGATTGAGTCAACCTTTCTCTATATGCAAAAATCTGTATGATTAGGCTTTTGTTCTTGGGTAGTGTTTCTAGTATTAGATTGAAGATTTGGTAGGCGATAGCAGTTAACATTTAATAAGTATTTATTATGTGCTAGACACTGTGCTGAGTGATAGGGCTCATTGACTGCTCTTGTGACCTTGTAACAGTGGTATATGTTTATCCCTACACAGCTATACAATATCTGTCTCTCGTTCTCTGTCTATCTAAATTCCGTCATTTTTGTTCCTATCGATACTATTCTAATCCAAGTTCACGTGTGTGTTCTCTCCGCCAGGGATATCCACTGGCGCATTGTGTGCTGCGGTAAATCAACCTCCCCTCCTTCATCTTTCAGCTAGCCCTGTGTACATGTTCGTTTCTGCATGTACACGACTGTAACGTAATTTTTTGTTTTATGTTCTGCCCTATTTTGGGCTTCATGGGTAGTAATGGTATTCTTGGTATTTCTAGATTCTAACATCAGTCAAGAACTTGGCTGAGGGTATGGAACAATGATTAATGGTGTAGTGTATGACCGAGCGAATGCCCCCATGAATCCACAGTTTCCTTGTCTAAGTAAATAATTATGTGTAAGTAATGCAAGAACTGGTTCACAGTCTGGGTTCCTGAGGACTTCCAGACCTATGGTAGAAAATCTTTATTTCAATGAATACAGAACCTCCTTGCCATGGGTCTAGTTCTGTATTCTCTTGCAGAGATCTGGAAGAGGAAGGGAAAAGTGAACCCGGAATGAGGTTGGTGTGTGTATTTTCGTGTACTTGTGACTTACTTCTTAAGATGGTTAATGATAATGCAGGAATTCTCCAATATTCACCCTTTTTTTCCTCTACTTGGGAGTAGATTATATTTTTACAGACAGATGAACAAAATTTTAATTTATTAAAATATGTGATTTCCATAAATCATTGTCACTTATTAACATTAATTAAGATGCATTTTATTCTCCACTTAAATTGTATGTTTTAATCTTTCCAAATAATTCACCAGAGATTTGGAGAAAATTTTTAAAATGAATATAATAATGCAACCTGTTGTTTATTAAGTTAGCTTGATCCTGTGACAGAGTGATCTAATATTTACAGTATGATCAGCAACCTGCAAGAAATATTTAGAGCTTACCTCTTCAGTTATTCTAGGGTGGTAACTTTTCTCTAAAAGTCACAAAAGCTCATTAAGTGAGTCACACCTCATTTTTTATTCTGAAATGATTTTCTTATTTTGATGCAAATACCTAATGTGTAATTCTGTTTTATTTCTCATTCCACATTGAGAAACATTGTGTTATTATCTTAAGAAGAGGCATGTTGGGGCACCTGGTGGCTCAGTCATCCAGCATCTGCCTTCAGCTCAGGTCGTGATCTTGGGGTCCTGGGATCAAGTCCCACATCTGGCACCCTGCTCAGCGGGAAGCCTGCTTCTCTCTCCCCACAACCCCTGCTTGTGTTCCCTCTCTCTCTCTGACTCTCTCTCTGTCAAATAAATAAATGAAATCTTAAAAAAAAAAAGTCATATCAATACATTTAGTTATTCCTTCATGTATGGTTCTATAGAGATTCCTGACAAAATTACAAAACCCAGGTCTCCAGGGGACTTTCATCTGAGGACAGATAATGAAGTTCATCCGGGCGTCATTGTAGTTTCAATGATGTAAAGAAATCTCTTGCAATCACGCATAACCTTCACATGGTTCGGTTTTAAGGGGAAATGCAAGATTTAAAAATGGACAATTAACATAAGAACCTTTTCTTTCACCTTGGATGAGATCATCAGGGCCGGTCTGGCTTATAGTCTGATGATAGAGCATTTTTTAAAAAAATGAAATTGTATTTTTGGAATATACGCTCTGTGGCCTTTTTGAACCTCATTTCAAAATACCCCGTAAAATAACTAAATGAACAAATTTACTAATATTCCATCAGACTGGTTAGACACACCCTTCTGTGGTCTGTTTAGAGGGGCGCTGTCTGCGGGCTCTTGGATTCATGCAGAATAATGATTCGTGCAGGGGGACCGAAGACCCCAGGGTTCGTAGAAAAATTACTTGGAAGAGAGAAAAATCGGGTCTGTTGCACTTCAGTTACGCAAACCCTTGCTTCATTCAGGCAAATTTCACTTATTTGTGTTTTATTTAGCAAGGATCTTTTCATGATTTCATTTAGGATACAATGTTTCTTCTGGTTTCCTGTGACTGTCATTCAGATGGGAAAACCTTGGCTTGCGTGAAAGCAAACACCATTGCTTCCTGAGTCGCAGCTCTGCTCTGAGCAAACGTTTCCATTCTACGCTCCAGTAACGACCATACTTTTAATTTTCCCTGCTCGGAGCCTTGACGTGTTCACCTGAAAGCATTTGAAAATAGCCTGCCACTCCAGACGGAGGTGAAGTCAGCGTCCGAGGCAGGGAGGTGGGCCGGGCTCAGGATCCCTGGTTTCCCTGGGCTGAGTACTAGATGGAGACCGACGGAAAAGGCAAGGTAGACTGACACCAAAGAGAGGGGAATGCAGCTGTGCCTTCTCTTTGTGCAGAGAGACACACGGCGTGCAGCCGCTCTGCATTTTATTCCTGCTAACTCCATGACTTCCCTGCGAACCAGGCAGCAGAGCCCAGCATCGAGGATTTCCTCTGCCTTCAGATCCTGGTCACGGCTACCAGCTGGAGCCACACACAGATTCCCGTTGTGGCTAAGCGGTTCGGGAAGGTGAGGGAAGCCCTCCCTGCCCTAAGCTGCAAATGAACGGAATTGCAGCCCCGTGTACCATGTGATGAACATTCACCCTCATGTGCAATGGGGCGTGGGGGTGGGCGAGGTAATTTTTTTGTAGTAATACAGTGCGATCTGTGAATTCTGCCATGTACCACATTAAAAGGGCTGCTGCCAGTCCGTGGAGAGAAGAAGCAGGTAATTATTCAGAGACGATGCTTCTGCCACAGAATGTTGTCACCACATAATGGTCCCCTGCCGAGAGATAAATGTAGAGGCAGAGGCAGTGGACTTAATTTTTTTTAAAGCAAGAGACATTTTTTCGTTGACACAATTGCAGCTCTTGTGATTACCTTTCCTGTTTTACCAAATGAAAGGTTGTGGATTTTAATCATCACGCTTGACGGAGGGCTGATGTCACAAAGTGACAGGAGGGAGCCCGGTGACAACAGCCTGCTGTGTGCAGATTGACTTGGTAAACACTCTTGGCACAGACTTCAGCCACCGAAGAACTACTTAGTGATAAATGGGTAGATTCTTGATTATTAGTTACAGTCCTGACAGTTAAGACTTAACATGTCTTTACTTTGTCAATGAAGAGTCAGCGGCCTGTAACGTACAGGAAGGCAGTGGTAATTTGGTTTCAGGAAACCAAATTTGTTTCATCTGGTGGTTAAGGGTTCCGTGTCGTGGCTAGAGGGTTCCATGTCGCGCCTAGAGAGTTCCAGAACTGTCCCGTCCTACAAGAGCTCCTCGGGCCCAACTCTGTCTGTGTTTATATCCAGTAATAGTAATAGCCAGTTTTTACTGAGCACTTAACGATATGTTAGACGCTATTCTGAGAAGTTCACATCAGTTTTTCACTACTCCTACAGCATTCACATCTGTGCGGGAGTGTAGACAGGTGAACACTGGGGGAAGGTTGGAGACGTGGGCAGAGATGTAACGGGAAGCAGATGGTGCAGGGCTAGGTCCTGTTAAGGATTTTTGCTTTGACTTAGAGTTATTTGACAAGTCGTTTAATGGTTGAGGGCTTAAGTGCTATGAACAATTAGTTCTAGAGGACTGTACTGGCTTTGGTGTAGGCAAGACACAAGAATGGCAAAGGGAGGACAGGATGTCAGGAATCTCTTGCGATATTCCAAGCCAGAGATGACTGTGGCTTGAACTACGTTTGTGACATTTCAGTGATGAAGGTATATTGGGTTCTGGAGTTTTTCTGAAAATAATACCAATAGGATGTCTTTTTTTTTTTTTTTAAGATTGTATTTATTTATTAGAGAGAGAGAGAGCATGAGTCGAGCAGCAGAGGGAGAGGGAGAAGCAGACTCCTAGATGAGCAGGGAGCCTGATGTGGGACTCGATCCCAGGACTCTGAGATCATGACCTGAGCTGAAGGCAGACGCTTAACCAACTGAGTCACCCAGGTGCCCCCCAATAGGATTTCCTGACAGCACATGTAGGAAATGTGAAATAAAGAGATCACAAATAGGTCAATATTTCAATCTAAGACCCTACGCAAATGGAAAATAGAGTTGTAATTAGCTCTGGGAGAGGGGGGCATGTAGTAGATACTCTCATTTTACCCAGGAAGAAATTAGAACTCAGGGGAATGGTAGTTTTCTACCATCAGGTACTATTTCAACTCATTATTTTGAACAGACCCTGAAGAAACATAATAGGGCAAGTTTTGAATATCAGAAGCTGAAAGCAGTAAATGCCAAGCCTGAAAAATAAGCCTAATTATTTTTATCATATTTCCTAATATTACTCTCATTGTTAGCTTCAATTATTGGAACACTCAGTAGAAATGAAACTGATATGTCAGGGTTTGTGATGTTTGTCAGCTTTAATATCACTATCCTAATAAAATAACCTTGGATTAGAGTGTTCAGTGAAATAACCACAAATTGAAACTCTGAGAACAGGTAGAAATGGATGGATATCAATTTCTGATGACAGTTGTCTAGAAAGGGACTGCAGAGGTCCAGAAGATGAGCTCTAGCATGCCAACATGCCTGGCAGAGACAATTTCCTAGAGTTAAGATGTTTGATGATAAACCGCACTAATGATTGGCAACACTTGAATAACAGGTCTAGGGTACGAACACCATATAAAATGTCCACATTAAACAAATTCAAAATAGCAAGTATCAAATATATTATCTGCAAACAAAATAAAATTTAATCTAAATTTTCTCCTTAGTGTCCACAAATTCTTCAGAAACTTTTTTGCTGTTTTAAAATATGCATCACTATGACCCATGAAATTTTATGGCCTTTCCCATACTCCTTAATCTATTAAGCATTTTTAAAAAGGCACACTGTTTCATGGCATTTAAAAAGTGAATTTTGTAGGCATTTTAGTTTAAAACATGTAATTATAAATGAATAATCATTTTCTCCAAGATAAGCAGCTTATCACAAAGTTAGTTCACATTAATGGGTGTTAGAACCTAAGTGATTGATGGTCCTTTTGAAGAATCAGCCACATCTTTTGTCTATCTTAAAAAAGTACCATCCAAAAAAAAATAATAGTAATAAATAAAAAAATACCATCTACTCCAGACAGCTTGGCACTTTTACTGTCTTTAACTGAGTTCATTTTACCTTGCCTGTGGTAGTGTTTTGCAGGTACAATAACTATCTTGTGTTTCATTGCTTTGTAAAGATATTTTAAACACAAATGAGGGATTTGAATTTAAATTAAAACTGAGCTGCATACATTCTTAATAAAGTTAGTAAATCAGTTGAGAAGATCTTAATCAGTAGATATTTTCTTTTAATGTCCATTTGCCTATTCTCAGGCAATGAAATCACATCACTTTTCTTTTAAGAAACCATTTTAAGATTCATCCTCATTTCAGAAACCTTCAAATATGAAAAGAAAATGTAGAGTCAAGGGATTGGCTCCTTACAGGCTTTCTGATTATGATCTTAGTTGTTCAATAGAAAGTGTACAGGGGTATCTTGAAAATCATCCTGGAATAGGAGAAAAGATCCGCGTTGAGGTCGTGCTTCAGCCACTTTAAGGCTGTGTGGCTTCACAGAGGTCAGTGAAACTTTCAGATCTCCTTTATCTTCTCTACAAATAAGGATAAAGGTCTTGTTAGGATTAAATGAGAATGAAATGGTGGAGTTTTCTTTTCTGTTTCTCTGATCTCTATTTTACTTTCTCCTGCTTCTCAAAGCCTAGTCTGAATTGTAAGACCTCTTTTCCATTTCCATTTGCTTTTGGTCATTTTTCCTAGCCTTATGGTATTATTATGATCATGGGATATAGCTTGGAGAGCCCCTGTTTGGGAATATCCCACTGATTTTTATGCCATGTAGTATATGAGGTATGTAATCAGTTTTGGTCAACATTCCATCGGTAATTTAAAGAAAACTGACATAGTTAATGAATTAGCTCTATTGATTATTTTGTCCAGATCCTGTCTGATCCCATCTAGATTTAATCTACCCAAGGTGGCAGGAAGAGTGCTATATATTCCCGTACCAATGATCAGTTTCTTGTTTTGTTTCTAGCTTGTCTGTCATATGCGTTGCTGATGCATGGTATGGGGGGATGATTCCTGATCATACATACTTACTAACACTGAACTTTTAGAGGGACAAAATCATGTGACCTTGTTTAGTTGTTTTGTATTAAATTCTACTGGGTCTGAATTGTATTTTACCATCTGTTTTTATCTGTGTGCTTGGTAAATTTTTGCCGGTGCTTTTTCTTTTGTTGTTCTTCATGCTTTTGAGTCAGATTTGTCCCTTGTGAGCATCACACACTTGGATTTATTATTTTGGTTTTTTAATCTAATATGTAGATCTCCTTGATAAAAGGGTGGGGATTGCATATTGGAATTCATTATCCTAACTGACATTTGATTTGATTCCTGTCAACTTGTTTTATCTTTTCTTCATGTCAGTTTTTGTTTTCTGTGTTTTGTTTCAATTTCTGTATGAAACATGTTTTATAGGCTTCAATTTCCAATGCTTTGCAAGGAAATAGATGTTTTTATTTCTCCTAATGATTACTTTGTATTAGTTTAGAAACATCATCAGTGCCAATTTTTGCAAGGGTCTCAAATTAACTTGCATCATTTGTCCTTCCTCTATTTAAAATGAGAGATTTAGAGTCTTTTTATTTTCCTCTCATCTTTACTCACTGGAAATTATTAATGTAACTTTGGATTTTAGAACTAGGTAAATAAAATTAAATTATGACTGTTTTATTTTGCTTTCATTTTAAACACTATTTTTAGCATTTTCATTGAGTGGTAGAACCCTATTCAAAATAGTCATTAAATCTAAATGCTGTAGTTAATGACTACAGTGCTTATGACCAGTCCTATTTTCCACGTCTCCTTTTACTTATGTTTCCTTTTATGCATTTGGAAGTAAATTCTTAAGGTATGTTATCTGGACAATTTATTTTCTAAAACCATGACTATCTAAGATAATTTTTTAAATTAATTTACTTTTTAAACTCCAGTACAGTTAACATACAGTATTACATTAGTTTCAGGTACACAGTATGGTGATTCAACAATTCTGTACATTACCCTCTGCTCATCATGATGTGTGTGCTCCTAACCCTCTTCACCAATTAGCCCTCCCTCTCACACCCTCCCATCTAGTAACCAGTAGTCTTTCTCTATATTTGAGGCTGTTTTTTTAGTCCCTTTTTACTTTGTTTTGTTTCTTAAATTCCATATTTGGATGAAATCACATGATATTTATCTTTCTCTGACTTTTTAGTATTATACCCTCTAGATCCATCCATGTTGTTGCAGTGGCAAGATTTCATTCTTTTTATGGCTGAGTAATATTCCATTGTGTATATACACCACCTCTTTTTTATCCATTCATCTGTCAATGGACACTTGGGCAGCTCCCATATTTTGACTGTGGTAAATAAGGCTGCAATAAACATAGGGGTGCATATATCTTTTCAAATTAGTGTTTTCCTCTTCTTTGGGTAAATACCCAGTAATGGAATTACTGGATCATATGGTAATTCTACTTTTCACTTTTTGAGAAATCTTGATATTGTTTTCCACAGTGGCTGCACCAGTTTGCATTCCTACCAACAGTGCACAAGGATTCCTTTTTCCTCACATCCTCACCAAAACTTGTTCCTTCTTGTGTTTTTTATTTCAGCCATTCTGACAGGTGTGAGGTGACATCTCGTTGTGGTTTTGATTTGCATTTTCCTGATGACGAGTGATACTGAGCATCTCTTCATGTGTCTGTTGGCCATCTGGATGTCTTCTTTGGAGAACTGTCTGTTCATGTCTTCTGCCCGTCTTAAGTTGAATTAACTGTTTTTTTGGAGTTGAGTTGTATAAATTCTTTATGTATTGTAGGTACTAACCCCTTATTGAATATATCATTTGCAAATATCTTCTCCCAACCAGTAGGTTGTCTTTTTGTTTCATTAATTTTTACCTTTGTTGTGCAGAAGCTGTTTATTTTGATGTAGGCCCAATAGTTTATTTTTGCTTTTGTTCCCTTGCCTCAGCAGATGTATCTAGAAAAATGTTGCTAGACTTCAGATGACATCAATGTCAGAGAAATTACTGCCTGTGATCTCTTCTAGGATTTTTTTTGGTTTCTGGTCTCACATTTAGATCCTTAACCTATTTTGAGTTTGCTTTTTGTATACAGTTTAAGAAAGTGTGGAGTTTCATTCTTTTGCTTGTAGCTGTCCAATTTTCCCAGAGCCATTTTTTGAAGAGACTCTCATTTTTTCATTGCATTTTCTTGCTTCCTTTGTTGAAGATTAATCGACCAAATAATCATGGGTTTATTTCTGGGAGCTCTGTTCTGTTCCTTTAATCTAGGTGTGTATTTTTGTGCCAGCACCATACTGTTTTGATTACTATAGCTTTGTAGTATATTTTGAAATCTGGGATTGTGATACCTCCAGTTTTGTTCTTTTTCAAGACTGCTTTTACTATTCGGGGTCTTTTGTGGTTCCATACAAATTTTAAGATTATTTGATCTAGTTTGGTGAAAAGCACTGTTGGTATTTTGACAGGGATGACATTAAATCTGTAGATTGCTTTGGGTACTACAGACATTTTAACAATACGTGTTCTTCCAATCCATGAGCATGGAATGTCCTTCCATTTGTCTGTCATGTTCAGTTCCTTTCATCAGTGTTTTATAGTTTTCAGAGTACAGGTCTTTCACCTCCATGGTTAAGTTTTTTCTAGGTATTTTACTATTTTTTGTGCAATTGTAAATGGGATCATTTTCTTATTTCTCTTTATGCTACTTCTTTATTTGTTTGTAGAAATGCAACAGATTTCTGTATACTGATTTTGAATCCTATGACTACGGAATTCATTTATCTGTTCTAGTAGTATTTTGGAATTTTTAAGGTTTTCTATAGATAGTATATTATCTGCAAATAGTTAAAGTTTTATTTTTTCCTTACTAATTTGGATGCCTATCTTTCTTTTTTCTTTTTCCTTTTCCTTTTCATTTTCTCTTTCTTTCTTCCTTTCCTTCTTTTCTTCGGTCTGATTGCTGTGGCTAGGACTTCCAGTACTATGTAGATGTTAAGTGTATATCTTATAATTCATTTAATGAGGAATAAAAGTGGTGAGAAAGTACATCTTTGTCTTGTTCCTGATCTTAAAGAGGAAAAACTTTTAATTTTTCACCATTGAATATGATGTTAGTTATGGGTTTTTCATATATGGCCTTTATTTTATAGAGGTGTGTCCCCTCTAAACCAACTTTGTTGAGGGTTTTTATCACAAATGAATGTTGTAGTTTATCAAATGCTTTTTCTGCATCTATTGAGATGATTGTATGGTCTTTACACTCCTCGTTGTACTGTATCTAGAGATAAATGTATCACGTCTCTTGATGTGATTTATCAATGTTGATTGATTTGTGAATATTGAACCATCTTTCATTCCAGGAATAAATCTCACTTGTTTGTGGTGAATGATTTTGGTAATGTATTGTTGGATTCAGTTGGCTAATATTTGTTGAGAATTCTTGTATCTGTGTTCAACAGAGATACTGGCCTGTAGTGCTCTCTCTCTCTTTCTCTCCCTCTCTCTCTCTCCTTTTTTTTTTTTTTTTTTGGTAGAGTCTTTATCTGGTTTTGGTATCAGGGTAATGCTGGCCTCATAGAATGAATTAGGAAGCTTTCCTTCCTCTTCTGTTTTTGGGACTAGTTTGATAAGAATAGGATATTAACTCTTCTATAAACATTTGATAAAGTTCACCTGTGAAGCCATCTGGTCCTGGACATTTGATTGTTGGGAGGTTTTTGATTACTGATTCAGTTTCGTTGCTGGTCTAAGATTATTTTTTCTGTTGCCCCAAACCTGATCAGCAGTTTACCTTTGGATATCCACATATTGACTGATAATATTATATTTCTAAATACTTTATTTTCTTTGGATGTTTTGGTTATAAAAAATCTGATCCTTTGTAAATGATCTTCATTTATTTTCCATCTATATATTTAAATTTTACCATTATGTGAATCTCTTTTAAGTGACCACTCCTTGGATCATGGTAAATGGGTCTTAGCTTGATCTTAAAATCTGACTTTAAAATGCAAAATGTAGTCTTCAGTATCACTTCTGGTACTGTTGTGCTTGACTATTCCTAGGGAAGACCCATGCTTCCTAGACGAGTATTTCTACATTTGGCATGATCTTCTGATAATTTTGTCTTCAGTCATTTCCTTTGCATTTTTGGAAAATCCCCCTTATAAGCGCTTCTCTTCATTGTTTTCAGTGGAGAATTTAATGTTACAACGATGTGTTCCCTTCTTTGCTTTGTTGCCTTTCTCACCCTACTTCCCTCTTAATCTTAGTTCACTTTCCTATATGGCTTTTCATTTTTTAATTGAAGCTCAGTCTTTTTATTGCAATCACTAAAGACAAAAACACCTCTTTTTAGTGCTAAAAAGGTTTTTAGAAGCGTGTTTTCTTGGGTTGACTTGTCACTTTGCATATTCCGTGGGTACTCTTTCCTCCTTATGTTGATTACTCTGTCTTCCTGGAAATACACAATGTGCATCAGTTTGTTAAAAGCATTGATACATTCATTTCATAGTAAGAAAACTCTTTAACTCTGCCCAACCCAATTTCTCCTAAAATTAATTGACCCTTGAACTTTTCTCTCATGAAACACCTCACAGAGCTAGTGCTTCATGAAATTATAATTGACCACAAATAGCTAAAAATATGTCCTTTTATAATTTGTAGATATTATGAGAAATCCTTTGACTGCTGTAATTACCCCCTACTACTCACTTCACTTTGAAGCCAATTCATTATGATCTCAGATTTAGTTATGAATTCTTTACAAATGAAAATAAGTAGTGCTACAGAGCTTCCCAGTGTTTCTTCTTGTTGTGTAAAAATAGTATGTAGATGTTAAGTGTATATCTTATAATTCATTTAATGAGGTTTTTATAGACATATTTCAGACACCCACATAGGCAAACTGCTGAAGAAAATTAGAAACATTTATCATGCATGTTGTATTATTGTAAGTCACATTGAAATATTGCAAAGAAATGGTAAAAGGTGTCAAAATTAACTAATTTCAGGATGTGAACTTATGGTTTTGTCTATACTTGTCAATTGAACAATTCTGTATGGGGAGAGGGAGCATAACAAATTGTCAATGACTTAATTTTTGTTTATCAAAAAATTACACTCTGTAGTTTTATAGCTACATAGACTATGAAAGATGTTTACGCAAAGTATATAAAAAATAAAAGTGGAGAGAGTCTCCACAACTACCACTAATCTCCATGCCAAGCTGATGGGGACAGGGAACCTTTGCAACAAATGATGCAAGAACAATGGAATAAGTGAATAAAAAAGAATGAATGAACTCCTACTATGCACTATGCATAACCAAACGTGGAAGCTAAAACAGCAGAGATTCTAGATGAAAATAGGAGACAATATTCTTGTGACCTTGGGTGAGATGGAGATTTTTATACAAGACACAGGAAGCACAAACCATAAAATGTTGATAATTGAACTGCTTCATAATAACAGCAATGAACTCAAGTTATCAAAAGGCTATTAATAAACTGAAAAAAAGCCACACATAGGATAAAATATTCTCAGTACATATATCTGACAGTAACTTACTTGTATCTAAAATATATAAACAACTTTTATTACTTAATAAAAAAATCAAACAACCCAATTACATAAGAAAAAGACTTGATTAGACCTCAAAGGAAGACATATGGTTGGCATAACTATATGGAAAGGCACGCAGTGACATTACCAGGGAAATGTACATGAAAATCCCAGTGTGTTACTCCTGTACAACCAACAGAAAGGATTGATTTAAAAATACTAAGGCACCAGGTGTTGAGGGTGTGAAGCCTGGGACTGCCCTACATTGCTGTTGGGAGTACAAAATGGAATGCCTACTTTGGAAAAAATATGCTCTATTCTATGACACAGGAATGCCTCTCAGACATTATCCCAAGAGAAAGGTCTGCAAAAATTACTAATAGATAAATAAAGGATGGTAATTCATAAAATGAAAAATGACTAAGCAGTAAAAGGGAATACTTAATATACCCCAAAATCTGAATTCTGTGGAAGATGAACCCAATTATATGCATCCATTTCTAGGGCTTTTTTTAAAATTTCTATTCATCAAAAATAATTTTGGGAAGAAGACACATTATTATTATTTTTTTCTTTACCTGAGCTTTCCTTGATAGGAAAGTTTTTTTAAGTTTGGAAGTAAGAATGCTGCTCTTCTAAAAATCGACTCAGAAGAGAAGAACCCCTGAATCACAAAATTCAGCCTTTAGTTTAATTTCACCTGGCAATAATGTTTTTATCTGATATTACTGTTAATGACAAGGCCGTGGTTCTCAAACTGTAATGTATCAGAACCTCCTGGAGTTTCAGATTCAGCAGGTGTGGGGAGGGACCTGAGAATTTTCATTTCTAACAAATTACCGGACAATGCCTCTACTGCTGGTCTCGGAACTGCTGGATCATGGGCTTTCTTGGTAATGGCTGAAGAGCTTAGAATAGTTCAGTTTCAAGTTTGTATTTCAAAGAGTACACGAACATCAAAGTATGGCAGGAGTACCTGCTGAGGGCTTCTCTTCAAGGTTTGTCACTGATCTGACTACTGTGTGAGTTCTTATAAGCTACTTAACGGCACACTCCTAATGAATGCATCTGCTTTGGTTGAGAATTTACTGTCTTCATATCTACGTGTCTGGGGAGAAGCAATTGTGAAATGGTATTAAGCCATGTCATTGGTTTATTGAAGGGGGTGGGAGGGTGTGGTAGATTTCATTACGTACCCAGCTCTTCCTTCCATAGATGTTTCTGTGTGACTTAAAATAAACATGGCTGTGTGAAGGGGAGATATGTGGAAAGGATATTTTCCCACCTGATAAGCCTAGTCACGTAAGTTATCTTGGCCAACGTTAAACGAGTGAAATGTACGGTTCTGCCTAGAAGGGTTGAGAGTCCTCCTGTGATTTTTCAACTCTTTTCTCCCTTCTGCAATAAGAAGGGCATATCCCAGATAGCAGCTGCTCCTTTGGCCAGAATGAGAAAAATACATGCAAAAGAGTTGCAGCCAGCATGGAACTTGAGCAAGAAATAAACAATCTGTTATTGTAGGTCAGTGAGATTTGGGGGCTATTATTGTAGCAAAATCTAGAGAAAATTGTTGAGTGTTTCATACCTCCTACTTGATGTCAGGTACTGATCTGGGCTGATTATGTGTGTTATTTTAATTTTAGTTACTGTAGTCAACCTATTAGTTAGATATTCTTCCTCAAATTATAGGGAGGAGAATAAAGCTTACAGAGAGTACACTAATTCTGGTAAGAGATTTCTTTCAAATATACCATGGCATGGTAATGCATAAAATGGTGAAATATAAGTAAATAAGATTATTTGCAAAGACAGTAAAGTTTAAAGAGTATTAAGAAATATTCTTAGATTAACCTTTGTAATCCCAACATCTTAGTCAATGGACAGAGTTAATGCAACTACAGAAAATAGCAGAAACTCTTCCATTAGAATTGGTTTTTCCATTCAAAGTTGGTGAAATATTGGTTTGTAACCCCTCAAAATGAAACCTGTAGTTAAAAATATTCACTCTCCAAAACTTTTTAAATTGGGGTTTCTTTTTGAAAGTAGATGGGCCAAGATTTTGATGTTTGAAAGTGAAATGAAGACCCCAATAAGGTGAATGATTGGGGAGATGTTACCCTATTTAAGAAACATTTATTTGGTGGTACCTGGGTGGCTCCGTCAGTTATGCGTCTGCCTTCAGCTCAGGTCATAATCTCAGGGTCCTGGGATCGAGCCCTACACTGAGCTCCCTGCCCATCAGGGAGTCTTCTTCTCCCTCTTCTTCTGTCCCTCCCCCTTCTCATGCTCTCTCTCTCTCTCTCTCTCAAATAAATAAATAAAAAAATTTTTTTTTTTAATGTATTTGAGGGACACCTGGGTGGCTCAGTTGGTTGAGCGGCTGCCTTCGGCTCAGGTCATGATCCCGGCGTCCTGGGATTGAGTCCAACATCTGGTTCCTTGCTCAGCAGGGAGCCTGCTTCTCTCTCTGCCTCTGCCTGCCACTCTGCCTGTGCTCACTCTCTCTGACAAATAAATAAGTAAAATAAAATATTTTAAAAAATATATTTGAGTAAATAAACATGATAGATCATTGAACGACTGATTATTAGTAAGGCAGTAAATGAGGAATTCAAAAATAAGATGAGAGGGGTGCCTGGTGGCTCAGGTGAGCATCCGACTCTTGATTTTGGCTCAGGTCATGATCTCAGGGTCCTAAGAACAAGTACGACTCTGGGCTGCATGCTCAGCACAGGGTTGGCGTGGGTTTCTCTTTCCCTGTCCTTCTGCCTCCCGCCCCGCACCCCTGCACTTGCTCTCTCTCTCCAATAAATAAATAACTATTTAAAAAAAAAAAAAAGAAAACCAAGGAGAGACTATAAACTCTGGGATCCGAGGTTTGTGCTTAGCAGGTGTGTGTGAATGAAGAGTCTAAGCTTAGGGATACACAAGGCAAGGTATTTTCCCACTAAGACAGGAAAGACTGCGATGAATATAGTTTTGGCTTTCAAACCTGTCCAGATGTATATTGGGCGAGGTGTAGATGTCCAAAAGGTTCTCCAAGGGTTGCCACCTCCAAAATTCTTTTTGATTCCTGAAATGTAATTCTTATTACAGTGTACTTTGTGGACATCCCTCTCTTAATACACACGGCCACTTCTTTAGATATCGGAGGGAGGGGCATGGATTTAGAAGCTGCTTAGGCACACAATTGTGGAGGTATAATGGTCTTAAATCTTGGGTGGGAAAAGGGCTTAACCAAACCTTTTTATAGTTCAGTTTTGGCTATGACAGCCTGCTAATGAACTTTTGAAATCATGTTATTCATGAAATTTTAACCATGACTTTAACTTTAAAAGATTTCTTAAAAACAAAACAAAACAAAACAACCAAACCACAAAGAATGAAAGGAAGGGAGGAAGGAAAGAAAGAAGGATCGACCGGTCTAGTCATTTGAGACCAGCTTTCTCAAATGTTTCATTTATTCATTCTTTAAATAGAGTTTATGGTGCACCTGCTCTCTGCCAAGTGTGCTAGGTGTGGATTGTTTGCAGTGAACAGGAAATAAACCTGCTCTCACACATCCCTTATGTTCCAGGGAGGGAAACAAAGACACAGAAGGATTAATCTTCTGAAAATCGTAAGTGCCGTGGAGAGACGGATAAAGGAAGTGAAGATTAAGTGGGAGCATTTGCAGGAGGAAGAGGGGCAGATCGGATGAGGAGAAAAGGATTCTGATGAGAGCCTGATGTTTGACGTTAAGCGAGAGAACGGTCTAGGGCAAGAGTGATGCTGGGTGGTACCGTTCAGGACGTGCCTTAAGGCAGTGATCAGGTCCTTGGGTTCTACAGTATCACGAAGCCCATGTTTCTGACATTTAAAAGCATATATAGATATAACATCTATATATAGATAATAGATGTGTGTTCTTTTGGAAGTAAGGTTGCATGTGTGTATCTGTTTGGGGGCCCCTTTAAAATAATTAGTTTTATAGGCAAGTATGCTCAATTTCTATTTTAATTTCTTTTTTTTTCTTTTTAAGCTTCATGGGTATATTTTAACTGAAACAGCTATATTGGGAACATGTTAAATTGTATATTATATAGTCAAAAAGAAAATGAGAATGTACAATTATCTGGGAAGTTTCATATCACTCATATTAACTTCTGAAAAATAATTTTAGTTACCTTAATTATCTGTGCTGCCTCTACACATTAGAGTTTCTCAAGCTTTTATGGCACAAAATATTCCATGGAGCAAAAGCTTTAGTCACGGGGCTATTTCTACCCCTGATCCCTTCAAAAAACAAAACAAAAAAACCACCCTCAAACAAAAGAAAATAAAACACATGTTAAATATCTGTATAAATAAGCCAAATAAAAGACCAAAATAACATCTATTGCAATAGAATGAATATGAATATCATCTCTTTGAAATAAACTGCAATTTAGTTCTAAGCAAATTACGTTAGTCACAACAATATTATTCCGTGTCATACAGTTGTGTGTAGTTAAAAAAAAAAAATCAGTCTCAGAGCTTATTAAAGGAAATGCAGTTGTGTTATATGCTCAAAGTGTTAGACATAAAATCTGGCCCCATTTCAATTAGTGCTGTTGTATAAATACTTTGCTGGTGCCCATGCTGGGGACAGAAGACACATTCCTTAATCTGAATGCACTCAGGTAGAGAAAATTAAATGTGCAACTCTTTGTGTGTTTGGATTAGCCGCAGTAACTAATGTAAACCTGAACTCTGTAGAAGAAAGGGATTGTATATGCATAACGATGAGCACATTAAGCCTTTCCAAATACTTTAAATAGTCTCTAGATTAATTTTCCGTTTTGATATGAGGATATGAGCTGAAGAAAATCCCGACTATAAAATGCTTCACTATTTATATTTATCAAAGCTTAATTTGGGCATAATTCAGTCAGTATCTAAAAAAAAAAAATGAGAGGAAACAATTATTGATCTAATCATCAACATGAAAAACGGAAAGCTATCAAGTGATGTATTTTCCAATGAACTGTTAGAAAATATAGAGCATATAGAACTGTAAGAAATAATTTACTCAATGAAGAGATTGGACGTTTTTTCCAGTGGGTAAGAGAGAGCACATTTTTAATGCTTTTCCTCCCATTTTGTCCTTTTATGTAATACATTTAAAACTTTCAGAATGGGGGCGCCTGGCTGGCTCAGTGGGTTAGGCCGCTGCCTTCGGCTCAGGTCATGATCTCAGGGTCCTGGGATCGAGCCCCACATTGGGCTCTCTGCTCAGCAGGGAGCCTGCTTCCTCTCCTGTCTCTCTGCCTGCTTGTGATCTCTCTCTGTCAAATAAATAAATAAAATCTTTAAAAAAAAAAAAAAACAAACTTTCAGAATGTGTTTCCTTTTTCAGTTGGTCCCTAATGTTAGCCAAGAAATTCTCAATGGTGGTTCAAATTAGAAGAACATTTAAATCTAGAAATATTCTTTCGGGCACCAGAACCTTTGCTTTTCAGGGAAAAAGGCTATTTCCTAACTAGCCAGTCCACCTGCTCTGCCATCATTAAACGTATATCTGTGGGAAAGTTATCTTAGCTTTATGATCATTTAATCTTATGATTCTTAAGATTCTTAATCTTAATTAAATCTTATGGTTAATCTTACGATTCATTTTCAAGCGGAAAGAGTTAGAAACTTGCCTGACCTGGTGTTTAGTGAAGGACTAAAGGGAGGAACTAGCACGTAGTCCTCTCCATAAATACAGATTATCTGTATTTGATTAGAAGCCTTTTCAAACATTTATAGACTACAGGCTTCTTATAAGTATATTACTTGTATTTCCTCAGTATTTTTTGTAACAGAAAACTATTTAAAAATTAATTGGAACCTTTTCATTGACTCTCTTTGGAGACACTGAGTTCTAATCCTAGATGAGCGGAGTATTTTTAAGTGCATTGAACGCTTTAAAAATAACTTCAGCTTGCACTCCGCAGAGGTGGGAAGGAGAGGTTATAGAACATAATTATTCCTCCCTTCCACTGTGTATAAACTGGACATGATGATATTTAATACCTCAGAGTGCTCCATGACTTCTGAATGTTCTGGCCTTACTATTGCTGTGTCTTATACTGGAAACACCATCCCGTCAGATTTGTCTGGATGCCAAAGATTCAGTCTACTTGCTTTGCTAAATTTTGTCCTAACTCATTACGTGGAATATGTTTTATGAAGGAATTTAATTATAGAGTATTTATAGATGATGTAATTAAATAAACCTATCCAACTTAATTCTGAAATTAACTCCTTGGTGAGGTTAAGGTTTGAATTGGCTAAGTTTAGACAGTTCCATGGGTACAAATCAGAAAATTTCCTCTTCACCGTCATAAAGAGTTTTTTTGTGTTGATTACCAAAAATAACAAAATGGGAAAAACCATCAGAAGTTGTTGTGAGCAGGCTTTGCTAAACCTGGATTTTCAGTACATGTTGGCACTTTCAGTGACTTAGATGTTTCCAAGTACAATCCTTTTAAACCTTCAACTCAGTTTGTGTTGTGTGCATACATAAATATATGTATATATGTGAGTGGATGTGTGTGTGTGTGTACACACTGGCTTTGAAATCAAATCAGTTAAGGTGGAAAGCAAAGTCAAAATTCTCAGAATAGTTTTAAGACCATCAGTTATCGTTATATGGGCTGCATCACACAAACAGAAATATTCTTTTTTTTTTTTTAAATCAGGTGAACTGTCTTTTTTTTTTTAAAGATTTTATTTATTTATTTGACAGAAAGAGACCACAAGTAGGCAGAGAGGCAGGCAGAGAGAGAGGAAGGGAAGCAGGCTCCCTGCCGAGCAGAGAGCCCGATACAGGGCTCGATCCCTGGACCCTGGGATCATGACCTGAGCCAAAGGCAGAGGCTTAACCCACTGAGCCACCCAGGCGCCCCAACAGAAATATTCTTATCAGTATATGCCAAGTACTTCTTTTCTCCTCAGTTGACATGGAAATTCCATATCTAACTACAGAGAAATACATTTCCTGGGAATCGGTAGCCCACTTTCACATTGTCCAACACTGCTAGCACTTAAACGAATCTGACACCATTCAGTAGTTCATGACTGAGTTGATTTTGTGCAGTGAGACTTGGTTCTATAACAAAAACAAATCCTCAGTTACTTCTGTTGTCCCATTTAATTATTGAATGAAAACTCCTATTAAAAGAAGGTCCTTTAAAAGAAATATTCCCAGGATAACACAAAATAGATTACCAAATCTTACTGTAAATTTAGAAGAAAAAAAAGGCTCTATAATGAGAAGATGTATCAGAAAATGTTTTCACCTGACATTATATACAGTTTTAGGGTATTTGGAGAGGTTCTGATGAAAGTGTAGTGCTCATCTTTGGAAGTTCAACTCCTTCTCTTCAAAGAAAGTCAGTGCCGTTATTTTTTAGATTACTTGGTAGGAATGAAATGTAATTTAGTGCCCCATAAAAGCAAAGGCAGAATATTTGTAATTATTATACAATGTGTATATATTACTGCTGCCGCTGCCCTTAGAGGCTAACATGTGAAGTACAAAGGGAAGAGAATCCTGGGTCACATCTTAATGTGATTTCAGAATTCAGTGATCTAGCACACTTGTATTTGATGTTCAATATCTTTTTATTTTCTTACTCAAAAAAGTCTACCATTGTTTGGAGGAATTATTATAAAGTGCACAATGAGCCAAACTGCAGATCGTTCCCAGTAATTTCTTTTGAAGTAAAAAAAAAAGTAATTTTGTCTCTTAATAATGCATGGTCATAGTGTTGCTTGTTTTACTTATTGTTTACATTTAGTAACAATTTTTGAAGCATTAAAAAAAAAAAACTAATCGAGTAGGAAAAAAGAGAAGGGAAGTGAATGCAGCGCTATATGCAAGTAGATGGTTTGGTTTTCCAGTGTATGGTTTTTGCTCTGAGAAGCTTACCACTAGGAACCCACATCTAAAGATCAAGCCCTCCTTCCTAAAGTCAGTACCCAAAAGACCTGTTTATGCTTGGAAGATAGTATTATAAGTATTCTGTTAACCTTATCTTGAAATGAAAAAAAGAAAGGTTTTTTAAAGCAGATATCTCATAGATTTTCTATGCCATGTTTTCCACTCATGGTGAAGGTCCTCCGAAGATAAATTTTTTTTTGGTTCTGAGATTCATGGGATAAAATTGCTTGAACAAGTGATATTTGAAGGTCCTGATGAATGTTTCACAAGAAGCAAAAATGCCCATATCTGATTGTCACTGGGAGTTGGGTGAGTCACCTTCAAGTTATTCAATATGAAATATGATCAAGTCAGTTACTTAAAGTACAGCCTACAGATAATCCTGAAATCACTGTCCTATATTTTTAAAGGAATTAAATAGTTACTTTTAATATTTATTCTAAAACAAAATATTTTACTACATTGAAGAGATGCAAGATTTTGATTTGGATTTTTAGGTATAAGGAGGGTTTTTCTGTCTGGATTTTTAAAGGTTTATATAAGTATACCTTTTTTCTTCTGCATTTCATGTCCAATATTTGTGCATTTCTAATTACAAGACATCATTTCATTGGATTCTTTCAGCCTTTTAGAGCATTTTGTTTTTGTTTTGAAATATGTTGTGGTTGCCTCCTCTCTAAAATGCATTAATGCAATTATATTTAAACTTCAGATCATCCAATTATCAGAAGAGCACTATGTAGACAACACATGAAGGAATGAGTCATTCACCCATTTCCCATCTTTTGTTTCCTTTCCTGATTGAAGGGTTCAATAAATTGCTTCAGCTCATAATGACTATGAAAGTCACATACTATTTTTATCCATTCAGCTGGATTTTAAATACAGCATGTGGACCCATCATCCTGTCATGGGCAGAAGCTCTAGAAATTCTTGACAGCTTATAATCTTCCTTGTTCATATTCACAAGTGAAAATGATTATACTTAAAAGCAGGAACTTTACACACTAATTTTTGAATCAACTTTGAGAAAGGCAACCACCTTATGAAAATTGGTGCACTCTTGCTTTTGAGAAAGTTCTTATATCAGAGAACAAAGCATTCAGGGTTTAAGGATTAAATTTGTTACTATTAGTTATAATTTAAAGAATAAAATCTATGAAATCTAATAATTTGTGATAACACTTGATTTACTTAGATGTAAATGTTATAAAATTTAAGTTGAGTCAAATATTTGGGTGTCTATTTGGTAGAAAACATTATTTCCACATTAGGAGAGTACAAAATCTCGGCCCATTTCGTCTAATCTAATTGCGACAAGCTCTCTCACTATTTCTCCCTTAACTGTGGCATATAGTTTTCCAGCACTTTTTACTACCTAAAATCATATATATTTTTTTGTTTACTTCCAGAAATCTATTTCACCCATTAGAATAGAAATTACAAAAGTGTGTATACTTCTTGTAACTCTGCAGTCTTTAGCCCTATACTAGTGTGTGGCACATCAAGAACTATGGTGTCTCAAGGGGTTCCTGGGTGGCTCATCTGGTTAAGCATCTGACTCTTGATTTCAGCTCAGGTGTTGATCTCAGGGTGTGAGTTCAAGCCCCCTGTTGAATTCCATGCTGGGCATGGAATCAACTTTAAAGAAAAAAGAACTATGGTGTCCCAGTAAAGAGCTGATAAATTAATGAATGAATGAAAAAAAAATCCATTACTTTGTTTATTTAGTAGGAGCATCCATTTGCTACCAAGTACTTTTCCTACATCGCATCAATGACTGAAGGTTTTAAAATCCTCACTACAGGACTTCATCTTGGATCTTCATGTCAGTATACTTTCTTCTTCTTCTTCTTCTTCTTCTTTTTTGTTTTGCTTTGTTTTTTTAATCCTAATAGATACTTTATTTATTTTATTATGTTCAATTAACCATCAGAATGTTTTTGTATATCTGTTTTCTTTGTCTAATTATTCCTTAGTGGTTTCAAATATGTATATGAATCTTTCTTCTCAATTAGAATGTAAGCAAGCCAAAGGCAGGAATTTGCAAATATCTTCATTTTATGAGTTCTGTAAGGTCTGACATAGATTAGATGCTCAATGATCAGTGTGTGTTTGGGTACATGGTAGTTGTCAAATGATGGTTGTTGAATAAATGTGTAACTTCAGTTATAACCTGTCAGCTCACAAATAAAGTAATGTTCTCTGTATGTCTGTGTGTGTGATGTGCACTTTATTCATATATATTCATTTATACAAAGAATATATATTTCTTTTTATTTCCTCTTTATATATTTTCATTTCCTCTCCATCTGTATAATAAAGTAATTAAAATAGTTGCTTCCTAAACCCCCTTCAAATTTTCCCATCATTTATTTATATAATTCTGCTTTTCATTCTCACTTCTGCCCAGAACTCCTTCACAACCTCTTATGTATTTCTCTTTTTCATCACTGTGCTCTTTCAAGTGTAAGTCTTCATTTTCTCACAGGTGATTTTTAGCCACCAGAGGGAATGAGCTGCATTCATGCCCTCAAATTCTGAGTACTGGGTGACAAGGGGCTCTTTGAAATCAACCATGTGGGAGGAGTCACTTGATCTCTTCAGGACTCTATTCCCTCACCTGAAAATTAGAGACATCACTGTCTACCATCTCTGTTCCCTCACCTGAAAATTAGAGACACTGCTCTCTACCATGGCAATAGTCAGCTTTAAGGCCCTGCGACCTGCGTAGTCACCCATTTCTCTACACTCAAAAGGGCTATGCATGGTTTAATCCTCTGCTGTCACTGTCTTGAAATTCTTAATACTTTTGAACAAACAGTAGGCTTTGCATTTTCATTTTGTACCAGGCCCTGCAAATTAAGCAGTTTTTCCTTCATCAGGATGTCTTAAGGATTAATTTTAATTACTATTAAGACAATAATGTTACAAAATATTTAAAGTAGTATTTCATTAATAATATATTCTCTCTTCCCACTTATTTTTCTCTTTATTTCCTAGTATTTCTGTAGTGTATTCAATAATCCAATGACCAATAGTAGTGTAAAATAATAATCATAGACTGTATGTAATTTATTGTTCAATGATTTGGATAGCTTTCAATGTGGGAAAACAGCATTTGTGCATAATTCAGTGAGGTACTTAGAGTTTTGCAAAGGGCCAGCTTTTTTGTTATTGTCTGTTATTAAAGAAACTGCAGAGAAACAATATTCAACTTTCCTTTCTTAGGATAATGGCTAGTCTTAACCTTTCCCATTGAGTCATTTCTTTCTGTTTTCTATTCTATTTCTGTACTCGTATTCTATATTATACAGAGTTATGTAATTATATATTGTATATTTAAAAATTCATATAAAATAAATGGCTAATATAACATACTACAGACACAACCAGTAATATCTCTTCCATGTTAAAACAACTTCTAAAATGGAAAATAAATATAAATAAAATAGTTTGGGCAAATAAAATAAGTAGTTTAAGTTAAGCAAACCAAAATTAAAAGGATATAATTACAAATGAAGTGATAAAAAGAAATAAAACCAAAATCTTAAAGTCTATAATAGCTGTGTAAGAATAAAATAAAACAAATATAAGAAAAATGAATCCAAACTAAGAAATATGAAGTGGCAATACTGTATGTAGATAATTTCAATACTGTAAAAATCCTGGACAGTTTTGCAATGAAAGACAACTTATAGCAAAGCCCAAGCCTTCCCACAGTCTGTGTGGGAGCTCTGAGACCAGGGTTCAGGTGTCTCATGGGGTCTGGATGTCATTGACCTCTCATTCCTTCAAAGTCTGGCCAAGGGTTCCTAGCAGCGGCACTCCTCTCTGTGTGTGGCTGGGGGTGTGGGATGTTGGTTGGCCCTTGGGTTCTCACTTGGGAATCACATGTTCAGCACTTATTCTGCTTTTGCAGTGAGAAGTGCTGTAACTTCTTGATAAACACCAAGGTGGTTTTTTTTTTTTTCCTCTTCTTCTGGTAATTGTAACCCAGTGATCATCTAGATTGGCCCATGCAGTGTTAGCTTCACTTCAAAATTAGGATCAACATTTAGATTCTTAGGAACTCTTGAAAAAAAAACAGAAAATCTGGCATAATTGGTTCAGATCCTTGACTGGCCACATCACTTTGGCCAAGAATGGCTATATGGAAGTTTACATGCCTTCCCCTTGGCCCTGATTCTCCGTGTTGCTTCCTCAACCTGGACCTTAGTGCCAAGCTGCCACTTAACTTCATACTTAACTTAGTACAGTCAACAGAATAAAACAATGGGGCGCCTGGGTGGCTCAGCGGGTTAAGCCTCTGCCTTCGGCTCAGGTCATGGGATCGAACCCCACATCGGGCTCTCTGCTCAGTAGGGAGCCTCCTTACCCTCTGTCTCTTCCTGCCTCTCTGCCTACTTGTGATCTCTCTCTCTGTCAAATAAATAAATAAAACATTTTTTAAAAAAAGAATAAAACATTTACTCTGCACCTTCACTCACTGAATTTATAGCCTTGGTCGCTGTAGATACCTGAGTTTGTCCTTTCCCCACCGGAGTGCAAAATAATGGAATTTTACGTATAAACTAGGAGATGTTTAGGTTTAACTCTGTTCATTTCATTGCATTTGGAGGCTGCATGATATTCATAGAAGGGACAAGGAGATTAGATAATAGAAGTAGTGTCTAATATTAACTATAGAAAACAGTAATAGCAAGCACTTGTGATTACATAGATACTGATGTAGCATCAGAAGTATTAGGCAGAATATTCTCAGATTTCTAACTACGCTATATGCACAGTGAGATTACATCAGAAAAAATACAATTTACTGGCCCACATCGAAAAGACCATTTTAAACCTAAATCTGCCCAACAAATATTCAAATTCGTCTTTTAGAGATTCAGCAGTTACTTAGACACCAAAGTCATGTTTGTATATAAATTGGTAGTAGCGGGGAAACACAACCTTATAGTTTATGAAAGGCTCGGTTACTATTATATTTTCTGCATAGCCTCCTGATTATAATACCAATTTATTCTATGTAGTTTTTTTCCCATTCTTTAATTAACCATGCCTCAGATTTTCTGCTTAATAAAAATCTAGTAACTTTTTTTCAGATGAATAAGTATTTACTCATTTATGTAAATAAGCAATTGACAAATAAAGGAACAAATTAGAAGATGTGAAGTACGTGATGAAAATATTAGACTGTGTAAGTAAGAAGAATTTCTGATTCATGTGATACCTTAAGCATGATTCTAGGAGAGAATATTTAGTCAGTTGTAAAGGGAAGGATATTAAATAGAACAAAAATGTAATCAGGACAGAGAGGACAGAGAAAAACAGAGATGAGGTAGTTAAATGAGTATTTGCATAATTGCATCAGTTAGGAATGACCTTTTTTTTAAAAAAAATTATTTATTTATTTGACAGACAGATCACCAAGTAGGCAGAGAGGCAGGCAGAGAGAGAGGAAGGGAAGCAGGCTCCCTGCCGAGCAGAGAGCCTGATGCACGGCTTGATCCCAGGACCCTGGAATCATGACCTGAGCCAAAGGCAGAGGCTTTAACCCACTGAGCCACCCAGGCACCCTAGGAATGACTTTTGACTCTGATTAACAGATATCCCTCTGCCCAGTCAAATGGCGGTTTAACCAAATTTGGGGGGAAGTCTCATTTTCAAGAAGTCTGAAGGTAGGTGGTGTTTGGATAGTAGAACAACTCTACAATGTCAACAGGGGTCCAGGCTTGCTCTGGGTCTGTGATTCTTAGGGTGGGACCACCCTTGTCCTCAGGCTGTCAGGTTATTTGTTGAAATTCCAGAAATTTTGTCTGTGTCTCAGGATGAAGGTAAAATGCCGAGGGCAAAAAAGTTGCCTGCCAACTAACTTTTTTTTTTTTTTTAATTTATTTTTTTTTAACATATATTTTTTTCCCCCGGGGTACAGGTCTGTGAATCGCCAGGGTTTACACACTTCACAGCACTCACCATAGCACATACCCTCCCCAATGTCCATAACCCCACCCCCCCTCTCCCAACCCCCTCCCCCCATCCACCCTCAGTTTGTTTTGTGAGATTAAGAGTCACTTATGGTTTGTCTCCCTCCCAACTAACTTTTTTAAAGGAGATTTCTCAGGAGCCTACGCAGTGGGTCCTGCTTTTGTATCATTCTGTTATATCTCACTGGCTTCTATCTCTTTGGAAAGGATGCTCAGCGTCCCTAGCTACAAGTGAACCTTGGAGTAGAGCTTTTTATTTGGGCATCTTGCAAAGGTGAATAAAATAGGAGTTTTGTCAATAAGAAAATTTTTAGGGAATCACGTCCCATTTCTCTCATTCAGAAAAATTAAATATAACAGTACCTTGATGCATAGGGAGAGTCAGCAGACTATTTCCAAGAACTTTATCTAGTTGGAGCCTGGCGGTAGCCATGTGAGTGAGTCAGAACGTCTAGACACAGACCCTTAGAGAGGAAGCTCGGGAATGGATTGTAGCCTGGCTGCCTCAAGATATAGGGGTATCTGGGGGGTGCCTGGGTGGCTCCATTGGGTAAGCATCAGCCTTCAGCTCAGATCCTGATCTCAGGGTCCTGGTCCCATACCAAGCTCTCTGCTCAGTGGGGAGTCAGATTCCCTCTCTTCCCGCCTTCCCTTCTACCCCACTCATGGTCTCTCTCTTGCTTACTCTCTCAAATTAATAAATAAAATACTAAATATATATATATATATATATATATATATATATATATATATACACACACACACACACACACATACACACACACACACACACACACACACACACACACACACACACAGACCCTGGGAACTGCTTCATGCAGGAGGGACACATGGTCTTTTCTGACACGTGTATAAGGACATTGAATTTTGACAAGTGAGTTTTGCTAGTGAATCTTTGATTTTCCATGTTTTGTTTGTTGGAAATTTCATTGTTTGGAAAATTAAGTGGGAAGAAAGTTTAACATGCAGCTTTTGATGTTACACTTTTTTCTTTTCCTCCAGCTGAACCTCTCATCTACCTAACTCCAGGGGCAGGGTCTAATTTTGCTGCAAGAGCAACATAATGCTGTTCTCTCCTAATGAAGGCAGCTAGTAAGAATGACTAATGCCAGTGAGTGTGTGCTCAGTGGGAGGAACAGAGCTGCTGGATACTGTCCTCAGCTGTCCATTAGACTGATGTGTTTCCATTGGCTTTAACCCTCCATTTCCTTACATCTACAATAGTGTGAACTTTAAACACACTGTATGGAGAATAACGTGCCTTTTGTTGTAGGTCACCAATTTTGCATGTATTCTACCACTCCACTGAGTGTTTCAATGAACAAAGCATCTTACGGTACTTGGCGTAATTACTTTCCCTAGTGGGAGTTCAGTAGGAAAAAATTAGGTTATTCTTAATATGAAAAAGCCTAGATATTACATGAAAAATACAAATTACATGAAAAAGAATGGTCAAAGGACTTAACTCACCCAAGGGAAAAAATTAAACTTAATGAACAGTATATGTGTAAAAGTTCCTTTGAATTGGAAATGTGAGCCTTTTTACATGTAAATTAGAAGAACGTTTTTTTATGATATCCAGTGTTGATAAAGCTTCATTATGAGAATATGCTCTGGCCTAAATGTTCATAGAGGAATTTGCCAGTGTGCTTTAAAAAGCCTTAAAAATCTATGCCCTTTGACCCAGTAGTTTTATTTCAAAGACTTTACCTATGCAAATACTTCCAAATGCTGAGATGTATCTATATGAAAATGGTCTTTGCACTTTTATTTCAGTAGTGGAAAAAGAAAAATAACCTAAATATTGAATAATAGGATTAGATGGTTAAATGCAGTAGAATTCAGAGCCACGCTAAAAAAAAAAAAAAAAATGCTTTCAAAGGATAATTAATTGGAAGACAGGAACAATGGTCATGGTATAATAAGTAAAATAAGCAAGGCTCAAATGCATTCTAAAGTTTTATAATATTATATATAATCTGTCTAAAAGAATAGAAACTAACAAATAAATAAGAGATTAGAAAACAAATAGGCCAAATATATAGAAGTTGTCAGTTCTGAGTGGTGGACTTTTAAGTTATTGCTATTTTTATCTTTCAAATTTATATTCATTCAGTAATTAAAATACGATTAAATATCTTGGTTAGCATGATGTTTATTATTCATTGAGCTATTACAAAGCAATTTCTAGAACCACTGATAGCAGAAATGCCACATGATTATGAGAATAGTATTTTAAACCTCTATTTGCCAAAATTATAGAAATCAATTAATGTCAAGCAGGTGTTTCAGTAATAATGGAAATTGTCACCTAATTTAACATTTTCCATTTTCAAAATCCTCTGTGACGAGAAAAGTTACTGTTTGTCTATAATTAATTTATAATGAAATATAAGATTTTGTGTGGCAAAAATTCAGTATAAATATTTTTAAAATTATTAAGTTTTATTTCTCACTGTAATGAAATAGTTTTACTATACCAATGCTGTGACCGAAGAATAGGAAAAGCTGGATAAATAACCCAAAAAGTCTATTTGAAGGAATTAGAATGCTGTCGAGATACTCAGGGTCCAAAAAACTTGAGATGTCAAAGAGAAGAGAAGCTCATCTAGATGCTAACCTGGTGTTCTTGTTTGCTGATTTTTACCTTGTCCAGGGAAGGCGGGTGAGAAGCTAGTAGAGGGTGTGGGTATAAGAAGACAGAACTTTCTGGAACCTTAAAAGGGTGGATACAGAATACCTTCGGTTGAAGCTGTCAAGGTCGCCAGGACTTGAGGGGTCAAAATCTTGGATATAGGGAGATGCAGAAAAGTGGGCCAAATACTCGACCCTAGTTTTCTTTCCAAGGCACTTGCCAGTTCACGAGCAGTGAAAGATTGGAGACTAAGAAGTCAAGAAGAAAGTGACTAACGAGCTGATTAGAACTTCAGGGACTCATGGTGTTTTGGGAGATAAACCTTGTATTTCAGGATCCACTGGGAACATGGATTCCATGTCCTCATAGAGACCTGGACACGTTAGAGAATCAGAGGCACATCAAACCTAGCAATGATGACAGTGTGACTGGACTCAGCTCAGTCCCTGATCGGGGTGGGGAGATCTACTTCTAGCATTGATGCCTGCTAGAGAATTAGACAAATTATCTTAGGAGAAATATTACACTGTCTGAGCCTCTTCAGTGTCTTGTATACTCAGTAAAAATATGTCCATGCGAGCAAAACAAATGAACAACACCAGTTAGGACCATTTGGGAATGGAGACAATAGTAACAGACCCATAGTGACACTAGAATATCAGGTACATGTGATCTTTGTTTACGAAGAGAGATGACAAGAAGTAGAATTTCAACATGTATTTAGAATCAATATAGGAATAAGTTACTAATAGTGAGAGCTCAGACTGTAGACTGAACAACAGGTTGGGCATAACCAAAGAGAAGCTTAGTCAAAAACAATGAAAAACATGTATTTAATGGTGAAATGTTTAAAGCTTGTCCCTTGACATTGGGAAGAAGACAGGATGCCTGATACTACCACTTCTAGTCATCATTGTTTTGGTGAACATAATCAGTATATAAGGGAAAGAAAATTATAAAAAGACCTAAGGGATAGAGAAGAAAGAAAACCATCATTGTTCACCAGTGACATGACTATGAATATATATATAGCAATATCTATATATAATTCCAAAAGAATTTCAGGAAAACCATTAAAATTATTAAATAAATTTAGAAAGTTCCTAGAAAACAAGAATATAAGAAAAAAAATCAGTTGTGTAACTTTAGTTCAGTGTAAGTGGTAGATACAAAAAGATATATACCGTATGATCCATTTACACAAATTTCAAAAAGCTGATCTGTTGTAGTAGTAGCTAGATTAATGGTTATGTTTGGGGACGGATGGGGGAGGCAGAAGAGAAATATCTGGAAGTGTAGGTAATGTTTTATTTCTTCATTTGGGTGTGACTTGGGTCTGTTCACTTTATTCACTGAGCCATACGTTGATGATTTGTGGACTTTTCTGAATGTATATTATAATGACTCGAATTAATACACCACAAATACGAGAAACCTACATAAAATTTAAAAGATTGAAAAGAAGAGCCATAATTAAAATTGCAGTGAACACATCTTTTTATTAAAGAGGAGTATATGTATGAATCAAAAAAATGGATAATTTTAGTTTTAGAATCTTGTTGGCTTTTGAACATCTGCTCACTTTTGTTGTTCACAGATTTTTAATTTTTATTGAAATTCAAATGTGAAAACACATCTGTTTTTCTGATTCATATTTTTATGGTGAATTCTGAAATGAGACAATTGTTGTGAACCAAGAAATCACTCAAAACACAAGTGATGTGTCTTCATATTATTTGTGGGGAAGAAGCACACAATAGAGTCCTGAAATCAGCAACTTGTATGCTGGCTTGTTTACATGAGAATTTTTATTAAATATTGACTTTTCTACTCGTGTATTTCCTTGTTTCTTATTTAGAGTATAAGACTGATGTAAGAAGGATCCCTAAGTAAAAGTGAAAAAAAAAAAAAGCGTGAAGAGATGGGTTATCTTTCGAATTAGAAATAGATTTTTTAATAGTTTTCTATATTGACCTCATGGATGATAACATTTCCTGTGGGAATTCTATACTTGTTTCTACATTGTCCTTTCCAGTCCAAGGCAGAAATGTCCGATCTCCTGCCCACTGCTGTCATAACCTTAACACAGATCATTATCTCTGTGTGTCGCTCTAAGAACCCACCACCTGGTTCCTCTGATACTTGTCTCGTGCACTTTGATTTATGTGCTCTCCATACTGCTGTCAAGGCAACGTTGCCAGAATCCAAGTTTCATTTTCTAATTTTCCAGCTTAAAGTGTATGAAGCCTTTAGGAAAAGTCCAGACTCCTTTCCTCTCCCACACCTGCTTAGGCTGACTCTAGAACTTACTGCAGGTGCCGCTCTTCCCAAGATGCCAATCCGATCTCTGTGTCCCCCCAGCTGCTTTTGCCACATGCATACTGTATTGTGTCGTAACTTTTAGGCTCCTTGGTCTGCTCAGCCCAATAAAGTGTGAGATGCCCGAGGAGCAGAGAGAGGAGAATGGGAAAGCAAGAGACTGGAAGATCGATGCGACTGGCTGTTTTCCTAAAAGTGCTTGGCTCTCTTGGGTTCACGGTGCTGGTGGGTGTTCATGTTCTCATCAGATCCTCAAATACCCAGGATGTTTGTGATTAAAGTAAATATAATTGATGCCTCACATCATGATTTTATATTTTGTTAGATACATACTAACAGCATTAAAGGTCTGTGCCTTATTTTCCTTTAGAAGCAGCAACAGGGTGGTCAAGGGTTAGGTGAAACAGATAAAGGGAATTAAGAGTCACAGATTCCTAGTTATACAGTAAATAAGTCTTGGAGATAAGTACAGCATCGGAAATACAGTATATAATATTGTAATAACATTTTTTGGTGGCAGATGGTGACTGCCATTGCCATGATGAGTACCGAATAACGAAAGAATTGCTGAACCAGTATGTTGCACACCTGAAACTAATACCACATCGCATGCCCTGTGCTTCAGTAAAAAATAAAAAAAAAATTAAAAAAAAGAGAGAGGTGTAGCATGAATAGATTAGTTTGTTTCTGAAATGAACAGAATGATTTGGGAATGTGTTTGTTAGGACATGGGATAGAGCTTTTTTCTTGTACCTGGTAGTAGATGCTTGGATATTTGTCTTAGATGTCTCCCCAGTACCTCCTGTTGCATTGAGAGTGATTTTTATATCATGACCCTTACTTCATTTTGAAAAACAAGACATATATTTTATGTTGATCCTATTAATTACTTATTTTGGGCATTTGTGCAAAATGAAGAATAGGTATAAGCTAGTGGTTTAAAATATATGTTTTTGAGTAAGCCACATATTGTATTGGACTGAACCCTGGCTTCCCCATTTACCAACTGCGTGACTTCGAGTAAATTACTTAAACCCTCTAAGTCATGTGCCTCATTTGCAAAAAGGGGACAAAATCAGGGCCTTATTTTATGGGGTCATGGCGGAAAAGAAACATGGCGGAAAAGAAACATGGCGGAAAAGAAATAATTTAGTACAATTCCAGGAATTTGGGCACATGGTCGCAGTCACAGAACTCCCTCAGGAAAGGACTATTTTCTTGCAGACATGGAATCTCAGGACATTTTCAGCAATTTCAGTCCCAGAACTGATATGCGGAAAATATGTGGAAAAAATCCATTTGTCTAAAGTCAATGAAGGTCTCGGTGAATGTCCCATTCCCCTTCGATTGCTTTGTTATAATTATTGAAATGTATCAACGAATAGATGGGAAAAAAATTGGGAGAACTCGGTTCAGGAATTGTTCCCTGGGAAACACATAGAATGTATGAGAAGGAAATGGGCATTCCAAAATTGCCACTTTGATTGATGGCATACAATAGGTGTTGGTTTATCCGATCTCTCTATTTTCTTCTGTGGGAGGAATGGACATGTGACAAAAAGCAGTTGTTAGATATGCGCATTTTAATGTAATAAAAAGCGAGGTGGTAGACAAGATAATTTTAGTCAAATTAATGCGCTAATAATTTATCCTCAGAAAATGCAAATCCCAGTTATAGTTTTCCTCCTGTTCCTACAAATGCGATTAAACACTGATAAGGCAGAAAAATTACAGAACCGGAATTGAGAGCCATCTGATGTATAAGGGAAGGAAGCATTGAGAATTTTAAATTCCTCTCTCCTCTGCTTCTTCATTAATATTTCTGTATCTGTAAACTCAGTTTTCACTTTCCTTTTCCATGAAAGTTATCAGTAGATCATCTCTCTCTACCTGCATTTAAAAGAGCCACTATTACCTCTAAAATTCATTTGCTTCTCCATTGTCAAATCAGATAGTCACAACCTCTGACTGATGTGCCACACTATGGGGATGTGAGCTGATTGGTTTGGTGGTGGTTCTTTGTACCGTGGCTATGCCTTTCCCCATCGATTGCTATAGGTGATAATTGACAATGCCCTTCAGATAAGCAGTTGGGAATCTTATTATCCAGAAAATGTGATGTATATTCACAGAGGGATGTAAAGACCAGCAGCCTAATACCCTACTTTTCAGAATGTACTCAAACTCTAATTTGTATGTAATAGTTGACAATATTTTCCTTTCCTTTATAGAGAACTAACCCTCAACCTTATTGAATATGCTCTTTGAGCAGCTTAAAATTTTAATGCAGCTCCAAGTCTACATAATCTATTTTCACATCCTTCTTATTTACTCCCTCCCTTTCTTTTTGTCCATAAAATACATCTTAGACATATATTCAGGCTACTCTTGAGCTCAAATAGTGTTAAGTTGCTTAGATTATGTCTCTAGTGTTGCTGCTGGTGGAAAATGAGCCCAAGGGGAGAAAGGAAAGTGCCTTGTCTTGGCCTGAATAATAATGAAGCTGATAGAGTGTGCATTGCACTTGAACTTTGCATATGAATATAATTGATTTATTTTTTTATTGTATCAAATCAGTGAGCTTTTAAAATTACGCTTAGGGGCTCCTGGGTGGCTCAGTGGGCTAAGCCTCTGCCTTCGGCTCAGGTCGTGATCTCAGGGTCCTGGGATCGAGCCCCACCTCGGTCTCTCTGCTCAGCAGGGAGCCTGCTTCTCTCTCTGCCTCTGCCCACCTCTCTGCCTACTTGTGATCTCTCTCTCTCTGTCAAATAAATAAATAAAATCTTTAAAAAAAATAAAATAAATAAAATAAAATTACGCTTAGCCTGGTATATCTTCAGTTTTTAATTCAGATTGCATGAAAATATACCATTTTGTTTCTTAATAAAATTATTTATTAACATTTAATTTAATTCATTGTTTTAGGCTTTTATCAAATGTGCCCCCTGTCTGCTGATCTGATGTCTAACCTGTTTGAACAGTCTAACTGAACACTTACACCAAGTCGACAAACAAAGTTTAACATGTACACCAAGGGTGTGATTCTATCTTCCTTCTCACCTCCTTATCACACATAAAATAAAAATTTAAAAAAGCAACTTATGATACATTCTTTTCCCCATTCTGCAAGTTACTTATGGGTCCCTTTCTTTCACTTTGATTTGTTTTATTATATAGGACTCCCCTTACACATTAGCTAAATTTACCCAAATCATAGTAGTGGTTTTCTTTACAGTTACAAAATATTTTGAGATCTGTTTCTGTGGAAACTGGAATTCAGACTGGATGGTATCTTTCTCCTCCTTGGGGCCATCATTCTTCATAGGATCATTGGTTTGATTTAGATTTTAGACATTCTCCCCCCATGTTCTGTACAGTACCTAGAATGTTGTTCACATATTTAAATATTAATGAGTATTTTGACAGTTAATAAAGCAGGGCTCTCTATTAACTAATCTACACTAGAACAATCCTGAGTGAAGAGAGCAAAGAGTTCCCTAGATCCCTCCATCTCCTCTTATCCTTGGGTACCATCAAGACAAAGAAGCTCTTTTGTGAGAGTTCAGGGGCAATTTTTAAAGAGTAGTGTAGAGGGGTGCTTGGGTGGCTCAGTGGGTTAAGCCTCTGCCTTTAGCTCAGGTCCTGATCTCAGGGTCCTGGGATGGAGCCCCACATCGGGCTCTCTGCTCAGCAGGGAGCCTGCTTCCCCCTCCCCATCTGCCTGCCTCTCTGCCTACTTGTGATCTCTCTCTGTCAAATAAATAAATAAAATCTTAAAAAAATAGAGTAGTGTAGAAAGTTGATTTTTGTTTTTCCTCTTAGAAGGAAAAAAAGCATACTTACTGCTTTGAGTGACTAAATCAGTGGTCTCTCTCCATTGGGAGTGAATGGCCAATTAGCCAAGCTCTAAGTAAATTAATCTACACTTGAAGTTCAGTCAGCAGGGAGAATTCAAAGTGCGCAATAGAGGTTTTGGCTGGTACTAGATATATCTGCTCCTTTTAAAATAAGTAATACCATATTTTGGGGCACCTGGGTGTCTCAGTGGGTTAAAGCCTCTGCCTTCGGCCAGGGTCATGATCTCAGGGTCCTGGGATTGAGCCTCACATCCGGCTCTCTGCTCAGTGGGGAGCCTGCTTCCTCCTCTCTCTGCCTGCCTCTCTGCCTCCTTGTGATCGCTCTCTCTGTCAAAAAAATAAATAAAATCTTAAAAAAAAAAAGTAATACCATATTTTGGGATTCAGTCCAACCATAGTTTAAACTAAAATATTTATGTTTACAATTTTAGATAAAATTATATTGCATTGTTTACGCACATATGTAAAAACAGATGTAGATGAGAGGCTAGAAGGAAGTTCATTGTAGCATTAACAGCCATTACCCCTGGAGCTGAGTTTAGTGGAGAATTTACTGCCTTCTATGTGGGTATTTTCTCATTATTTACATTGATCCTGTATTGATTTATGATTAGTATTGCTTTGGTAATAATGTATTTTAGGCCATTTGAATTGTAACTTAAAAAGTAAAATGCACTCAGTATTTTAATACATGTATATGTGTGTGTATAATACATATATATATATATATATATATATAATGCTTTTTAAAATTTTGATTTGAAATAGGAAAAGGATTTTTTAAGTAGGAGATAACGGGAGTATACGTTAAAAAATATGGTGAATAGGAGTCTTAGGTAGGGGCATAGAAGTGATAATGATTTGCATAAGCACTGAATTCAAGATGCAAATAAGCAGCTGAGATTAAAAAATTACAAAAGTCTTTAACACCATGGAGTGCATTTTAGATCAGTCGGTATCTGTTAGACTACAGCCTGCCAAAGTTCTATTTTAAACATTTTAGTGATACCTAAATCAAGCCTTAAGTAGTGATCAAACAGAGAGTTGAGGGAGTGGCAGGTAGTACGTTTTAGAGGAGGTAAAAATGATTGGTCTGCAAGGGTGGAGGCAGACTTGGGTGAAGCCGTTTTCAGGTGGCATATGTATGTCATCTCTATGTGTGCATGAGCTCAGATGCCAGTGTGTTTGCATTTCTGGGGGAGTGGTAAAAAAGGGATGGATACCGGAACTCAGCCTCAGGAGAGCTCTAGCGCAAGTCAAATTAAGGAGATCTGCCCTCACTTATTTTAACAGCACTGTGAACATTTTGGGCTGGATGATTCTTTGTTATGGGGACTGTCCTGGGTTTTGTAAGATATTCAACAGCATCCCTGGTCTCTACCCACTAAGATGCCAGCAGCACCTCTTGCCCATAATTAGACCCAAAAATGTCTCCAGACATTTGTTCCCATATGCTTATAAGAAGTTAACTATTTCTGGGGAAAAGACTGTCATCCAGAGGCTCTGTAACATTTTCTTATACAATTTATGACACCCCACCAAAGAAATAAGAAACAGAACTAAGGAAATAAACAACAGGCAACAGAGGCAAGTGCATCAGTGTCCTGGTTATTGGTTTATCAGATACAGGTATTAGAATAACTCACATATTTACAAAAGAACGTGGCAAGAGGAGTAATTAGACATTCAGTTTGTAGCACAAAGCTAAAAAAAAATCTGGTGGGTTTTTTTTTTTTTTTTGTCTTGGGTGTTTTTGTTGTTCTTACTTTCACTCATGGTGGTTTGTTTCCTTGTGTGTGCATGTACTGTTCTTCAGTGATGTGTTTATACATGGTTTATCCTAATTTCTGGAAAATCTTAAAACCTAAATTCAGGACATTTTTCTTCAGCAAAGGTTTGTGTTAGGGTCTCACAGGCTATGCCTGATCTTGGTTCTCTTTATCCTTCTTTTCAGGGTACCTAGGTTACTCAAGGAATCTCAAGTTCAACTTCTCTACATTTGTTGCTTCAAGTGCTGATACTTCCTTTATGTTTCTTGGAAAATTGTATTACTTCCCATGAGCCCCACAATAGGACAAACACTCTGTTTTAGGTACAATATATGATTTGCTGTTCATATTGCTAGAAACATATGAGCCCATATACTGTGTACTTCATTGGAATGTATTTTTCGTGATGGTATTTCAAAAAGTGAAAATTAATTTTTTTAAAAAAGTCACTTTTAAAAATCACACCTCCCCACCAAAACTTAAATCAAATTGAAAACCAGGTGGAGGAGAAACAAGAAACTAGATTTGGAAGAAAATAAGTTTCAAAAGTTTATTAACTATCCTTCCCATAAAGCAGTTGTCATTTTCTGGCAAAAGAAAAAAGAAGTATGCAAATTAAAATTTCCAGTGGAATTAATGCAGTGTCTTATTACATAACACATCATGGGCAAGCAATCAATCTTTTGGACTCTCAGGCAATCAGATGTATTGAAGCCAAAGATGACTCAAGACAGAAGTAATCAGGGTTCTTCCTGCCCTGCTTTTTGTGTGATGGATCATTGTTTAAGGCTTCTACTCGCTTAGGCTTTATTTGTTCTCTTTTATTACCTCGTTTCATTCCCTGAATAGCTTTAGCAGTAGTGATGTTAACTGTTACTGCTGGGACGGATTGAATAGTCTGTTTCTTCTGATACATCAGGTGAAAGCAAACATCGTTTCACTGTGGAGCTGATTTTGCAATTTCCCGTTACTTCAAGGAAGACATTGCTTTCAAACAATGGCATGAATGTTTTTGACAATTAGCAATTACATGGGATTTTGTTTTGTTTTGTTTTTATTATCCTGTATTCACTTCTTTGATTTCATTGAAGATTTGAATGAGAGAGACACATAAGTACGGTTTAACTCATAATACGGAGGGATTCAAAGTAAGCTCAGTTTCTATTTCAAACAAATGACTATTTATCCTACATTTTCTAAAATCAGGGAGATGTGAAGGCTTGCATGAATGACCTGCATTTCAAATGTGTTTATTTTCTGATATCTTTTTTCCGTTGCCAATATCAACTGGTAATCACATGTAATTTGAGTGTTCTTTTTTTTTTCCAAAGCCCTCCTTCTCTTCCCTTCCCTTAATTAAAAGCGTATTTCCCTCTCTTCCTCCACACCATCTGTACACTACCCCTTTAATATTATTATCAAAATCGAGTGATTCCAATTATTTGGTAGAGTCCCAGGAACATAGAGCACCCTCATTTGTTTGGCCATCATGCAGTTTTTCTAGGCAGCCAAGGTTAGCTGTGGAAGACTCTATGGTCTTTCCTATGACTAAGTATTTAATTATTTGAAAGAGTGAAAAAGATGGTCAAGCAATTTTTTTTCTCATGTCTTCCCACAGCTTCTGAACTGTTTCCATGACTTCTAACTACATTCTTTTTTTTGCCTTTACAGGCAATAATCATTAGGGCATAATTTGAGAATTTCTGTATTTCCATAGTTTGGGATCACTTATGGCCCCAGTAAGTTCCATCATCTGGAATTTTATTTCTGTACTTAACTACATGTACTTCACAGCCAATGGTAGGAAGTGTTTCTCTATCTTAGTTTCTCTAGAAAAGAAATTGAATTGAAGGGAGTCATAAGTAGTTGGCTTTCTATGTGATGGAAGGCAACAATTTTAATATCTATGTTAAATAAATTCATATGATTTTTTTATCTGTGCATTGCATAGTAATATTCATAGAGCAAAAAAATGCAGATAATACCATGGCAACACCATGAGAGTCCAAGAAATTATGCATCCTGACCAGACATATTTGGAACATTTAACTGGAAAACAAGACTGGTAACTAGAATTGTTGAAAGTTTGTGAGTGAAATTCTACAGTTACACCTGAAACACTTTAGAGATCATTTAGTCTAATAGCTTTGCATAAAGAACAAGAAACTGAATTTGTGAAAAGCCAAAGTGACTAGTCCAGGCTAGATAAAACTCTTTATTGAAAAGTCAACCTTTCCCAACTACACTGTGATGTCACTTCTGTCATGAATCAGGTGGCCTTGTATTTTATAGGTCTTTTCCAGGGTTTTAATTTTGCTCCATTTGTCTATTTGTCTAATTTATCAGCAATATGCTTTCAAAGACTGTAGCTTTATAGTATATGTTAAAATTCAGTATTATAAATTTCTCCACTCATCTTTCTTTTACAACAATGATTTGGCTGTTTTCATCCCTTTGCATTTATATACCATTAATGATACCTGAATACTTAGGGATGCATTAAGTCTTTACATCTATTGTTGGAGAATTAACACTACTAAGATCCTAATTTATTAGCCTGGAATACCATTTCTCCTATTTATATATTCTTTAATTCTGAACACTTAGTAGCTCATAGTTTTCAACATAGAGGTTTTGATGTCTTTTGCAAGTATTCCTATTTTATGTTTTTTATGTTATTAAAAATTAAGCCCTTAAAGAAATTTTAGGCCCCAAATGTTTGTTCCTGCTATATTAAAATGCAACTAAATTTTTAAATATTAACCAGCTGTTTCTTTTGACCTTGCTAAATTTACTTCTTAATTTTAATTATTTATATGTAGTTTTTAAAAAAAATTTCTACTGACATAATCACGCCTTATATGAATAATGACAGTGTTATTTCATCCTCTCTTTATGCTTTTTAATTCTTTTTCTTACTTGAGAGCACTGTATAACATGTCTGTATGATATTGATTAGGAATAGACATAGTGGACATTCCTGTCTTGCTCCCAGTCTTCAGGAAAATATTTTCAATATTTGACTAATAAATGTTATGTTAGCTACAGATTTATTTTAGACTGTCATCAAAATAAGAAATTACCTTTTATTCCCTTAATTTTTTGCACGTTTGAATCAAATATTTAATATGTATATACTTAGATGATAATTTTTTTCTATTAAGGTGATGAAATATTTTGATTGATTTTTAAATGTTAAACCAACTCTTTAGTCCTAGACTAAACCCATTTGGATCGGAATCTTTTTGAAAAAGCTGAATTCAAAGTTCATGAGAGATTGATTTGTAACATCCTTTTCCTATAATGTCCTTGTGTGATTTTGTTATCAAAGTTATTCTAGCATCATGAAATTTAAATTCTAGACCTTGACCTTTGCAAGACATTATTTTAATTCTATAGACTCTTTTCATTTGTATTTGTCCTATATTTACTTTTTGTTTTTCATTTCTTTATTGGATCTTTATTTTATTTCTTTATTGGATCATTTTCCTTGCGTGTGAGGAACTTTTTTCTTTAATATTGCCTCTGATAAGGCTCTTCTGGTCACGACTTCTTTTAGTTTATGTTAGTCTGGAAGTGTCCTCATTTTTTAATCAAATTGGAAGGACATTTTTGTTAGGCATAGAATTGTAATTTGACAGTTTCAGATTTTTAGAGATGTCATTCCATTTCCATCTGGCTTAAGCATTTTATTTTGGTTATTCAATCATCAGTCTTCTTGCTCTTTTTTCTTCAAAGAAAAAAAAATCTTTTTTTCTCTGACTACTTTTAAGACTTTCCCTTTGGCTTTCAGCCACTGACTAAGCTGTGTCTCACCTAAGGTTTGTGGTTTTCTTTATATTTATTCTGAAGCTTCATGGAGATTCTTGAATCTGTAGCTTAAATTCTTTTGGCACTTATATTAGTTTGCTAGGGCTGCCATAACAAAGTGCTATCAAGTGGGTGGCTTAAATAACAGAAATTTATCTCCTTGGAGTCCTAGAAGCTCTAAGTCCAAGATCAAAGTGTCATCAAGGTTAATTTTTTCTGAAGCCCTCTCTCCTCAGCTTGTATATGACTGTATTTTCTCTGTGTCTTCATATGATCTTCCCTTGGTGTGTCTGTAATCTTCTCTTTTATAAAATCAACAGGATTGAGGCTCACATGAATGGCCTCATTTAACCTTAATTACCTCAGAAGATTCTGTCTCCAAATATAGTCACATTCTGAGGTATTGGGGATTAGGAATTCAACATATGACTTTTGGGGGGCACAATTCAGCCCATGACAGTACTATTATTTCTTAAAATATTTCTTCTGCTTCATTATGTCTTTTCTTTCTGGGATCCAGTTAGATGCATTAGGTATTATTTCATGTCCAGTAGGTCTCTTATGCTCTTTTTTCCTCATTCTTTTCGTTTTCTATGCTTCAGTCTGGGTATTTTCTCCTGACCTACTTCCAGTTTACGAATCTTCTCTTTTTCCATGTCTAATCTACCACTGAATATCTTTATTCAGGCTTTCATTTCATTTACTATACTTTTTAATTCAGAATTTCCATTTTTTAATACCTAATTCTCTGGTGATTTTCTCCATTTAATAATATAGTTTCTTGAATATATTAATCATAGTTATTTTAAAGTCCATTACTGACAATTCCAGGTTAGTCACCTCTCTCATTTTTAGAGCTCTTTCTGTTATCTATCCTTTCTTTTTGATCGTTTTGTCCTGCCTCTTGACATACCATTATCTTTAAGCATAAATACAGTTTAATGAAAGTGGTAGAATTTTGTGAGTGATACTATCTTTCTTGTAGATGTATATATATATATATATATATATATATATATATATATATACACATACATACATAGATATATATAAAGAATATATATCTATTCTTTTTTTTTTTTCTGGCAGACGTGCAAAGGCAGATAGATGACCTCAATTCAATTAGGAACTGAAATGACTTTTAAAGTGAAAACCTGGGATATTTATACATTGTTTATCAATGCCCTCTTTCAAAGTCCCTGAATTCCAATTACTGTTTTTCTAGCTAGATGAAAAAGTCAAAAGTTCTATTTTGTTTATTCATCTTTTAAATGTTTCTTTCTTCTTGCCTTAAAAAGCTTCAGATCACATTTAACAAATGCAGGAAGGGGATTATTCACATAGAATGTAGAACTTATTTCCCTATGGTTTCTTTTTCTTTAGGATTTTGGCCACTTAAGTCAGGCAGCCTTGGCAGCCTTTGACTTAATCTTATATATTGAATCTTTGCTAGTGAAAATTATTGCTGAAGCGAGAGACAGAATGGAGATAGGAATTTCAGGTGCAATGAGTTTGTCGAAATGTAATGTCAATATAAAATACCTTTTGAAGAAGTAGCATTACTTAATATAAAAACCATGAGTTATCTGAAATATATTGTTGGAAGAGAAAAAAAAGTAGAATTTCATACTGAGATAGAAACATATTAGCAGTGAAAAATGGAATACTACTTCTGATTATATAAGAATATATAACACTATAATATATGTGGAATCCTTTTACTTTTTATTTATTTTTTATTTTTTATTTATTTTCAGCATAACAGTATTCATTGTTTTTGCACTACACCCAGTGCTCCTTGCAATCCGTGCCCTCTCCAATACCCACCACCTGGTTCCCCCAACCTCCCACCCCCGCCACTTCAAACCCTTCAGATTATTTTTCAGAGTCCATAGTCTCTCATGGTTCACCTCCTTTTCCAATTTCCCCCAACTCCCTTCTCCTCTCTAACTCCCCTTGTCTTCCATGCTATTTGTTATGCTCCACAAATAAGTGAAACCATATGATAATTGACTCTCTCTGCTTGACTTATTTCACTCAGCATAATCTCTTCCAGTCCTGTCCATGTTGCTACAAAAGTTGGGTATTCATCCTTTCTGATGGAGGCATAATACTCCATAGTGTATATGGACCACATCTTCCTTACCCATTCGTCCATTGAAAGGCATCTTGGCCTTTTACTTTTTAAGTTATATGTTTAATTTAAAAAATGTTATGCTACAAACAAATATCATAGTGGTACTTTGGAAATCCAAACTATTAGTAATACTTACGAATAGCTTTCTATTTCAGTATCTTTAAAGGTATTTATTAAGTAGGTATTCCCAATTTTGAAAATTTTTAAGTCAATAGGTTAAGTTATTCTCTAGATTATAGAGCATATGAGTGGTTAATATTAAATTCTGTCTTAGGTCTTTCTGAGTCCAGAACACAAACTCTTAACTCTTATCAGAGATTCCCTTCTTAGGGAGCTTACACCTTGCTATGGCAGTACATTCCATTATGGACTACCTCGATGGGTAGAATGTTATTTATTACAGTATATTAAGCCCTGTTTCCTTGCTACCCTTACCTACTAATCCTGATTATGCTAACTGTGCTGTAAAATACCAAAGTTAAAGTAAGTTTACTATATTTATAAATTTCAAGTTTATTGAATTTCTGACATTTTTGGCTGTGCAGTTCCCAGGCTCTGCATCTGTTTGACACTGTTTTATTGAAAAAATTGGCTGAAATCCTGAATATGATGTTAAAGAATATTTCCCAAAACTGAAAGTAAAATGAGTGGGTAGGTTTATGCATAATTATTGATAAGACTTTGTTTTTTTTAAATTTATCTAAATAGATACATTATGTCTAGAGTTTTACTTACATATTTTTAAATTTTAAAATATTTTTATTTTTAAATAATTTCAAACTTAGAAAACTTAAGAATATTATAAAGAGCTTTTTTACATGAACCGTTTGAGGATAAATTGCTCACGTGGAGTTTTGTCACCCTCAAATTTAAATGTACTTTACATACACATTCTCATATATGTATACACACACACACACACACACACACACACACACACACACAGTATTTTCACTAATGTTTTAGGACTTGCAGAAATCAGCATTATTAAGTACAGAAGCAAAAGATAGTACAAATTGGGGTTCCTGGATGGCTCAGTCAGTTAAACGTCTACCTTCAGCTCAGGTCACGATTCCAGGGTCCTGGGATCCGGCCCCCCATCAGGCTCACTGCTCACAGGGAGTCTGTCTCTCCCTATCTGCCTCTCCCCCAGCTCAGCTCTCTTTAGCTTTCTCTTTCTCAAATAAATAAATAAAATCTTAAAAAAAAATACAAACTAATTATCAGTAGAAAATATTTTTTTGGTTTCTTTTTTCTTTTTTAAAAGTCTAGCTTGTTGTTGGAAAATGTATTATGTATTGTGATATGGATCTCATTGTTCAAATTGTTAAAGAAATTTCCTAATTATCCCTGATGTGGGAAGAAATTTCACACTTATTTCAAATCAGTTTAATTAGCACTCATGAAGTGTGTATTAAGGAAATGATATATTCACTTGTACTTCTGATTTTTGAAAGTAACAAAACCCAAGAATTTAAAAGTGACTATGGCCTGATTCTGTGCTATCTTTCCATTGCTCAAATAAAGTTTATTTTCAGGAGATTTCCCATAAAAACATTTCTCTGATTCTGTCTACCACAGCACTTGTCCTGGTGAATGGCATTCATTGCCTGTGACTGTCTTAAGGCATTTGTCCCATAGGGTCTTTCATGGTGAATTATAGTTATATCTGTTTATTTATGACCTAGAATGGGGTAATTAAAGTTAATACTAAGAATAGGCTTGAATGGGATAGGATTTATGTTTGCAGAATCCCTAAATCTTGTTTCTGAAACAATGTACAGTCCACTGTAAAGTTAATGGGTTCACCAGCTAAGAAGAAGGAGAGTCTTATTTTTTAATTGATATTGGCCTCTTCATGATGGGCCGCATTGATCAATTACTTAAGCTTCACATTTCCTAACCTCAGTCTTTCACTGACTTTTAAACCTTGGACCTGCTGATTGGTTTCTGGGTTACGCTGACAAACGAGTGTGATATTGCTTCCTAAGTTATAGATATTTTGTTAGAAAAAATGAATCTTGAGTAATTGTTATTTTAGAAATGATCTGAAGGTTGAAATAATGAGATCATCTAATTCAGAGGTCTAACAGACCTCCTCTGTGATGCTGTGCTCGATACATTGGAAAATCCCTAGAGAAAAGTGACACCTGGCATACCAATTTCCCATTTTCAATTTTAGACACTCTAGGGCAGACAACAGAAAATTATATTAGTGCTACATTTGCTTAAATGTCTTCTTTCCTCACATAGTCCATGACTGATTACTTTAATCCTTGTGTACTAAGAAAGTACAAACAGAAGAATTGACATTTATCCATGTTTTTAAAAGTTATGAGCAACTCTTCCTTGGCTGGTAATTGTGATGTCAATGTGGCTTGAATTATAAGAAGACTCAGCATCCATTTGAAATGGGAGGTGAAAGGTGCCTCTTCACTTTCAAATGTCTGATGAAGAGGACTTCATTCTCGCACATAAAAATATTTGTACTTAGATGAAATGGTACAGAATATTATAGTTCTCAAGTGTTTAATTTCTTCTCATAGAAATTTCAGGAGAACTTAGGATGCATTTGGCAGGAGTTTTTGTAGTGCAATCAGGTTGCTATGGTAAATCTATTATTTTAGGCAAAAGAGGACTATGTTAGTAAAGTGCTAATCTCTTTTCTGTTTTATGTGAGCCTCTAATTACTATCTAGCTATTGAGCGTGTACTGCAAGTGTGGTTTTTACCATTTTTAAAAGTGAAAGAAAATAAGGTCAAAAAGAGTGTGCCTGCTGTGACCACACTGGCAGGTGCATTTGATAATACAGTGGTCTTCTTAGTTAATTTCATCCTAGAGCAGGAAATACAGGTGTTTGTTTGTTTGTTTGTTTGTCTAGAGAAATGGAATAGGAAAGGAATGGATTTTATGTGAGTGATTGAGATTCAAGCCTCCCAACATGTTTTCTATTATAAAAATATAAATAATATCTATTGTTTATTGGGCACTTACCGTACGCCAGGCTCTGACTTATGTACTTTATATGCATTACAACATTTAACCTTTACAATAACCTTAGTATCAGTTTTATTATTATTCCCATCACACAACCATAATAAATTAAGTTTAACTTGGTCTTCCAAGGAATTACATTTAATAGTGGACATCTCGAGATTAGAATCTAGATTTATTTAATGTCAGAGCCCATGCTTTAATTGTATTGGTGCCCTAAAATGTATTTCCCTGTCTCTTTACCTTACTGACATTTAACAAACACTTTGAGACTCATTCCCAGGTCACCTTTACCAGGAACTTTTTCTAACCCTGCCAGATGTGTGTGCTAGTTTGTTTTACCTTTATTCCCTCCACTACTAAAAGTTTTTTAAAATGTCCTTAATTCTGTATCTTCAGCATCTAACATAATACTTGATCCATAGTTGATATTCAAAATGTGTTTGTTGAGTGAATGAGGGAGTGATCACATTGATACAGATATTCAAGGCTGATCACCCAGTGGCATTTATTCTTGAGCAAGAATATGTAGTTTCTATGTGGTGTGGTTTGAAGGAGGAGAGCATCAGTCTCTACCTAAACACCTCAAGTGGGAGCATATGGGGTGGAACTGATTTGTGTGTGTGGTTGTGTGTTGTATTTTCAGTTATGCTTTCTGGAGATGTTTTCATTCTTTAACAGTTGCTCTTCAGGTGCATACATCTACCATGTGGTATCTGAAAACTCCCAATTTGTGCTCTCTCACAAGCGTATTACTAGTGGTGATGGAGAAGATTCAGTTGGTTGTTAACACCTAATGAAGTATCGGTTTTCCAATTAGTTCATGAAGGGACCCTTCCCTAACTGTCAATCCGTGAGTTTAGGGAGGAGCATCTGTTTTGTTTGTCTTTGTGTCTCCTCCTCTAGCATGCAGTAACTGGTCCCTGATGATTTGAAGCCTGTGCCCTAATGGAGATGACACTTTAGGAAGAGAAGTTTGAAGAGAGTGGTGGAAGGAGAAGGCAAAGTCTAAAGACTGAGAGATTTGTTATGGTTAAGATTGTGTAAGAAGAGGAATCTAAGAAGAAAAGAAATAGCTGGAAGAAAGAAGGAGGGAACAAAGATGGTGTGTGTGTGTTTATGAGAGAGAGAGAGAGAAAGATAGAGAGGTGAGGTTGGTTGAGGGACAAAGGACTAGAGGAGGAATAGGAGGGGAAGAAAGAAGAAAAGGAGGAAGAGATACATAGCCTGAAAACCAATTGTCTAGATTTATATTAGTTTGGAAAATTAGCTTGTACCAAAAATGACTACCTTTTCTTCAGGTAATGCTTACAGATACCTCTCCATTTTCATTAGGAGAGAGTCACCCAAGCATCCCTAACTATTCAAAAGAACAACCAACAATAGTTCTAGAAATGATGGAGGACTGAGTTAATGTTTCCATCCCCTCACTCATTCTGTGACTTTGAGAGACGACCTGTAGATTCCTTTTCATTGTGTGTCCTTGAGAAAGTCACATGATTTCTCACTCCCAGAGTTCATTTTCCTCATCTGTAAATTATAGGGCTGGTTGGACTTGATCATCCTCCATGATTTTCCATCTCTAACAGTCTCCAATTTTATGAAATAATGAAGTGAATATTTCTACCATAACTGTGTTCTGGTAGTTAATAAGGATAAAAACTGGTGAACTTAATCGATAAGGTTGGGTTTTTCTAGTTTTAAATGTTTTATTTAAATTCTAGTTAGTTAACATACAGTGCAATATCAGTTTCAGGTGTACAATATAGTGATTCATTACTTACATATAACACCCAGTGCCCATCACAAGAAGTGTCTTCTTTAATACCCAACACCCATCTAAACCCATCATCCCCACCCGCCTCCCCTTCAGCAACCCTCAGTTGTTCTTTGTAGTTAAGAGTCTAAAGTTTGCCTCCCTCTCTTTTTTTCCCCATGTTCATTTGTTTTGTTTCTTCAATTTCACATATGAATGAAATCATGGTATTTGTCTTTCTCTGACTGATTCATTTTGCTTAGCATAATATACTCTAGCTCTATCCATGTCATTGCAAATGGCAAGATTTCATTCTTGTTGATGCTTAAATAATATTCCATTGTATATATATACACCACATCTTCTTTCTCCATTGAACGGTCCATGGACACTTGGGCTTTTTCCATAGTGTGGCTATTGTTGATAATGCTGCTCTAAACATCAGGTTAATAAATAAAGTTTTAATCTTTCAATTTCTAAAAATATAAATGAGGCAGTCTACCTTTTACAAAGTTATCAAGATGTTCTTTTATTTCATCTTGTAATTTAGTGGTACAGAGTTACTGTATATGTAGAATGACAGTCCTACTTAGTCCTACTTCTTAGTATTAAAATAATGTTATTTTATTTACATGTACCTTGAAGCAACTTGTAGACAAAATTATTGTGAGTGATTCAATTTTGTCCTTGGTCTGTTTTTCTTGTGGTTATTGGCTACTGGTTATTATTGGTTATTCATATATGAGTTCATATGTATAGTCATTTTGTCATTTTTTATTATGTTTTATCTGTGCAAATATTTTTGTCTCAGTTTATTGTTTATGTCAGTCTTGCTTATTTTTTTGTTTTAAATATTGTTTTGTTTTAATTATTGTTTATGGTCAAACTTGTCCTTTTTGTTTGTTTGTTTCTGGTTTATTGTCATGTTTTGAATGGTCTTTCCTACTTGAAGGTTATGAAAACTCCCACCTATATTGTCCAACATTTTATGTTTTAAACTTTTACATTTAAATGTTGAGTACACTGGCAATTTATTTAGTTATAATGAATGAATTAAGGAGAAGACTGATTTTTTTGCAACATAGCCCACTGGTTATACCAGCCTTGTTTCATGAATAGTCCACTATGCCCAGGAAAATATATACCATATTGATTTATGACATTATGAATCATTGTAAAATATTCGCACTTTGACCCAGGTGCAAAAGTAGAATAATGCCAGAATCCCAAGAGCTCCCACTTGCCATGCCTCAATTATCACATATAACCTCCTCTGAAAAGATAACCATTATTCTCACTTTTAGGTGTTCTATGCCTTTCTTTCAAGTTTTCCACCTACATATACATTCCCAAACATTGGAGTGTTTAGACTTACCTGTTTTGAAATATTTCAAAAAAATATACATCATTTTGTGGCTGACTTGTTGCACTCTACATTATGTTCTGAAGATTTAGGCATGATGTGGCAAGGAGCAATGCTCCTTTCACTCTAACACAGTGGTTCACCTAAGAATATAACTGACGTTAATATATTCTGTTAACGATGAACATTTGTGAACATTTGAGCCCCCTTTGAGACTATAAGGAATAGCATTGTTATGATTGTTCTGGAACATTTCCTGGTACAAACAAGTATACTTTTCTCCAGAGAATATGACCAAGAATTGAATTGCTGGTTCATAAATTAAACATATTGACTAGATAATGCTAAGCACTGTTCCAGAATATTCTACCAACTTGCATTTCCACCAGTTGTAAAATATATGGCCTGTGTTTCCAGACCATTTCCAAAACTTAGTCAGTTCTTTAAAGTTGGCTAATCTGATTAGTTGGGGATGGAATGTCATTGTGGTTTTAGTTTTCATTTCCCATATGATTAAGAAAGGAGTATCTTTTCAAATGTCTACAGACCATATGAATTTTCTATTAAAACAAATATTAAAAAATTTTGACCTTTCAGTTTCATAATAACAATAACAATGATAACAATAACATAATAACAGTAGTAAATTTTGCCAATAATGCTCAAAATAATTGTGTGATATTTGGAAATATCATTCTCTAACACTTTTATTTGGAGTTGATGCCTAGTGAAATGAAATAAGTTATATGGGATAGCAGAAATTATAGACTTATATAACTTGTTTAGAATTAAACTCTCATATCTGATCAAGTATTTTGCACAAAAGAAATTCTTCATGTTTGCTGAATTTCATATGAGAACTATTTTGGAGTAAGTGCATTAGGGTTTTAAATTTTAATCTGGTACTTAGGGGAAAAATGTACTTCAAGGCAAACGTGTTTGAAAGATATTTAGCTTTCTTAGGGAGTGTAAGAAAATTTAAATTAAAGATGATATTTAAAGTGAGGTATATTTTATTTGTTAAAATGACTAGTTGTGTTTAGGAATAAACTGCAGCTTGTCATTCTTCACTTAGTTTTTCCTGTATTTTAAGGAAGTGTCAAATTTAAAATGTTTAAGTAAAATCTTTTTCAATCAGAACTTCTTGATATCTACCTTAGTCAATATCTTGATATCTATCTTAGTTCATTACTTTTTGCTTATGTCAAAGCCTTAGAATGCAATTCATAGGTATTTCAGTCCCTTATAAAATGATATCATTGGACTGACTTTTTGTGTGTGCTTAAAGATTATCTGCTTTCTAAAAATTTAATAAGAATGGAGAGACTCAGTGTAAAGTTCATGTAAGTTTTGGTTGGATGATATTGATGATGTTGACTGAATTCATTTGTTAGATAGTTATTTCTGTCCTTTCCATCTGTCTCTGGATTATCTTTTCAAAAATTACCTGGCTTGCTTTTATTTCTTTGAGCATACCTTTCTTTAGATTTTCCTCTCAATTTGTTAAATAAAATAGCACTTATTAGTGCTAGACATGCAAACTTCCATTATCCTACATTCTTACTTATATGAATATTGATAGTCATTTGAGAAGACAGATTTATAGCTCACAACGCTAAAGCAGTCATTGAAATAATAATATCATTTAGCAAATAAAGAAAAGAGAATGGACTCGATTTCTTATTAAAAAAAAAAAAAGGCAATAAATCTGTATGTCAGGGTTTCCTACTCCACCAACAGAGACAACAGGACACATATCTCACTGTCAGCCTTGACCACAGAGTTCAGTATTTGTGGTCAGATCCAAGCATGTACTTATGCAGTATAAAGCTTGCATTCAGTAATCTACCAGTGGTGTGAACAAATTACTGTGGGATCAGAGAGGAAGCACACATGTTCCAGGTAACTGAATTGGGATGACAAGGAAGGTTTCATAGACGTGAGGAGATCTGAGCTGGCTGTTGAATAGTGGGTCCGCTTGTGCAGAAAAAGTGGTAGAGCTCACAGCAGAGAGAAGAAGTGGAGCAAAAAGCAAAGTCTCTGAACATGAGTGCACTGTGAACATCGAATATCTGCTTTGACAGGTGAGTTGGAGCAGGTGTGGAGAGCTCTGCTGAGGAATTTGATCTCTGCCTTGAAGGTCTATGCGGGACTATCACATGAAAGGCAATTACATAATCACAGACATGTTTTAAGAAAGTGGATCTCTGGGAGAGGCGTGGGGGCTCACTGGGTGAGGGGCATTATTAAGGAGGGCACGTGATGTAATGATCACTGGGTGTTATGTAAGACTGATGAATCACCGAACTCTACACCTGAAACTAATAATACACTGTATGTTAATTAATCAAATTTAAATTAAAAAAGTGGATCTCATGAAATTTCAAATTGGAAGGAGAAGAATAGCTCATTAAAAGAAGGAAGGAATCCACTATGTTATCAGGTGTTTTTAAGATGTGGCGACAGATCAAATGATGGTGACTTTCTCCCGATAACAAGACATAGGAAGAGAAGTATGGTTGTAAATTAAGATGATGAGCTTGCTGTGGGACAGATTTCATCGATGTAACTGTGGGAAACACCGATGAAGGCTTTCTGGTAATTGGGAAGGCATATGTATTCTGGAAGAAACATCCTATGTGTCAGGGGAATGTTATTATTAAACCATTTACATGTGATTATTGTTTAGTGCATCTGTTCAATAAATACTGATTCAAACATCCTGAGGACACATGAGAAGGCAGTTGACTCTGCTGTATTTGTGAAGGCGTGTGAGTAGGAGGACGCAAGAATCATGGATTTGGTGAAATAGACTTTGGATCTTGAAAGATGAGTAGAAATTTACCTGGCAAGTATGTGTCTTGGTAGTGACTAGACCAAAGTGGTCACCTAAGATAGCAGAATAACGCAATTTAAAATGTGGATGACATGAACAATTTACTCTTCTTTAGCTTTCTATCTGTAATACATTAGCCTGTCTTGACTTATGATTTTTTTGTCTTTGCATATGAAGCAACTACAACCTATAAACTGTATCAGAGCTATATCTGTAAAGTAACTCAGCTAATAGTTGGCTTAATGTAGCTTTTTAAAACTCTGACAGATACATGACCAATAAATAAATAAATAAATAAAACACCCAGAATTTCAAAGTGGTTAATTATACTCTGATATTTGAAAAATATACATGAATTAAAATCTATTAGGGGAAAAAAATGGACCTAAGATCCAACATGAACACTTTGCAATCTAACTTTATAGAAGAAATATAAGACAAACTATGCATAATGAAAACAATGAAATGTAGATATTTGAACACATATGCCACTGTTTACTTATTTGTTTGTTTGTGTATTTATTTTTTTTTTGAGAGAGAGCTTGAGGGTAAGCAGTGGGCAGGGGCAGAAGGAGAAGGAGAGGGAATCGCAAGCAAGCTCCACAATCAGCTCGGAGCCTGACATGGGACTTGATCTCTCAACCCTGAGATCATGACCTAAGCTGAAACCTAAAGTCTTAACCGATTACACCACCCAGGTGCCCCCATGTGCCAGTAATCAGGTCATCCTTCCCAAAGAGGCACAGAAACCAATAATACTTATATCCAAAAAACTTCTTGAATGCCTTCAAATGTTAATAAAATTGTCACCAAAAACACATACATCCTCAAACTTAAAAATCTATCTTGACTTGATAACTAGGACTGCATGCCCTCTCAGGAACAACATGGTTGATGTTTCCCATATCTGCACATGAAGGACTCGTTAGCCACACATGGTCGTACTGCTGATGGTTGTATGGTTAGTCTCTGTGTCTCCACAGTCTGGGTTTTTGTTGTCATTCATACACACACACACACACACACACACACCATGATGAGGACGAGTAAGTTTGTGGGCACCAGAAGGTCCTTGGGGCTCAGAAGAATGGGTCCCATCACCAGCCCTGCTGATGTCTACTTCGCCGGCCTTAGATCATTCAGCCTCAGCTTGGTTGCGTTTCCTCATCTGTTAAATAAACTGTGGGGAGTCATGGATCCTCCTGACATTTTACAAAAGTGTAAACGTGTGCTGCTATATTTTTCCAAGGAGAGATCTGAGGTCTACCAGCTAGAGTTCTTGTCTGTGGAAACAGAGACCACCTGCATCAACGGGGACGGAGGAGGATTTTATGTGAAGGGTTCAGGCGCAGAGTGCAAGTGTGAACACCCAGTTCAGGCAGCGCCCCAGGGAAGCCAGGCCCTGCCAACAACTCGTCCTGCCGCCGTTGCTTCGTGCCGAGCTCCTCCGCTCCTGGACACTCACTGCTGTGCTGTTGCTGGGGTGCTCCTGCCACAGACCCTGTGTCTTTGCTTTCACCCTCGAGAAGCAAAGCCCTGGCCAACAGTGTCTGCTGTGTCCCTCTTCTGTCCACCAGGACATGGGAAGAGGGAGTGTCACCGGGGAAAGAGAGGGACTCTGCCTCCCCCTGAACTTGGGCCTGTCTCCAAGGGCGGAGAGAGGCTGGCCGAGGAGCAGCCAAAACCACACTGTCCATTGCGATGTCTCTCACCAGATCCTCAAAGGGACCGTGACCCCACCACTTCTGCCGGAAAAGATTATGAATCACTGCATTAGATTATCTTAATTACAGCTCTGAAATTATATGATTCTAAATACTAATTTTCCTTTCTTCCACCATCTACCAACTTGGAATTTCTTTAACAAGATACAAATGCAGCACAGAATGACTAACAACATTGCAGGGTCAGCCCCAAAGCGTCTTATGATCATTTCAGTGGGTGTGTCATTACGACGGTTGGGCTAATGACAGAGAGTAACAGATGTCTCAGGGTAGTCACCCAGATGAATGTCTGCCAAGCCGGCGCCAGCTCCGCAGGCAGAAGGAATTTTCTTTCTCATAGCCTCGTGGTGCTGCGTTGGGTATATTAAGATGCAGGCTGGCCTTATGGTTAACTGCACAAACTTTAAGGTTAATGAGGATGGATGTAAATTTTGAATCTATTCCTTATGAGCTGGTTCACCATGGAGAGGAACTTGGCCTCCGTGTGTGTCTGTTTCCTGTTTAGTAAAATGGTAGTGATAGCGCTCGTCAGTGAGTGGAATCATGAAAACAAAATGATGGAATGGGAAGAAGTATAGTGTTTGACACGTAGTTACAGCCCAAGAAGTAATGCTGACAGCCATAACGACCATAGTTAAGGAATTCCCAAACTGTGAACCCAACTCGTTCCAAAAAAGGCTTATACTTTAAAATTTTGAGTCAAGAGCAATAAGGGTATTTAGGTCGTGCACTTTGGTAAGCATTCCATGATAAAATGAGTTCTATAAATTATAAAACTGGCGTCCATAAATAGCCATAAAACATTGCCTTGAAATGTACCTGTGAGCATTTTTTTTCCTTATGTGGCCAGTAGACCCAAAATAAAAATATATAAGAACATTTTTTCAAATGACATTATACTAAAATATGTTTAAACATATACCATGTGGTATCATCAAGTGAAGTTAAATAGGAAATACCCAGAGGGATTCCTAACTGTATTAGTCTTCAAAAATGAATGAAAGGAGTGTCACTTCACCCCCCCCCCCCCCCCCCCCCCCCCCCCCCCGCTGGGCTCCGTGGCTCTTGTTCTTGGGCGTCCGTTTACCAGAGGCAGGGAAGAAAATTTATTCGCCGAACGGTTGAACAGGCTTCACCGTGTGCGTGTGTGCCTGGAAAGCGGGGCTGATTCTGGGACGCTTCTAAGCCCTGTGCTCTCCCTGTTTTGCAGGTAAATGCGAGTGCGGCAAGTGCACCTGCTACCCTCCGGGGGACCGCAGGGTGTATGGGAAAACGTGCGAGTGTGACGACCGCCGCTGTGAAAGCCTGGACGGCGTCGTCTGTGGGGGTGAGCCTCCTCATGCTCTCTGCCTCCTGCTGCCCACCTGCGGCCAGGGTGGCCTGCCTTTCTGCCTGCCTTCCTCTCTCTCCCTCTCTCTCTCTCCCTCCTTCCCTTCCTTCCCTTCTTTCCTTCTTCCTTCCATCCTTTCTTCCAACTCCAGGGCACCTGGGTGGCTCAGTTGGGCCTCTGACTCTTGGTTTCAGCTCATGATCTCAGGGTCCTGAGATGAGTCCTTGCTGCGCTTTGCACTTGGGGACTCTGCTTGGGATTCTCTCTCTCTCTCTTTCTCTGCCCTTCCCCCTGCTCATACACTCTCTCTCCCTCTCTCAAATAAATAAATAAGTAAAATTTTTTTAAAAAAATAAAAAGGAAACTCTGTTAAAAAGAAGGTAAACTTAAAGCAATATACAATTAGACCTAAAAGCATTATATAATGAGGTTTGCATGATCTGTATCTTCTTGGACGCTTGATTTCGGGCTCTGGGAAAATATACTGTATGCCGGCTACAGAAGGTCACTGAAATTACACTAGGTCCTGTGAAGATGGTGACAGGTTTTGCTACAGCGGATCAGCTGAACATGTTTATTATTCTGTTAATAAAAACTGGTGGGGGAAGGAGGTAGTACCTACCAAAGTGAAAAAAAAAAAAAAGACAGTATGATTACACTCAAAGTTTACTTAAAAAATCACACACACACACAAAACTCCATTTCCATGATGGCTCAGAGACCCAACAGGAGTTGAAGGACCGTAAAAATAAATAAATAAATAAATAAATAAAAACAAAAAAACTGCAGGGAGAGATTGAGACAGAAAGTGGTCAGGCAGCACAGAGTCCCGAGGCTGAATGTGACAGTGTGTACCGAGTTCCGTCCAGTCAAGGGGGTTGGCAGCCATCACTGTCCTGTGTCAGTCTTTTGAGTCTTCCTTTGGCTGCGGTGATGTGTGCAGACCGCAGCTCTGTGCAGCTCTTCGGTGCTGTCCGGTGAACTGGGTGCCTTACTTAGTAAAATACTCGGTCTCTCTTCAGATAATGATCATAATGTAATTGGGGGCTGTTATTGGGAAAAAATCAAAAGGCACCTCCAACTTAGGAAGGCGGGGACACCATCTGTCTCACACCCATGCATGTCTCTCTGTGCTCTCTCATTCCAACTATAAAACACTGGCCATTTGAGCAAACATACTTTTTTCTTTCCTTTCTCTGGAAGCCTAAGAAAAAGACTCCCCCCTCCCCTTTTTAGAAAATAGGTCTTGTGCCGGCTGCCTGTCTCCCACAGCCTGAGAGACTGCTCCCGCTTTCTTCAGGTCACAGATGAACAGGAAATGAAGTTGGAGGCGTTTATGTCTCCAAACTAAAAACCGCAGACCGAGGATTTGAGCTGTCCTTCCGTTCACAGATCTTTCTCAGTACCATGGTTTTCCCCAGGGTGACATCAAGCTGTTTTGACTTTTTGTCAATATTCTTTTTGCCTTGGATTCTTTTCTTCGGTGGTATTTAGCGGAAATATCTGAGTAGTTAATAGTCTCTCTCTCTCTCTCTCTCTCTCTCTTTTTTGTTTATGTTCCTTTATGATTATGTTTACCAACTCATTTAATTCTTACAGTGATACTCAAAACCCACCTGGCATGTAGAACAAACCACAGACCTGTCTTTGCTCTTATAAGCATCACCATGGCCCTCACAGGGAGTGTCTACCTCCCATGGGTCTCCTTGCCCATCTGCCTTGGTAACTTGGTTGAAAGGGCTGGTATTCTAGAAACCTGTTACATCTACAAACCCATTAAATTAGATAAACTCTTCCCCCAGTGAATCTCTCTCTCTTTCTACAACGTGGGGGAGGAACTCAACCGTGACAACATATCTGTATAGGTCCGTGCTAGATGAGATCAAACATTTACTAGGTAAGCAAGAGACTATCTCACAAAGTAATCATTTTTTTTTTAAGATTAATTCTTGACTCTGCTTGTCTACACTCTGTATTTTGTCCATCTACTCAGAATTATTACCCTAGGGGGAACTGATATCCACTAGTGAAGCTAATAAAAGACCAATGTATAAAGCAGAAAACCAGTTATTTGATATACAGTGAAAAATACAAATGTCCCAGAAACGAGAACGCTTTGTAGAAAGAAACTCTGTGGGAAATAAGATTCTGAGATAAGGATTTGAATGGACGTAATTTATTGGGAAGGTGAAGGAGATGTTGGTAGGAGAATGGGACCGTGGAGGCCTCAGTTATGTTTGTGTTAGCAACCCTATTACCGCTATGGGCAACTGGACCTGGATCCGAGGACAGGAGATGAAACTCTGGGAGCCCGGGGACAGCACACAATTCTTATTTATCCATCAGTCATTGGCTGAGGATGGCTTCTAGGAGGCATTAGCTCCCCTGCCATACCCAGCATGCCTCAAAGGTACTCACGTGATCTCAGAGCAGGCTTCTCTGGCTGGGCAAGACCTTGGGTAGAGAACTCCAGGTGGCACTAGGTGTAAGTCCCCAAAACAGTAAGGACAGTATTGGTCGGCACAATGTCATCTGCCAAAGGATTACAACTCTCATGCCCACTGATCCGAGTATCTTCTCTGGATGGTGCAGCAGACACACCAGCACAGTCTTACTCTTTAATACGGTCTAGATTTTACCAACCGTCCAGTCCAGCCTTTCCTTGGACAGGATGTAACACAGCAGACGACACGAGATCTGTAGACAGGCAGACAGGTCTATGCTGTGGTCTTGCTTATAATTTGGGGAATCCTTACTCATACAGTGAGAAATTAATTCTTAGGGGGTTGATCTTACTGGATAGAGATGGTATCATGGAACTTAATCATCAGAGGACAAAGGCGTTTTCAAGTTTGGGGAGAATGTTGCTCCCGCTCCTGTGTGCTCCTTGGAGGCCCAGCCCTGCCAGCAGCAGACAGTTGGCAGCTGGATTTGCACAGCGTCTCTGATCACTGGAATCGGATGCATTCCCTCAGTTCTTTTTCTTAAATCTTAGCAACCGGCTCTAAATAAACACCTATGCATTTACTTTCCTATTCTAAATTTTATTAAAAAGTTTTATTGACCAAAGATCTCTGAATACTTTTCAAGTATGTAAAGGGGGAAAGTCTTGGAAATTTTTCTTAAAAAAAACCTTATGGTCTGCATAATTCCATTTTAATAGTTGAATAATGTCCTTGAGACATTTGGGATTAGGATGATACTGGTATCTTAAGATTGTCTATAGGTAACCATGGTTTGTTTCTCTAACCCCCTTCTGCTTCATCCAAGCTCCCTGAGCCGACCAGCCCAGGCGACAGGGCAGACCATTACATTCTGCCCCCTGTTCCTCACTAGGGCCGAGGCATGCGTCATTACAGATTCTAGTCAGTATTTTTTTGCTTTTCTTGTCATTTATTTGTGAATCTTTATTCCTGATGGTCATTCCTATTGCTTGGGGAAGGATCGTTCCAGGAGGGAGAGGGAGAGATGTGCCCCGTCAGCGGCTTACGCATGTTTATCCTCGGTAACATACAGCTCGGAAAGCTGCATAGAACTTGGAGTCCACACATGCACTCTGATACGATTCCTCGACAAGACACTCTCTTTTCTTCTTCCTCATGGTGATTATGGTTTATGACGTTGCTGTGAACACCAAATTAGCAAATCATTATTCCTAAGAGAAATATAGGACCATGTTCCTGCCTCTAGTCAGAGGATTTTCATTAACTGATCAATACATGCCCTCGTATTATGTATGTTTCTGTCTAGAGTCACCTTGTGTCATGTTAACGTGGAACTCACGGCCAGCGGCCCTGTAACCCACACCAGAATGGAGATCACGTAGCAGATGATTTCTCTGTAAGGGACAAGACGGCCTTTTTGCTCTTAGGTACGCGAGGTGGCACTTTGGCATTCTACTTAGGGGCCGTCTCAAACACCAAAATCATCAGCAAAAAGCACAAAAGTGTGGCAAGCAAGGACTAAACATACCGCAGAAAGGACACTTGATTACAATGCGAGAACTGAATCAAGAGACCGGGGGGATCTTCTTTAACCTTAGCCGGGAACGTGACCCATTCAGCCTGCATGCCCCAAAGACCTGGAAAACTTAAATGAATATTGATTTCAGGGAATACAAATACATTTAAGTGAGTAAGCAAATTCTCAAATATGGGATTAGCAAATAATGAGAATCAGATGTAATTCATGTTCTCACTGGGAACATTCCCTCCCACCATAGTTTTGCACTTGGGCTCAGAGTGTGATTTCTTTGGGCCAGCTAATAAAGGTCCTGTGATTTTAATTTGTGTCTTTTCCGAGAACTACTTCAAGGGAGGAATTACTCAAGCCTTGGATCTTATAACCTTGAATTTCATCTATATCTCAGCTGTTCTCTGGAAAGAAAATGTAAGAGACATGCCATTAATTAACATGTTTGAATCTATAGTAACTTTAAGATTAAGGCATACAGCATACTAAGCCAAATGATGAGATCACAAATTCCTCCATGAACCTTTATGTAAATGTGCTTTAATACTTAGAAATACAAATGACAATACAGTAGAGTAGTTAAGACTACAGATGGGAGCCCCCCGCAACCCTGGCTCGGCCACTTACTAATAGTATTTGAGATAGTTTCCATAACCTCCATTTCTCACCTATAAAATGATAGTCATAATATACCTCTCTAATAGGCTGTTGTAAGAGTAGATGAGTTAATGCATCTGAAGTACCCAGCATATAAGTATCGTGCACATACGACGTACATATGTGTGACACACACATATCTATCTACACATGTAGATATTATCACTGGTATGTATACATACAAAGAGACCGACAGACATGACAAAGGCAGAATTTTGTGCTGTGGACTACTGTAAACTCTATGGGATGTGTTAACAGGGTTCCATGTTTGCTTATTAATTCCTTCTGTAACAACAGTTTATTCAAAGCTGTGACTTTCTGGTGTTCAGGTTTAGATGGAATGAGGTTTTCCCGTTTACTTTTTTTTTTTTAAGATTTTATTTATTTATTTGACACAGAGAGAGAGAGCTCACAAGTAGGCAGAGAGGCAGACAGAGAGAGGGGGAGGCAGGCTCCCCACTGAGCAGAGAGCCCGACGCGGGGCTCAATCCCAGGACCCTGAGATCATGACCTGAGCCGAAGGCAGAGGCTTTAACCCACTGAGCCACCCAGGCACCCCTCCTGTTCACTCTTTGCATAAAGCAGGCTTTCTCCTTACACTTGACAGTGAGCTACTGAAACCAAGTGGCCTCTGTACGTCTCAGAAGCGTTTTCAGTGGTTCTTACTCAGCAGTGCACCTTCTCTGGGGGATCTTCTCGAAGATTTTCCCCAAGCGTGGGAGAGCACAGTGAAGAAGACACACCAGCCAGGGGGGTTTCCCCAAGCCATGGTATGCATTGCCAACGTTTCTGTATTTCTGTGTATCTACAATTATCTATAATCATAAGAAAAACCCCTCTTCTTACTTAGTAACACCTTATCATAGCACATAATAATAATTAAATCAGCAAATACTCATTGCATATTTATTCCATGTAAAGCCCTGCTGGGGCCCTCAGTATTTTTCATCTCCTTGATGCCATTCTCTCTGACCTGTGTTCTTACAGTGTTCCTTTTGGTTCAATGTTAAACCCGTGGAAGCTGCTCTACCTTCCAGTCATTCCACATAACTGACTCCCCCTGAGGTTACTGATAAACCCTCCTTGCCCAAATCCTGGGTGATTTTCAGTACTCATTCCAAATGACCAGAATAAAACACAGGCGTTGTTATTACTCTGAAACCCCCAGGAACTGGTCTCCCCTCCGGGCCTCAGAAACGCCAGTCCCACCTGTTTCTTCTCCCACTTCTCTTCTAACCACTTCGTTTCTTTTCCTTGTTCCTCTTCCTAAGCCCACCCGTAAACCTTCGTATTTCCCTTGAAATGGCTTCTGGATGTCTTTCTGCTGTTTGCTGTCCTTGTGCCGTCCCAGCCTCTCCCACATTCATCTTCAGTTCAGTCTCTCAAGATGGTTTCTTAGCTCCGTTCTCCTTAGTTCCAGACTCTTTTTTTTTTTCAAATTCGAATTAAATATTTTCATTGGGAAATTCTTCCAGCTTCTGTTTGGTTGAATCTGAAGTTATCATTTATTTCTTCATTGATTCAGCAACTGTTTATTGAGCCTCTACTCTTTGCTGGCACTGGAGATTCGGCGGAAAATCTGCTGGAGCTTACAGTCAAGGTGGAAGGGCAGATGTTGACAAAGGAATGACATTGAGCCAGATGTGCTGAAAGCAGAGCCACTCGTTCAGTGGAAACATACGGAATCAGGGGATTTAACCCAGACTCTAATTCTCCATATCTGGGTAACACTATATGGTGCATAGTATGCACTTTGCACATATTAATCAGCTGAACATGATGTCCACCATACTTGGTGGTAACAGGATGGGTAGAGCTCTGCTGTGTGCAGTGGTGGGTGTGACACAGCAGTCACAGAGAACAGTGTGTACAAGGCATCTGTGGGAAGGCCAGAGTGACATATTGTAAGAACATTTGAGAACCAGAATCCCTGGACGGTTGGAGATTGGAAAGCAAACAGGAGAAGGGTGTGACATGTTTTAAAAACCATGTTGGTGACTTGAGGTTTTACTCAGAGGATGATCGGAAGCCACAGAAGGGGTTTACACAAGGCAGTAATATGATCCCTATGTTGAAAATGCACCTCTGGCTGTGGGGTGAAGTAGGCATTGGAGGAGTGTGCTGGTGAGGTTGGTGGGGGAATGTGGATGTTAGGAGAGCAGTCCTGGTGAGAGGTGAAGGTTGTTCAGCTAGGTAGAGGACAGGACAGATGGAAAACTTGGATGTGTTGGTGATGGGATTACCAACAATACGGACAACAGGCTAACAAAACCCTTACCTTACTATAAGAGACTCTGACCCTCTGTTAATCTCCTAGCTCTGGTTCCCTGGGAACAGATGAAGACAGTATACGCCAATGTTACCGGACAACATTGCTCCTGGTAATAGTGATCTGTGGTTGATAAATTTCAACTAGATTGGGAGGGAGTATGGCTGAACTATAAATGTGTGATGGAGATGCCGTGCCCTGGTGGGGTTTCCGGGAACTCTGCTTAGGGAATCATTAGGAGAGATTTGGGCTCCTTTAGGGCCTAAGTCTTCCTATAGGTTAGGGAAGCCTCAACATCTGTGCCATATGGATCCCATCTCCGGGCATCTGGGCTGTGTTATCAGAAGAGAAGGTAATTCCCATACCACTGTACTGAGCTGTCATCCTCATGAACGGCTGCAAGGACTTGCGCGGGGAGAAAAGCCTGGTGCCGTCCTCCTGCCAGGATGTGGTTCCAGCCTCTTTTCCCTCCAGGGAGACTAGGGCCAAATGTCAGCCAAAAGGCTTAGCGGAGTCCTCACTGCCCCAGGAGTATGAGCAGCGTTTGCAGAAATTCATGATGAAGGAATGAGCGAAGGACGGGGTAGAATCAAGGATGAGTCCCAAGTAAGTTTCTGATTTGAGTATTTGGATGGAGGAGACAGTGCTTTGTGGTGCCAGTTGTCTCCATATTTTTTAAAAATGATTTCTTCATAGAAGGCCATGGAGATGGAGAAATTTAGATGTGCTATGATTTTGTCCCTTTTACCCAGCATTGTATTCCCTACCTTCACTTCTCCTTGAATACCTCACCATTTTTCCATCCTTCTATTCGTCCTCCAAATTACCTCCTTTAGTCAGCCTTTCTGAAATTCTTTTATACTTCCTCCATACTGCAATACCTTCATCATACTATCTCCCCATTTCACTGTGTTCTTATATGTCTCTCTTCTTCAGATCTATACCCTTCTCGTGGGCGCAGTAAGAGCCTCCCCTTCCCCCATTATTGTATCCTCAAACTTAGGTTAAGGATTGATCTCAAGAAGTTTTTTTTTTTTTTCTCTGAATAAATTGAAAATTAACAAGGCCACAAATAAGGGGAGAAAGAGACAGAGGAAAAAAAGAGAGAGACAGAGATCCTAGTTTGGAATCAGAGAATTCTTCAGGTGGGAATGAGCATTTGACCTGAATCTTGAACAGCTAATATTTAGCTGTGGGGAGCTTGGGTGTGCAGATCATTTTGGGTCTGGGAGGGCTAAGCAAAGGCACAGAGATGAAAAAATATTTGCTATGTTGAAGGAATGCATTTGTTTCATTTTCTTACATCAGAGCTCTTTCTCAGCTGCTCTTGAATCCATCCTTGGGACTTTTTTTTACACTATTCATTTATCATTTATAATGTACATTATTTCACTTCACCTATTTTATTTTGCTCATCTTTAGATGTTTGGGCATTATAAAATATTCTACATTTTTTATTTTTTTAACATTAAACAACTAAAAATTAATGAAAAATACAAAGGACAAAATAAAAATTTCTCATAAATCTATCATTCAAAAATAATGTCTGGTGATATTTTGTTGTATTCTTTCCTATATTTTTTGAGGGATAGAACTTTTTAAAAAAATCTTGGCTTATGAATCTTCTGTGGGTATTTTGATATTTTTTCTAGAGGAAGTTCACATTCTATGGTGTGTGTGGGTGTGGGTACACTCTGCTGTATTCCTTCAGAAAAGATTTAAGTGATTAGAAGTCATTTTTTTTATAAGCTGAGTGAGCAGAGCCATACAGCAAGATGAATGAGAAGCTCCTGTTCGGACAGACCAGGGTTTGGATCCTGGCTCCATTTCCTACTAGCTGTAGTAACTTACACAGGTTCTTTGGTCTCTGCCTTGATACACCCATGTGTGTGGAAAGGATATAACACCCACCAGTTTTCTTTATGGTGAGAAGGAGACATAAGGAATGAAACGTGCCTGCGACTGCCAGCCAAGTAGGCATCCGTGCGTGTAACGGGAACCAAAAGATTGAAATGTCCGTCTTCGGAAGAGGACAAAACAATGCATCTGTCTTGGATATCTTAAAGCATTAGCTGTGGGGTGGTAAGAATAAAAGTTGGCGTCGTATGAATCATCAGTTCTGTGTCTAGGAGGAGTGGGAGCTCTTTGTAGAAAGCATTTAGTGCCCCCCTCACGTGGCAGCCAGGGGTTAACAATCTTACTAGTATGAGTGAGTGAAACTCATATCCTCCACCTGGCATGGCTTTGGAGGCAAGCAAGACTGAGAGTCACTCACGTAGGTCATTTTCCCTGTTCACCACCAGACACGGAACCATAGTTTGCGTGGTCTTTCACCTGGAGAGATGAGCCAGCATGTGGCCAGAGAGCCGTACAGGGCTTGCCTGAGTATTTCAGCAAACAAGGACTGAGTGAAAGCAAACGCATCCATAAGCCTACCAAATGAGCAGGCACATGAGAAACAATAACTAGCCCTACTTATCTCCTCCTAAGAGTAACGCTGAAGATGATTTACCATTTCTGGTGGGTGGGGGTAACTTGGTAATTGTACCTCAAGGTGAATGTAAGTAATTACATAATTCTAGGCAGTTCGGGTTTGATTACACCAAAATTACATCCTGAAAATGAGTCATGAAAATGACTGGCAAACAGAAAATCGGTATGAGGTAAGACCCTTCTTACTTTAATTAAGTTATTGGTGAGTCACGTGCAATGATCGTAGACCACATGCAGACCTTCTCAAGACATCTTTATTACCAATGAAAACTGCATGTGATCTGTAAGTGCGTGGATTTTTTTAATGAAATAAGTCACTACTGAAAAAAACATGCTCTGTCCAGAGGGATAATCCTAAGAATCACTCACTTTTTAGTGGTATACGATTTTAAGCGTGTATACAATTTTAATTTAATTTCATGAAGAAAATATAGCCACATGTTGGCTCGTGTGTGTTTAATTGTTTTAGGCTAATAGAAACTTAACCAGAGACTTCCCTCCTGCCCTCCGTTTACCCAGGACAGGAATAAGAAATGGTCTGCTCATTGCTGTTCTTCTTTCCTCTGTGTTCCTGGAATAGCTGCTGCCCATGGGTCCAATTGAAGAAACAAGAAAGGATAATGAAGAGCCACCTCTTAATTACACAATCAGCTCACATTTCTTCTGGGAGTTCTTTAGTTCATAGCTGCAAATTGAAAGAGCACATGCAGCCTGAGGATATGAGGATAGTGACCCCCAGGTGTTGCTGGATTGCTGACCTTGACAAAGGTCTCCAACCACAGACTCAAGCCAAGCCTCTCTTAGCTTGGGTAGCAGGGGGATTGTCTCCAGATGACATCACAGTCCTCTTTTCTGAGTTCCTAAGTGTACCAGTCAGAACTGCAGGTAAATCACAGAAATATATCTGCAGGTTGTCACTCCAGGGATGGATGGTGAGGGGTCTACCCGAGAGCCATCAATGTCCCGTACACCTCTGTCTTCACTTCCGACCTTCCAGCATGACTTTTACTGTCGTGCTCCTAGAAAGCCTCCAGTATATCCATCTTCTAGGGAAGAAAAAGGGGAGAGAAAAGGGAAAAGGGCACACAGCAGAGGACACATGCTGGCCGAGTGTGTCTCATTTTCTTTGGATGATAGTAGCTTTCCTGGAAACCTCACCCAAAAGATTTTCTCTTGTATCTCTTTTGTTAGAGCTGTGTCTTAGATCCAAAGGAGCCTGGGTATTCAAACATTTTCAGATGGGCATATTATCACCTCCCTGAAAAAAAAATGAGTGCCCACCCCAATATTAACAAGGGAAAAAGAATATTGGGCAGGCAATATGTAGTGTCTGAGACAATTAGATCCATTCATAGGTCAGTTTCCTAATTGAGAAACATCATTGCAGTGTTTTAAAGAAATGTGTCTCAGAACTGGTGAATTTCATTGGAAATGGTCTTTGTCTAGAGCAGCCCTGTCCAACAGAATTTTCAAAGATAACGGGAATGTATCTGCTTCATTTTACTCAGGAGCCACTGACTCCACAGAGCTTTCAGGCACTTGATATGTGACTGGGGCACCTGAGACACTGCACTTAAAATTTTACTTAATTTTAATACATTCAAATAATCATGTGTGACTAGTGACTAATACATTGGGCAACACAGGTCTGGAGCTTCCTTGGTGAATATTTTGGTGTGGGGGAAGGGAAGCAAATAGGAAGAAAGAGTGAGGACGGGGATACCAGATGCACGGAGCTAAGTATCTGGGAGAGGTGAGTGGCTCTGGAAGTGAAAATCAAATGGAAAATTACTCACCGGTGAGAAGACTTGGAAGTCAAGTGAAGGCCGATTTAGTGTACTTCAGATGGCTCATTAGGCTGGCTCTTTCTCAGGTTCACTCTAGAATGATCTGTTTACACTTATTATACGAAGATAACTTATCGCTATGGTTTCTGCCTCCCAGCAGACACGTTGTTCTTACTGAATGGTACACATGCATTGGGCTACAATAAGTGCCACCCCTGGGTGTTTCATTCATAGACCTAAGTGACAGAGTTGGTCTGGTAAAAGCTGAATGAAACTACTCTCTTTTTTTTTTTTTAAGATTTTATTTATTTATTTGCCAGAGAGCACAAGTAGGGGGAGTGGCAGACAGAGGGAGAAGCAGGTTCCCTGCTGAGCAAGGAGCCCAATGCAGAACTCAATCCCAGGACGCTGGGGTCATGATCTGATCCAAATGCAGATGCTTAAGGGACTGAACCACCCAGGTGTCCCTAACTGAAACTACTCTTATGCTCTTATGTTGTTTTTTGTTGTTGTTGTTTTTGTTTTTGTTTTGTTTTGTTTTGGTTTGGTTTGGTTTTTAACCAATTTTCAGGAACATTCTACTCAGTAGACCACCTTTATGGAATAGCCTCCCTTGTCATTTTATAAAATTGTTTCATTCTTTACTACATGTTCTTACCTGTCCATCTTCTTCTCTTCTACCTGAGCCCTAAATACTGGAGTTCCCCAAGATTTATTTCTCCCTAGGTGGGCTCATTCACTCCCAAATGTTCCAAATACTATCAATTTTTAGAAATTCCAGCATATATAATCTAGCTCTAACCTGTGAGCACCAGACTTGTGTCAACTGCTTACATGACCTATCTACTTGGTTGTCTTAAAAAAAAAAATTATTTATTTATTTGAGAGCAAGACACAGCGAGAGAGGGAACACAAGGAGAAGCAGGCTTCCCACTGAGCAGAGAGCCCCATGTGGAGCTTGATCCCAGGATCCTGGGATCATGACCTGAGCCAAACACAGATGCTTAATGACTGAGCCACCGTGGTGCCCTCTACTTGATAGTCTTAAGAGCATCTCAGACACATGAGCTTCAAAGCAGAGCTGATTTTCTCCTCTCAACCGTGCCCTTCTGCAGCTTCCATATCTAACAAACAGATCATTATTTATATTTTCCTAGCTAGGAAACTAGTCCTTTCTCACTCATTACGTCCAATCCAATGCCAAGTCCTATAGGCACCACCCCCTCTGTTGACTCTCCTCATTTGGGCCTCCACCTCTGTCACCTTCCACTTGGACAACTGCAACTCTCTCACTTTCCCCATACTCATTGACTCCCAACATACCTTAATCTCTCCCACCCAGCTGTTAAGCTGAATTGCAAATTGTAAATCATATCATATCACTCAGTTGCAAAACACCCTCTACGATTTCCCATTCTTCCTAGAATAAAATTGAAACTCCTTACCAAGAATAGACAATTTCCTATGTTCTCATTCCTGAATATTTCTCTGGCTTTGTTATTTATTCCATTTTTTCTTACTCAATTTTCTTTGAACACAGTGACCTTTTTTCACTGCCTATAAGATGCCAAGCTCTTTCTTATTCCAGGAACTTTTCATTAGCTTTCCTAGAACATTGGCTATCTTGGCTTCTTATCCCTTGAATGTCACAGAGCTCTTCTTCTCTGACTACTCCAGTTAACATTGTTCTCATTGTCGAATATACTAGCGCCCTCTTTAGTTCTCCCACAGCTCAAGTGTATTTATGTCCTTGTTTTGCACCTTCGTGGACTATAAGAAGCATGACAGTAGAGCTAGTACGATGCCTGGTGCACAGCAGTTTCTCGAATGGATGCCTACGTCATTAAAATTTATTTTATAAAGATTGTATCAAAAGATTTTTTTTAAAATTTGAAGTAAAGAAGAGCCATGCCAATGGTAAAGAAAAACATTTAAATACCAATGCATTTTGACCACTGTCTGGGCTAGATGCCAACCTAATTTTGTGGAAGGATGTGATGAATGAGCTAATAAATGTAAATCAATCTCCTATTTCCTTGAATATAAATTTTATATTAAATTACTTGCTGTGAGGAGCCATTTAGTTATTCTCAATGATATCTTAAGTTAAAGGGAGAATGGCTTTCACTGCAATAGAGATTAAATGATTCCAATTATGTCAAATTGATGGAAATTCTCACTAGCCCAGGGTCAGTAAGACCCATTTGGAAAGTCCTGAGCTGGATGCCACTGGTGCACAGAAGCTCATTCTTATTTTTTGTATCCCAGATTATCAGCCTCCAAAGATGGACAGTTTTTTTTAACATCTTAAATAGACCTCACTTTAAGTGGACTTTTGTTTTATTGGGAAAGTAAAGATGTAGTCAATTTAATAACTATTTTTTGTGTAGGTAGTTCTTAGGGGTCACTGATTCTCTAACTTCCTTCTACCCTACCGAACACAAAAATAAAACAGAGCCATCCAGGAACTGTCCGTTGCCCTTCAGTGATAATGAATTAACCAGAGGACCTATAAACATGCCCTTGATTCGGCTTATGGTTCTCAGCTGGGATTTGTGGGTGAAAAATGAAAAGGAGGTTTTGTCAAAAAAAAAAAAAAGATTTCAGGGGCACCTCAGTATCTCAGTTGGTTAAGCGGCTGCCTTTGGCTCAGGTCATGATCCCGGGGTCCTGGGATCAAACCCCACATTGGGCTCCCTGTCAGCTGGGAGCCTGCTGCTCCCTCTTCCTCTGCCTGCTGCTCCCTCTTCCTCTGCCTGCTGCTCCTCCTGCTTGTGTTCTCGTGCTCTCTCTCTGTCAAATAAATAAATAAAATCTTAAAAAAAACAATTCAATCTACAAGCATTTTTTTTTTTTTTTTTGAGGATCCACTGTGTCTAAGGCGGTGTGCTGGGCACTCTGATTCCTACTCTCAGGGAATTCACCGTCAAGTAATGGGTTTCTTTGATACATAACTAGATATCACAAAGTGCAAGAAAAAGTTCCCAACAGAGGTGAAAAATAAGGTAGTATAGACATTCAGAGGAGAGGATGCACTTCACTTGGGATTATTAGAAAAATCTTCACTGAAGTTTAGTCACTTTCCCCGAGCTTTGGAAACTATTATGACCAGGCTATGTAAGGTGGGGAGCATGAATTTCTATCTCAGCGAGCTGGGGAAATGTATGCAGAACAAGGAAGTATCTGAAAGGAGAGAAGAGAAGAGAGAGAGTGAGATTGGGAAAGTAGGGCAGGGTGTGTCTCAGCAGCCCACATGTAAGCAAGGCTATGTAGGTGAACTTCATCCCATAAGCACTGGGGAGCCTTACAGGCTGGCGATCAAGGCTGTACATGAGTGAAGTCATGCTATGGGAAATGGGGAGCACAACCGTTGGAGAAAGACCTGCTAGACGGTCTCTCAAAAGTTGATGATGGTGACACAGGTGGACATTTTGGAGGTAGTTTCAATAGATTCTGGTAACTCTTTAGAAGAGGGATATAAGAGATTCAAGTGTGATTCAGATAGTTTGAGCTGGATGGCTGGAAGGCTAGTTGCACCACTAAAAGAAATGGACCCTGGGAAGAGCAGCTGTGGGAAGGACAGCCGTAGATGCGGGTCCAGAAGAGCCGGTTTGGATGCTAGTAGGATACAAAGTGTGCAGTCATGGGAGTGGACGTTAGGAGAAATTTAGAGGCTGGTGATACAGTCCTGTGATCATTGCCGTTACCTGAAAGCCTGTGATTTATGAAGTTTTCAAAAGAGAGATTATGGAGAGATAAAAGAAGACTAAGAATAGACAATCAGGGAACACTCGCATTAATTGGGTCAGGGAAAAAAAAAGGTAGAAAACTAGACACAGGAGAAGTGTTGGAAGGAGGAGGATCCCAGGTCATGAAGACCATTCTAGGAGAAACTTCTCAAGAAGAAAGTGCCCATGAATGCCAACTGTATACCTTTAAATTATGCATCGTTTAAAGCTACCTATCATGTCTGTGATGCTGGATTTCGTGTCCCCTGGTGCCCAGCAAACTGCTCTGCTCATCGTCACTAAAATTTTACCCAACAAATAGTTTTTTGGTTGTTCTGCTTGAAGAGATCTGGTTGTAAGGTAATGTGCATACAGGTAAAGAAGGAAGCATTGGTTGAAAATAAGAAATTAAAGTAGAAGATGAGACAATGTAATGGGATGTTGGTGGCAAGCAATTAGATGGACTTTATGCTGGTGTGTGACTTTCTTAAATACAGTGTGATACATAGACCAAAAAACAGATATTCCCCAGGAGGAGGAACCAATGACAAAAACAAAAGGGGGAAAATAAAGTCAAAGATATGCATCTAAGCCTTATGCTGTTGTTAACATCTGTACACCAAATCGACCTAATTACATCTGTTCTTATTAAGGGAAGGGTACACAGATAAAGTAACATAATGCCATTCCTATGGAAGTTAGCCTTTTGTTTTTTATTAGTAAACAATAGGAGGGCAATCAATGAATTCAACAAGCCACAGGAACGTGACTAGCCTTGCAAGTTGGTCTGGATGTCACGGGTGTGCGCCACCAGGAAGCGCACTAAGACTTCGTGCTGATAAAAATGCAAATGAGGAAGTGGCTTGTATTAAGGAAGGACGATACAATTCCATTTTAATTTATTTCAAGCTTCCTTTCTTTCTCAGACCATCTCCTGTGCTATGTTCAAATGTCGCACGTTAATCTGGAACTCGATTGTGAAGTTCTTTTAAACAATCACATGTCAAATTGACTCTGTAGGAAGGAAGGCATGTTTGCTTGATAGGAAATGGGGTCTTATGGTTTAGGTATTTCTTTCTGAAGAACTGCGAGTCCGCTGGATATTTACCCATCTCCCCTTCTCACCCCCTCCCTTACCCCCCGCGGTTGCTTCGCAGGTCACGGAACGTGCTCCTGCGGTCGCTGCGTGTGTGAGAGAGGCTGGTTCGGGACGCTCTGCCAGCACCCGCGCAAGTGCAACATGACGGAGGAGCAAAGCAAGAGCTTGTGTGAATCAGCAGATGGCATATTGTGCTCGGGGAAGGGTGAGTGTCTCTGCCGGAGCTTGGACCTGGTCCCTGTTCTGACACAGGGTTTGTGCGGCAGCGCGTCCCTTTGCAGGAATGAGAACCACGCTGCCCTCTGCTTTACCGGACTTGATTTCAAAGTTAACCAACACGAAGGGCGGGTAGGGGAGAGTCTAGGACAAGGAAATGGGTGGGAAGGACTTCCTGCGAGAAGGTCCTGAGCCATCACCGTGGCTGAGTGACGGGTAATTAATAATTGCATGAAAGACAAAAGACAGCAAATACAATGCGCAGTGAATGGACCCCACTCCCCCAAAAGGCAGAGGGGTAATTGTTGAATTCATCTGTGAGAACAGCGCAGCCCAGAACTGCAGAAAAGTGATCGCAAGTTTCTGAACTGTCCGAGTCTGGGTGATGTAGATGGGTGCGTGGGGGAGGGGAGCGGTGAAGGTGAGAGAAGGAGGTGAAGGGAAACTAAAGATTTTGTTTCATAAAAAAAGGATAGGAAGAGTCTATGGGTCAAAAAGTTTTGGCGTCATTTTCTTTGGTCTAAAAATCACCCATTTTCCAACCAAACATGTGTAATCTAATATATAATAAAAATTAAGGCTGCAATGTTTTTATAATTCACAAGTTGATTGACTAGGAGCCACCATCCCAATCAAACATTTACTACAGAAATAAATTCTAGAAGAATAGCAATCCTGCCCAGAAAAAGCAGAACAGATTTTTCTTTTCTTTTTTTCTGAGAAAGAACACTGACAGATTAAATTTCAGGCACCTTGATGTTTATGTTTCTGTGCGAATTCTTGAGGGACTTGAAAATCCTGTTCTCATGGTGCATATGGGCTCATCTAGAAGTCTGTCACGTTCCTCCTTGCTAGTGCCTAGGAAAACACCAGGAAGGCTCTGGAAGTTCACCAGATTCTCAGTAACGTTTGGGAGCCACCCTTCATGAGACTAGATGGTACAGAGTGTCCATGGTCCTTCTTCAACACAGAGGTCTCCTTGTCCAACACCGGCCCCGCTCCTTTTCAGACAAGGCACAGCTGGAGTTGAAACTGCACTGTTTGCCCCAGTGAAGCCCAGTGAATGGCTGGGGAGGGACGACGGAGGCTTCAGGGGCTGTTCCTTTACCTACCACCGAAGGCCTCCGCCATCAGGCTCAGAGAAGCTTTTTGGCTTAACTGCGAAGATAAAATCCGGTGGAATGTTGTGACCCCATGTGATGCCAAGAGGAAGGCAGAAAATTGAAACCTGCTCAATTTCAACAGACAACTGTGCTGGTCCTTGGTTTCCAGGAATGCTGGCTTTGAGACTCTGTGTTTCCCGTGCTCTGCCCGGGGAGGCCGTAACGGTAGCCGGCAGGTGGCAATCGGCTGAGTTTCAAGCAACCACTTTGTTCCCTGCGTGTTCTCTTACTCAGTTCGTTCTCACTCCAACTCCCAGATGAATCTAGCACCAGTCTGTCCGTCAGGGGCTCTCAACGCCTGGAAACACTTGCTTTAGGTTCAAGCTCTGTTGGGAGAGCCTGAAAGGGGGAAGGAATTGTGGAGGAGGAGATTAACAAAGGAAGCAGAAAAGAAGGTGGGAATGGAATTAACCCTTCCAGAGGAAGCAGATGGGGGGAAAAAAGAAACGTTATCAGATCAGAAGGCGGCGTCCTGCAAATAACCAAAGGGTGAGAATGATTAGCCTTACCTGAATTAGATTTCTTCTTTCTGAGTACAGCTCCAAAGGCAGAACCCTAAAGCTTTGACTTTTTTTTTTTTAGTTGGTTTTCCAACTTTTTTTAGTTGGTTTTCTGTAATGGCATCGTTGTTGGAATAAGGATAGTAAGTTTTCACAGAAGCTCTACAGAAAATGAGGATTTTCTGTCACATGAAAACATTAGTGTGCTCTTAACATTAGTTTACTTTAAAAATCAGTCACTTTGGGCGCGCACGGGCATGCGTGTGTGAATTTACATTTACGAGAAGCACTGAGGAATCCTTAACACAGTCCACGAGCAGGCCGTGGCTAAGTCGGGTCCAGCTGCATTTATAGGCAGAAAGCACAAAGCCATGCTCACCCACACAGCAAACACCGATCTGTCGTTTCCTCCACTGAATTTCATACGAAGAGGAGTTGTTTCGTTTGAAGAAATGAACGTTCTTCTTAAAGCCACGACTTCCTGAGGAGAGTCTCTATTTTTCAGCATCATAAATGCAGAAAATGCAAAAAGAATAGGTTGACTAAATATGGACCCAGAGGCATTTCCTCAAAACAAAACAGAACAAGGAGATCTCTCTCTAGTTAATGCCTTTTCAAATTGTTTGCTTTGGGTGATGGAAATATATCCAGAGATCAATGAAGGGTTGAAAGCCTGTTTGTCTAAGAGGTTTATCCTTCAGTGAGTAGAGAGTTTTAGAGTCGTTAAACTCAGAAGAGAATGTGAAAGATGCCTGGAGGCTGCACTTTTTGATGCTGGTGTCGTGGTGATGACGGGCCTTCCTACTGGTGGCAGCAGCTGGCTGCGGCTTTCTCTCCTGTTCTGGAGAGCTCCATGCTTCCATACAGGAAGAAAGGGGCTAAAACCGAGATCATGAAACTATAGGTACAGAGGAGAACGAGGGGCAGCCATTATTCCTGTCCCCATGGAAGGTGCCACTCCACCCTCACCCCAAGAACCACCGAAAAAGTAGTCCAGGAGTAGACTAATGGTCTCCTAACATGGTGGCGATGTAGAGGGGCCTTGACCGGGGCCGTGTATTTCTCCATCTCATGGACTTGCCAGAATTCCATATACTCTTTGCCAGATTTACAAATGAAAACCCTTCCCCCTGATGATCACAGAGGAAGTTGGAGGCTTTCTCTTTCTCCAGACATGGGACGGGCATGAGCAGTAAGCCTGAGGTGACGTGGCTGCCCGGTGACGGCCCAGACCGCCCGCTTAGCATTTCCACCATCAAGACAAGCCTGGAACATGCGCTTCCCGTGAGCTGTGAATAAAGTTGTCACCTCAGGAGACGATGAAGAAATAGCGTTTTATTTCTTTACAAATTGATAGCCAAGACAATAAATCACTCCATAGAAAAAGTGAAAACAAGATACATTGTTGTGACCTTCATAACAGATGGAGTAGTTAATACAATAATGAGAAGTGCCTGCTGGGATGTCAGGTTGAAGCATTTTGTCAGGCTTGATGAACGAAAAAGAAAGTCGAACTTTAGTAATGGGACAGCTAACGGAGGCGCCTTGCCCTCAGTCTCATGTCGTTTCTGTGAAGAGCCAGAGGGTTGAGCTTAGAGCCAGGTCTCCCTGAGTTTAGCCACCGTTGCAGAATACGTGATATAATTCATAGGCTGTTTGTTGGGGGTTTATTTTTATGGATCCAGAGTACCCAAAGACCTTTTTCCCATCATTAACTTCAACTTAGATCCGGGTCATCACCTGTAATACTCTTAAAGCTGCTGTTGTGTGACAGTGACTCTAGCTGTGTGTCGTTGGTGTCTCCTTAAACTCTCCCAAGGATACTTGCGAGTTCCGTATCAGCCGTGCAAGTCACGGTGCTCATGCTCACCCACCTGTCGTCCCCTCTGCTCCACCCCCGGCTCGTCACCTCCAGGAAAGGGAAAGGGCACCAGCTGCACCTCAAACACCAGCTTTAGCCCAGTGTTCTAGTTGCTTCCCCCGATGTGGCTATCTCATCAGAGCTGTGAGAACACACAACTCATTTTTTGAAACTCCATGGACGTTTTTCCTATGAGGGGCGTTATGGACAGGTAGGAAGATAGAAGAACAGACTGAGTCAGACTGAAATCTTGGGATAACTGTTGTTTCTGGCTCATGTGGCCCTGGGCAATTCCCTTATCCTGTCTGTGCTTCCATTTTCTCATCTTTGAAGAAGGCAGAAGAATCTCATTTCTTTCCCCTTCTTAAGTTCATCTGAAGACACATGAGAAAATGCGGCTGGTTCCCCAGGAATGGAAGCCAGTAAGAAGCACAGAAGGGAGATGGGAGCCTTCTTGGGGGCCGTGATACTGAGAAAGAAAATAAATGGGTTAGTGATGTGGGGTCCTGAGCCTACTACCTGAGAGGTCTTGCCAAAATGGGCCAGCTTCTCCCGGTGGCAGGACTGGTCTCATGGGTGTGAGTGGGTCCCAGCCAGCTGAACAAAACAGTTGGTCACCTCTTGGCAGTCATGTGGCCTGTGTGTGTCCAACAGAATCCTCTCCCTCAATTTTCCCCTTTGCAGAGACAGGCAGTCTGGCCTCTAGTTTTCGATGGAAATAGCCAGAGCGCTCTACGACAAAGGCTATAAGAGGTCCTCATAACTCTCTCGCTGTGTTAGTACATGCGAGGCCACTCGTTTCACAAGCCCTAGAAGAATCCCCGACCTCTGGGATACACTGAGAATTGACAAACAGGAAAGGAGCAACACAGCTGGGAAAGATGCTGACCAAGAAAAGCTCGTTTTCACAGCGCACACAAAAATCAATCCGCATTTCTCTTTCTAAGTATTTCAGTAACTAGTAGACTCTGGGAACTGGAATGTACTTGTCAAATGGTCTATCAGTGTGCACCGTATTAACTTTAGCTGAGCTTATCAGTTTTAGGAAAATACATTGATATGGCCTGAAATGAGCATTTCAGAAGCTAGAGCAGAGATCAGAATAGTTTCAGAGCCAGGGGATCAGTTTAATGTGAAATGTGAGAGCTTTTCGTGAATTGTGACAAAATAAAAAAAGATATCCTAGGTGTGATAGACGAATATCGTGGACACATAAAGTCATTTGCTTCTGCTGCTTTGCAGAACTAATTTTGCAATGTAAGGGAGGCACCATTTTAGAAACAACTAAAACCAGTCAAATTCTTCAAATAATTAATCTTCCTCTAGTCGTGGAAAGAAGGCCGTAGCTATGGTGCCTTTTGAGGAAATTGCCATGAAAAGTCAATAAAATGCCCCCAGGTTTTCTTTGTGGTGGATACATCGTTACCCATCTGCTAAGTGAGTCGTTGTATGTTGAACATTTCTGGGCCTAAGATAATCGAAAGAAAGTCTTTAAGAGAAATATGCTTTTGAACTAACAAAGCTCTCTACCGGGATGTGGCCAAGAAGGAGCCACCATCCCCAGGGATGACCAGGAGGCTCGGCTCCTGGGTCCTGTGCAGCCTGCCAGTCACTCCGCAGAAGGGAGAGTTGTCTAGCTTGTGCTCAAGAGTGTGCAGACCATCCCAGACCCTCAGGAAAACAGCCAAGACTAAATGAAATCATGCTGTGGTTAAGCAAGGAGTTGATCAGGGTAAACACAGTTGTCAGCCTCTCACTAATTCTGACTACTCTCTCACCGTGAGAAGTGTGGCAAGGCGTGTACCACATTTAATTTGGCCACTGGGGATTCTCGTAGCTAAATGCACATGCCAGTTTCCGTATAAAATACCAAAAATTGCCAGAGGCGTGGGGCCCGTTTATATGAATCCTTTCATGATATCTGTGATAAATATCAATTCCTTTCTCCAACCACTTTTATCTCCCAGCTTGCTAACTCATTCTTCAATCACTGTGTTTCACAGAGACACCAATTAATGATTGTCCCCGCCCCCCACCCCACTCCATTTTGAACTTAGCAAGTCTGGAATTGTGTTAAATATATCAAAATACTTTTTTCTACTTCACATCCTCCTTCGGTGATTTTTGACCTGAAACATTAAGTGATAGCCCTCATTTAGTAAAAGGAAATCACATTGGGAAGGAAAAACCAAGCTGAGAACATAGGAGGAAGGGGAAGTCCTTTTTGTGTGTGTTTCTTTTTGAATTTTAAAGTTGTCTTTACTGCCTCTACAGGAGTCATTTTGCCGTGGGAGGGTTTTTGAGCCTATCGTGTAAGGGCGGGTAGACCAAGAGAACTCTCTTCTCTTTGTGAGACCATTTAATTCGTATGTTTTCTCTCCTTTTAAATACACCGTTCATAAAATTGTTTTTCAGGACACCAAGATATTTTAATAACAGAAGTGGAAGTTTCTTACTGGTAGGAAATAAAAAGAGGGCAAAGGGGGGAAGTAATGAAGAAGGTGGTTAGACGCAGAGCCTCCTAGAAGATCGATCAGCTTTTGAGGGGAGATTAGAGCTGTCCTTGATCATGGTAAGGGATTCCCCAAGGTGAGATCCCGTAAGTCAGACGCCCACGAGTAGTCGTGTGCGCATTTGGAGAACTTTAACGAGCCACCCAATATGCAGGTGTGTCCCTCCTTTCAGAAAATCCAAAAGTAGAAGCCCAATAATTTAATAGTAATTTTAATTATAAAATGCATCCTTATTTAATAGAACTTACCGTTCAGTTCCCTTAAAGAGCAGACACTTTTAAAACATGATTCAACTCAGGGGAAAAAAAAAGAGAGAGAGAGAGAGAGAGAACAAATCTGTTTTTGAACACTTTTTTGGAAGGCCGTCTATAAGAATCAGCACATTCTGCTCTTGCTGACATTTCAGCCAGACTGGGTCATGGAACGTTTGCTCAAGGCTAATTGCAACCGTCTAGATCCATAACGAAGCCTTTCCTGGTTGACCTTTATGAATTGCAGTAAGTAAAGCTCCCCTCTGAGCAACAGGCTCTTCGATAAACTTGTATCTTGGGAAGATGGGTTTTGAGAAGCCTGTTGTCTGTGCGTTGAGGGTGTCCTATTCTAGACAGAAGCCTTTAGTTGTGCAGTGACAGCGAGTCGTGCCCTTTGTGATTTCAGGTTCTTGCCACTGTGGAAAGTGCATTTGCTCTGCGGAAGAGTGGTACATTTCGGGAGAACTCTGTGACTGTGACGACAGGGACTGTGACAAGCACGACGGCCTCATTTGCACAGGTGCGGTATGACCCGCCGGGCTCGCTCTGCACCCCCGTTTGGGAGAAAGACGGACAGCACCTGCCACAGGGTGCCGCCCCGGGCCGCGTGGTCGCTGCTGCTCTCCCGATGATCCAGTCCCGAGAACGGCTTATAAAATGCATGCGCTTAAACAAGGTCCGGGGGAGATAGAGATGGAGATGAGGCTGAGCTGGAATGGAACAGGGTGGTCACTACTGGCGGACACTACCCAGCTGGTGGCACCAAGCGGAGGCCAGCAGTCGTTTGAAAGATCAGATTCCCCGTAGCTGTTTAAGAAGCTACTAGTAAGGCAGCTGCAGAGGATGAGTGGAATGGCTTTGATTCTGAGTGGCTGGGGGAGATAAGAACGTATTTTCACCTGGTGCATTTCGGTCATGATGATGACCCCCCCCCGCCCCCGTGTATTTTCTTGCAGGGAATGGAATCTGTAACTGCGGGAACTGTGAGTGCTGGGACGGGTGGAACGGAAATGCATGCGAAATATGGCTTGGCACGGAGTATCCTTAACAACTACATGGGAGACGACTGGAGTCTTACTTTTCTAGGCCATTAGAACAATGTAAATGCGAAGGAAACCATGTATAATCACCACTAGGACAGGTCAAACAGACGATTGTTATGTTTTTCTATTTCTGAATGCCTGCATGACGTCTGGGTACCTATTAAAAAATGAGTTAAGCAAAGTCTGATGTAAATAATGCCAGAAAGAAATTCTCTTCCAGAATTTACATCAGTGGTTCTCAACAAGGGTGACGGTGCCACCTGGAAAACACTTGGCAACATCTACAGACAATTTCAGTTGTCACACTGGGTGGGGTGGGAGGCCGTGGAACAGGCCTTGAGTGGGTAGAGGCCAGAGAGGCTGCTAACCCTCCTCGGGGGTACAGGACGGCCCCCGCAACAAGAAGTTAGCAGACTCCAAGCATCGATAGTGCCGGAGCTGAGAAACGTTGAGTTCCATGGCCGGTAGACATGCATATCCCTCACAAAAAGACCACATGAGAATCTCAGGAAAATACCCTCACATAAATCCATCAGTCATATTTTTTTCAGGATTCCCTGTCACTCAGCGCTTCCGTGGGGGGACAATAAAGACAAACAAACATAAGGGACAATGACCGGGGTTGGGGAGGATTGGGGGTGGGGTAGGGGGAAGGCAAGGGGAGGCGGGGCGGGGGGCGGGCAGACGGCAGATCATTAGTGCTTTTCAAAGAAAAAGACTGGTCAGTTTTAGCCAGTAAGTCATTCATCTGGTCTCACTTTAAACTCACAAAAGAAGATTCTCTTAGGAAGGAGGTATGAAAAGTATAGAATTTGACATTTTTAATAGCTAACGATGTAAGTTGCTTACAATCTGTGTCGATATATATTTGCCTACTGCTGATAAACAATAACACAAAACGAATGGGTATTCAGGGCACCTTCTGTTCCTAGATCCCTTTTTAAACTGGGCAGGGGTAGGTGTACAAGGACTCTGATTTTTCACTATTTAAATTATTCCGTGGTAACTTGCCTTTTAAAAAGATAATATCTAATTGGGCCTAGGATAGGCTTAGAATATGCATTTGTTTCCCTTAAAAAACTCTTATATCTAAGGACACATTATTTACTGCAATAGTAGGGTCATGCAGAGAAGTCAGGAAGAGATACTGTGATCAAATGATACCAGTCTCAAAGCTCAAAGGATAAAAAAAAAATCTAGAAATGTCTTAAGTAGAAATTACAAATATTCACTCAGCAATAGGAACAAAATGTTTATTTTCTTAATGGTGAAATTTTGCTCTGTATGAAATTCACATTGAATTATGAAAATGTACAATAATTAGGACTTCCCTTACATATTTACAGTTAAATCTACTTACACACATTAGTTTAGGCAACCTTTAATTATTTGGAGCTAAAAAAAACCCACTTTTTTTTCTAAATGTGAATTATATTTTGTAAAATCCTAGAATAATGTAACAAAACCATTTTTCCGCATTAAGATGAAAATTTTTACTTGGAAATTTTACTTAATGATGTAAGTATTCTAGAGTCATGGCTTGGACTTTGTAAGTCAAGTCACCAAAAATAAGGAAAATGTGCATTTGCCAAGTTACTTAAAAATTTAATATTGAAAATTATTTAAGAGAAAGTTTATCTGATGCCGACTTTTATAGTACTGATAGTGTTCTCATACTTTAATAGAGTTATAAAATTGTTATCTCTATCCTGAGATTATGGAGTGCAACCATATTCGTTGTATCTCTATTGTTGAGTATGTCCGTTGATATATCGGTTTTGTAAAATGAGGGAAATAGAAGCAGTTGAGAAATAATATAGAGTATATTCTTTCCTCCTCTCTATTTAATCATTTTAAGCCTCAAACAAACCTGTTGTAATTGTTCAGTCACATTTTTGATGACTCGATGATGTACCATCATCCAAATTCCCTTCATTATCTCGCCATCATAACACAAACCACCTTTGACTTTCCCTCCTGCAGAACTATAAAGGACCAGAGTAAATATTTTAGACCTTGTGGGCCACACAGTCTAAGAAGAAGTTGGATTTCTTCTCTGTTTGTTTGTTTTTAATCTTTTAAAACTATAAAAGGGAAAACAGAAAGCAAACTCATTTGGAGCTCATGGGCATTTTTACAAAAACAGACTGTGCTCAATTTGGCTCCCAGCCAAGCAGCATTTTGCCAACCTGAGCTCCCCTGAAGCCGCCCTTAATTTCCTTTGTCTTATCCTGCAATCCCAAGTGCGCCTTATTTTTCTTAAGGTTCTCTACATTTTTTATCCCTTTTGTTAACAATGACAACGAAAGGGCTTCTCTTTTTATGTTTTCATAGAAGAAAGGTGTCCTCAGCATTTAGGTATTTTACAAAAGAAGTTTTGAGTTGGAGAAATTATTATACTAGAAAGTTCGAAATGTGATTTGCTCAAATTTTTTGACAGGGCTGAAAATGTATGACAGCTATCTTCTGGGTTCATTTAGCTACAAATTATTGAACGGAAACTGAGTTACAGCGTAAGTCACTTGGTACCTAATCACTAATGAATATTTTTCTTTTAAAACAGAAATAGTTTCTTTTTATTTCTTTCTGTCTGCTATAATATTTCGTATGCGTGTATATGATTTTGACTCTAGCAATGCAATCATCAATAGACCTATTAAGAAGTTATTTAATTTACATGTTTAAGCTGGAAAAAAATAAAATATAGTTACATGTAAAGACGTAAATCCTACCCTTCTTTGATGTGATTTTGCATTTTGACTTTTAATTCCATTACTAAGTTAAAAAAAAAACTCCCTCCTTCAAAAAAAGGCAGGGCAGGAAGAAACTTGTAATAGGAGAAGGGTGAACGTGCGAAGCTCGTTGGCTTGTTCGAGTTCATGTGAAGATTAAAGTGATTTGGGGAGGAGGAGACACATTTGCAGCTGGTGTTGGCACTCACCCTGCTTGTTGGCAAACCATTACTGAGGAATTCTTCCACAAGGACTTTTCAATAAAATTCAACTAATGTCCTAAGACCCAAGAGGATAATAATTATACCCCATTTTCTCCCTGGACCCCTTGAGCTAACCTAGATTCCTGCAGCACCTTGAAAGGAATGGCCTCCGCCACTTCAAAAGCAAACAGTCTCTGCCAGCATACATCAAGATCAGACCAAACGAGAGAAAACCAAGAAAAAATTAAAAACAAATCGCAACTCAGCCTTTGTTTACAAGACTCACTACCAAAACTCGGAAGCCCTACTCGGTGTCCAAGAGTCAACAGGCCTTGTGTGCCCCCTCGTAATCTAAGAAACTCCAGCTAGGAAATGTGTTTTACTCCAAAGTAACACAGTTTGTGTCCGGATGTTGACATGTCTGCATTTAGCCAATTGCTTTCCCTGGAAATAGTCTTCTTCTGAAACACCATTGAAAATAGGTTTTGGTTATTTTATTTCCTTCTAAAACGGATTTCTTAGTCAATCTGATCTCTCCTTCAAACATTCATTCTCCCTGTCACGTTAGAAATAAGACCTTAAATGAAGTGCTACGTGTCTAACTTCAGCAACAAGAAGTTTTTGTTGTTCTGTTTTCTGAAAGAAAACCAAATCTAACATTGTTCATCTTGAAAACCTCTGTTTTAGTGGCTTAGGCCTTAATTGAGCAACTGGTCAGGTGTGTTAAAAAAATACTCACTCCGCTTACCCTCCAAGAGGTAAACAATCAGGCCTGCGGCAAGAGTGTCGTCGGCCCACTGGGGAGCTCCTAAAACCTTCTCCTATCCCCAAACACTCGGGGCAGGCAAACGTTTAGGGCAAAAATTTCTAAATTCTGCAGGATTTGCAATGAAATGTTGCTCAGTACCATTTTACTCTTTACATAGGATGCACCATCTGCTTCTCTTCTATAATTTTTTTCCAAGTAAAGCAGGAGCCGAACATTTTAGAAAGCGAACCCAAAAGAAAATAAAAGCGGTGTCCCCTGGAAAATCAAAACAACGAACATTCCCGAGCATTGCGGAGGGATGGGTTAAGCAATCAGCTACCGTGACAGGTCAGTAGAAAGAACCCCCCACCAGATACGCATGCAAAAGGCATGGGACACTAGAGAGACTCGATGCCATTGACATGTGTACATGGAGGTACAAAACACACGGTCTGTGATACAAATGAATTCCATCAGATTTACTATACAGAACATCAATGATGACAGATTGCACTTGCTTAATAACAGCCAACTTCATTTGTGAGGGGAAAAATGGTGGCGTCGTATCCCAGAAAAATAGCAAGAGAGGTATCATCAAAGAGCTAAAATTTTCTTTGGCATGGTAAAGGGGGACATTGAGTGTACCAACTTATTTACATGACATTTCTCTATATTTGTGGGTGAAGCAATGCCATTTTGTTACATAAAGTTGTTTGATGTTTTGTAATATGCCTTCATATCAATATTTTATTCAGTATGTTGTATTTGTGAATACAACAAATGGTATTAAACACAGAAACTATACAATGCAGACAGACTCTTTGCATGTAAATTGAATAGTACATACCAACAGTTCTTGATACACAGGTCCTACTACATGCATTTCATCGGTGCTGTCCTCGTCCCATGCAACAGGTGAGACCAGACACAAAGGAAACCATCTAATTTACAAATAACAAGGACCCGTCAGCAATATGTCTAAACATGTATCAGAAGAAAGTATTTGACATCCATTCATAGGGATAAATGCCCTTGGAGACAACTCATATAAAAAACAAAACAGAGGTGCACATTGACATAAATCTCGGTCATTTACAAAAATAAATCTTGTCTTAATTTTAACCAATAAACAGGCTTGCGGGGGTGGGGGATGGGGGGAACAGCATATAGGGCTGATTACCAGAAGAAAATAGGTGGGGTTGTTTGGTGTGTGTGCGTGTGTCTGCGCGCGCTTTGGGGCAAGCAGTGTCTTGAAGCCCATCTAATTGGAATGTCAAATTAAATAATTCGGTTTGCCACAGATTATAGAATACATGTCTTCCCTAATAACTGGCTTGTGAAATTCATCTAATGGATTTGAACTCATCCTGTTGAAAATGATAAGCTTTAAAATGGTGTCACAAGAAATCAAAAATGGTTGAAGGAATCATTTTGTTGTATTCATACTTTAGCATTATTGACAATAAATCTACTCAAACATATGCTAACTTTTTATTTATTAAAATGAAATCCAATATGAAAATGAAGTAAGCATAAACAGTTAAATTTATACTAAATCTTTAATCAGCTAAGCAGGCCAAAATTTTTAAATGCCGGGCAAGGGCTGTCATGGAGACTTAGGAACGCAGTGGCAAAATAATTTCCCAGGAAATACAGTGCAGATGAGGGAAGGAGAAGGGGTGGGGGGGGGCATGGCGACTGGGTCAGCCTTCCACGTGGAAGTAATCGTAAGAGGCCAATACATGATCCCGCGTACAGTTTCCTATAAATGAGGTTCAGTTTGGTCTCAGTTAACTCTTCTGAGCAGGAAACATTGAATTTTATTAGGTATACACAGAGTTAACAAATATATTTCCAAACAGTTTCGTATTCCACATTTCGAAACGCTTTACATCCCATAGCGGACGTTTTGCATGGTTTCTTCCCTGTGCCCTCAACGACTCGTGGTCTTTCTTAGCAGTTGTCTTCCCTAAGCTCGGACTTAGGCATAAGGAAATTAAGAAAGCAAAAGAAAACAAAAGCAAATCAATGGAGTGGACCCAAAACCTGATGTTTGAACGTGTTGGTCTGCCTTGAATTTTATCCAGAAGAATTCAACAGACTGCATTCTGAGCTCATGGCAAGGCACCTCACCCCAGCCACTGGGCAACCGGGGCCCCGAGAAGCTGAGTGACAGGAATGGAGTGGTGAGATACACAGTACCGGGACTCAGCATGCTGAGCTAAAAAAAATAGTTTTTCCTAATATGTCCAGTTTAAAAACTTGTCATTAAACACCAAAAATATTAAAGTCTAATTTATAACTAACGTTTGCATTGCTGCTGCAGAAAAGAACACAACAGCCGTCTTGCCCATGCTCTGCTGAGTGTGAGTGGGACGTAGCCAAAACCGGGGAGGGCATTCAGTTCGGTTCATTAAAAACAGGTAGGATTATACGGGAAATGGATTTAGGTAGCGCAATTCTTGTAGGTTGTAATTATTGAATTTTCTTTTTTTTTTTTCCTTTTTTCCCAAATAATGAGGATCAGTAGATGAAAAATGAACCTTAATCAGGCCTACAAGGCCTACAGAGTTCTTTGGACCCACTTTCTCAAAAACCAGTGGGTCTTGCTCGCTGGGCAAGGCAAATGTTACCATTACCAGTAAGCTTGTGATATGTATAAAACACACACACACACAAAGAAACTATGGGGGGATGTCAAACACGTATCGTAGAGAGCTTCCCCCCGGACTGTGTTTGACCCATTTCTCACCCCGGTAGCGCCGACCTCAGGAGCCCAGTCTCCGCTACTGGATAGAGCATCTAAGTGTGTTTAATCGATAGTGGGAGCCGGAGACAACACTCTTAATCTTTATAGGTGCAATTTGTAATGACAGGTTTAGGAGGCTTCCCGATTCCCTGATCGCTCTCCAAACTAGGCCAAGTGCCACACTGAAGGTTTAGAGGAATACAGTCCCTGCGAAAGGTCACGGACAGTAGAGCGAGCAGCCCTAGAAAAACGGGGAGAAGAGAAATCCATAATAGCACGGGTTTACAGCGTCTAACTAGAAATTACTCAGTAGTATTCGTGTGCTACAAAATCGAACTTAAACACATGGATGTCGCTGAAACAGGACTCAAAAAGGATTATGGGTAGCTGTCAGCAGGCAAGGTATCGAGTGTACTTGTGAAGTATGTCATTCTCATGAACCGTCACAGTCACAGAAAAGAGATTAAAAAGGCATTCCATATCTGGTAGGGCATTCCATGGTCTGAGTTTAGCTGGTTATCCAGGTGTCTTCTTGTTCTGGGGGCGCCGCAGGTGGAGGTTCATCCGCTTGCAACCAAGAAGTTCGGGACGGCCGAGAGCGGGCCTCGGCTTCCTTGCGGCCGCTGCCCGGCCGCGGGCGCGGGAATGTCTGGCAAAGGATAAACCGCTCCACCGTGCTCAGGGCGGGTCAGTCACAACACCTGTGAGGATCTGGCTATGTCGTCTTACTTTTGTTGACTGGTTTGCCGCCATTCATTATTGCCGACGCGCTTGTGCTTTTACTGGGCGTCACCCCGGCCTTCGGGACCGTTTCGCCGACGTCATGCAAAGATGGTTCTCGGTACATGGCCACTGGGGGCGGGCGGGGGGGCGGGGGGGGGCGGAGGGAAGGAGACAGGACCTGGTTAGGTTCAAGCATGGCCAGTCCCTTCGCGCCTGGAGTCACGCCACCCCGCACGGCAGAGGGAGTTGCTGTGTTGGAGCTGTCACTTCCCGCCCCCCACTGCGACAGAGCTGAGATGCGGACATGGGTGCCCGTGGGGTGTTGTCTAGGGCAGGACGTGCAAATAGGAGCTATGGCCTTTCTGTGGGCCTCAGCTATAAAGTGCACACAGGCATACACACACACACACACACACACACACACGATTGGGGGGGGCGGCAGGCGAGCACTTAACCTAGTTCTCTTTGCACAGCTAGGAAAACTCAGACTTCCCTTCCAGGGCACACCGATGTCAACCCCTGAATCCCTCGTTCCCATGCATGTTTTCGAGGCCAGGTAGGTACTCCCTACATCATGACAGTATTTTTCTCTCAAAAGCAACACAGTCACACTTGTGTCAACTTCAAAGCTACCCCAGGCAACGACCAGGAGCTCACTTCCCTGAAGCCAGGGCCTTCTGGGGATCAGTCTTGAGATCTCCTCTCCCTCCGTCACGGAAACTGAAGGCACGGGCGGGGCATTTTGTGTTTTTATGCCTCGTGTCCTGATAGCTTGTTAAAAATAAGGCTGGAGCCGAGAATGGCAAGACCGCAGGTGGGAGCGAGGCGCCAGTGAGCCCCGAGGAGCTGGGGGCGTCCGGTGGTGCAGCTAATCACCGCCGCGGATCCGGCTGTTCGGAAACTGACTCTAGGGGATCCTGTGCAAGGACGTGTAAGGCTGACTTGGGGGAAATCAGCAGAGTTAGAATCGTCTGCCGTCATAAACACTAGTGAGTTAGAGCCGTCTAGCCCACTTTTTAGGCTTTGCGGTGTGTTTTGTTTATAGGCTATGTTATGAAGAGACGCTCCGTCTCTTCACAGTCAGGTGGGTGGACTGTCAGGCACCGTCCACGCTCAGTGTGGCAGGAACACAGAGCTCGCGTCCACACCCCATGTGGATTCTCACATGGCTTTGAAAGCTCATGTGTCCACCAGACCTGTGTGAGAGGGGTCAGCAAGGTACTAGAAGGGATTACTCTTGGTCTTTGAAGCGCTTCCCAATCTCTCACTCCCACTCCTGATTCCATTAGGAGACAATAGCGTCAGAGCATTAACCTTGACTGTCCACATGGTGAAGCCGTGTGATGAATGCCCCAGAGCATCAATAATTACTCAAGTACCTAATTTGCCCTAATGTTTCCAATCATATAATTTACATCCTGTAGGGGTTTTAAAGGTTTGAAATTAATCTTCCTCTATAAATTACACTATGTGATAACCTCCATCATGATAATACCCTCTTAGTTGTTTTTAGGGGACTTCTGTCTGCTAATTATTTGAAAATACTGTTTCTCTCTGCCTCAGAAATCCATGAATGCACAACGCACACATACACACAACTCTTCAGTGTGTGATTCAAATGCCAAGTGATACTATTACACCACATCTCAGTTTTAGATATTTCCTCCTAGGCAGACAAAAACAGCTGGTCTCCAGCTTTGGCCTCAGTTAGGGGACATCAAGCCTCTTTTGGTTTTCATTACGTTTATGCAGCTAGATGATAAGGTTTTAGAATTGAGTTAGTTCATATCTGTTCATATTCAAAACAAAGGTTAACATAAAGAGACAAAGCAATGTGGCAAATAAACAAGATTTATGGACATAGTTTTCAAATGTTTCACTTGCATTTGAATATTGGTGAGTCTGATGGTCTCAGTTCATTTAAAACAGGAAGGCCAAATCACAGAGGTGTTACTTTGGAAGGACAGCAAAACCCTCTCATTTCTTATTTCTACTCTGTCTGGTGATCTATCATATAATGAGAATAATTCACTCATATTTCAGACTCTGGCATGATTTTTCTTATCCAGGATAGGCCCCTATGGCTTACTGTCTAGGCTTCAACGGCTTGTTCTGTAGGCAAATCTAGTTAAGGGGATAGTAAGTCATCATTGTTGAAATTATAAAGATGGTTTAACCAACAAGAATTGGTTTTCCAAACATAGGCAAACTGAAAGCTGAATTATACATCCACAAATAATTAATAATCAACCTTTAATATTTGGAATTATCTTATTCCTATCTAGAGAAGATGGATTCCTATATAGAGAAAATCAATACACATTTTCTCTTGATGGCTAAACCTTTCTTCTAGGAACAAAAAAACAAAAAGAAAATCAAACTAAGTTAGATGAAAGTGTTTAAATAGTTTTCGTAGATCTGCTTTTCTGCCAAAGGTAAATAAAAGTATTTGACTAGACAACATTTTTGAAATGTCTCATGTTTAATTTTTTTTTTCTAGTTCTCAAATATTAAGGACAAGGTAAATGGCACTCCTGGCAGAATCCTTAATGAGAAAGGTGCAGAGGTTTCTGATTAATTAGCAACGCTTTATAGCCTCTCTCTGAAAGTCTGATAAAAGTGAATGCGAAGGCGTCATTGTTTACAAGTGACTATAAAAGAAGGAGGTGCCACACCCAAGTTTACTCTGAAAGGGACAGGTGACACCAGCAAGCTCTTTAAAGGCCAGGAGATTAGCTCATTTTCTGTAATTACAGTAATTCACAAGGATGTGATGACTTTCAGCTGGATACCATCAAAATGGGCAAATACTTGCGTTCCATAATTTTTGAAACTTAGCTATATATGGATATATGTGATATATTTTTATATATTTGTCAATCTGTGTATATATGTGTGTATAATATGTCTATAAAATATATAAACACACACATACACACAGTAAAGTGTACAAATCTTAAATTCATCCCTTAAGTAGACATCTGTGTGGCCACCACTCAGATCAAGGTATGGAAAATTTCCAGCATTCCATGAGGGTTCCTTGTGGCCAGTGTAGAGTTAGCAATGGGAAAAATAAATGTGTCACAGACCGAGAGGGATAATGTTCACATAACACTCACCTTCCAATGGCTTGGGTAGAAAATGAGCTGCTGGTTTGGTTTTCTTTACTCTGTTTCCTTTCATGACTTGCCCTTCTTTATTCAATCCCAAAAACCAGGCTCTACCAGATTCCTGTTGTCTGTACAGCATAGATGAGTAAATTACATAATAGTTTTCAAAAACAGATTCTTTAAACTTGCATTCAGGCGTAAAAAGTTCCTGTCGAGAGAAGAGGAAGAAATGACAGTTAGAGAAAACAATGGGAGTTTCTCTGAACTTTTTCTTCTTCCCTCCAGAAACCTGTCCACCAGGCTGAAGGAGTCAGCCCTGGGGCAGGGATGACTGGCCGCACCTGGTCCTGCATGGTTGTTTGTCCGTGTACTTTTTTCAATATACAATGAACAGAGAAGGATCTGCTGCTCCTGGGGGAACATGCATTGGCGGGAGTACGCATGTCCTTTCGTAGGAAACTAGGAGACGTGCGCAAAAAGAACCGTCTGGTTGAGACAATACTGTTCAACCAGAGTATAACCAGAAAAAGCACATTAAAGTAGCATCATATATTCACCATAGGCTAAACAAAAATAATTTATGATATTTGATCACCTATTTGCGCTATTTCCAAAGGAATATGTTAACCTGATAGTCGCTAGCCGTGCCCTGGATCACTGATATGACAGGGGGAGAGGTTTTACCTACAAAGACACAATCTGAAACTTCACACTAAAACCGGGAGGGTTGGCTGGCTCGCTAACCAGCCACCAGAGCGGAGGCTGGATGTTGCGTCGGTGGGCCGGCCGCAGGGACAGGAGCTGGAAATAATGACCTCATTCCATGCTACGGATCCCCACTGGAATTCTTGCAGGGAAACGTCAGCAGCTGCCCTCACCGCCGTCCCCCGGCGTTTCGGGAAAGGGTAACATGAATTAAGTGCCGTGACTCTCGGTGCTACAGTCCCCACTGGTGGACAGCACAAAGCTTACTACACCTTATGAGTATCATTAATGACATAAATATTCAAGAGCGACTTCACACACTTCGAAACCTTAGCTGACAATCTAAGGGGCGCCTGGGTGGCTCAGTTGGCTAAGCCTCCCCCTTTGGCTCAGGTCAAGATCCCCGGGTCCTGCGACCCAGTCCTGCATCAGAGTCCTTGCTCAGCGGGGAGCCTGCTTCTCCCTCTGCCTGCTCTGCCTGCAGTTCCCTTTGCTTGTGCTTTCTCTCTCTCTGATAAATAGTCTTTTAAAAAAATAATAATAATTTAAAAATTCAATCTTCCTAGTTATAGACACAGAAGCCACTTAAATTGTTTTTGTGGTCATTTTAAATAGTTCAACACTGTGCTATTTTATATATATGAAATACAAATGCAAAAACAGAGCTTTCTTGTCACTGATCTTTTAAAAAATATCACTGTACTTGAAAAAAAAATTCACCTTAATAGAGTTTTATGACTACAGAAAATAACTTGCTTTTCTTTTCTTTTCAAACATTATTTTCTGTACACACTCTGAAAAACACATCCTTTAGGGACTAAAAATAAAACTTGTCAGAGTTAAAGTTATGCTAACCATAATAAGGAATGTGACATTATTGCGTGTAGAAAGGTTCTTTCAATATTTCCCATGAGGGTGTGAATTATCAAATGGTGTCTCTTGCAGGATACAATTTATTCAGAGTGCCCTATTACTTTAATTCACTGAAAGCTAATAGTTTTCCAAGAGGAACAGGTTTTGTTAATGGCAAACTCTTTTCATGACGAAGATAACAGATCCAGTGATTAATTCAATGAGATTAAAAGTAGCCAAAAGATGGGCTTAGACTCTCCCAAAGGAATTTATGTAGGCCTTCATTTCTTCTAGATGATGCTAGCTCAGGTTTGAATGAGATCCCATCTAAATAAATGTTCTGGCTTTCCACTAAATCCTATTTTTCCAAATATCACCCCATTACTTCTCCTGCTAATAAACAACAGACTCGGGGAGTTAATCAGGCCAGGCTGCAGAAGGAAGACTGACAAAGGGGTGTGTGTTCACACGTCGTGATGAGGGAAATAAAGCGGAATGCTGTAAAGCTAGCTGGCTTGTTCTCAAAAGACTAATAAATACAACATATTGTTTCAATGTGCACCTTCCATGACAAATTAGACTTCCTTGTGTCACTTGTCTTTTATCAATGGCAGGCCAAGGCATCCAAGTAAATTACTTGAGACCAGTTAAAGCTCATCTCAAAACCAGTTGGGAGTGGAGTGGAGAAAAGCTGACCGTTGAGCCACACCATTGACTGACTTTTACCTGGAGACACCAGGCCTCCAGCTAGAAAAGCAGTTCCACAGAGAAGTCAAACCTTACTCCCATCTGGTCCCCACTGCCTTGATGAAGGATGACGGCACTACCATCGGCAAATGAGATATGCACAGTCTTTTTCTCCAAGGTGCACATGAAAGAAAATGAAGATCCTTGATGGGGAAAAAGTCCTTTGTACTCAGAGTTTACCTTAAGGACATCTGACATTAAGTCTTTTTGGATGAAATGCTTATCTCTGGGGTTTCTGAGGAATCATTCCACATTCTCCTTCTGGGAGCTGGGCCAGCGACTTCACAGATATATGGACAGGAAGGCAGATTAGAGAAATGTGATAGGGTCTTGGGCACCCCGATAATTACATAGACTTCTTATGAGCAAGAGGTAGATATGCAGACATCCCTTCTTGAGTAAGCAAGGGCATAATGACACAGCCCGGTTAGTATTTTATGGATACACATCTATTGTCAACGCAGAGAATGTTTCTGAGACAATAGTAACACTTATACACTGACATGTTGAAGCCCAGTCTCTTGCAAAATAAATTGTGCAACATGTGTATATTTGTGTTCACTTTCATAACTACTATTAATATAATTATCAAATAAGGAGAGAAGTAGTTCCAGAATTATGATGCATTGTTAAACTGAGTTATGAACCTTCTGGTATCCCAGATGGAAACAGAAAGTCTGTGTGTTCTAAAAATTCAGAAGAAAGAAAATCTTTTCTTTTTCTTGGGACTGACTTCTAAAAGGTATTTCCTTACGGGGAAAATGTGGCATTGAGCAAATGAACAAAATATAACACATAAACATACCTGCTCTTGGTGATAACCATACAGTCAACCCAGTCACAGTTTCGTGTCCGAGTCCCACAATATGCTTTAGGGGACAGATGGTGTAAGAAGTCCCACAGGTGGGCACTGTCACTGATGAGGTCCCTAGGGGACATGTGCCCAGCAGGGGTCACAAACTCAATGCCTCTCCTGACCAGGTGGGCTCAAGAGTGAAGGGGGCTGCTGTGATCAAGACACCATCAGGAGGCTACGTGCGCCCCCTACTCTCGGGCTCAGTGTTGAAGAGACAGAAGGGTAGAAAAGAAAAACCTTAGATCTTCAGTTAAGTCTGGTTTTCCAAAGGAAAAAAGAAAATCGGGTTTCTAAAATTTCCTTTTCATGGTGGCAGTTATGTCTTAGTTCTTGTCTTTGTTTTTCGACAGCATATAGACCATAGGTCGGAGACGGGGCCCACGAGCCTGCAGTGTGAGACCCCCCTGCCTCCATGTAGAGGAGCCAAAGTGCTGAAGAAAGAAGGAACCCCAGTTGGCTTAGCATCGCAGCCCGAACCGACCGTATGGCTCCGATATCTTTGAGTAATCCGATGAGAGCGCCAGCGAGATTCTCTAAAAGCAGCCGTGATAATATGAGAACGCTTATTTAAATTTCAGCTTAAATATAAACTCTCAGAAACTGCCGAAGCGAAGCAGAGACGGAGTTTGAAGTGTCTTTTCCTCGTCTTGCTCGCCTACGTGCAGAGCCCCCGACACCACAACAGAGTCGACGACAGCTGAGTCCCAGCAGAAGCCTCGATATTAATTTGTACCACTGCCAGACACAATCATCCACTCGAGGACAGAGAAACAGAACAATTAGACAAAAATTTCATATCTCCTTCTTTGTGATTGTGGTGAACTGAAAGCATCATCTGTGTTGTACTTATTATCTTCACAGCAGGGGCAGAATTCCTCTCCTGAGGCTTCTGGGTTCAGGATGAAAGAGGAGGGCGGAGGGCAGGGAAGACCCATGTTCCATAACCCATAACTAGCGAATAGCCAATAATTCAGGATAACCATAACCCAAGAACTAGAAGTGACTGTGAGGGTCTAAGTCCAGCACACTACAGACAAAGGGCCAGACACAGCTGCCCACCCTCACACTCCAAAGTTCAGGGGTGAATTGTCGAGACAGAGCTCGTATGGCCTGCAAAGTCTACAATGTTCGCTCTGTGGTGATTTGCCAAAAAATTTTGCTAACTCTGCTCTCAGGTACATTTTGAGGACGTCCCAACCGAGACAGATGGGGAGGGGGTGTTCATCTCATTTTTTACTGAAATGCTGAAGAGCTATGTATTCCCAAATTGAACTTGGATTGCACTTATTTTCATGTATACAAATGTAAACCATTTAAGTGGGAATTTTCATGACTTTCGTCCCTGGAAAAGCCCAAAAGGTGTATTATGCACTGGGGTTTCTGGTAAAGATACGCAAGTAATAGCCTGCAAATTCCTTTCGTCCCAGCATCATCTAGGACTAAATGAAAATTTATGTTTTGGTTAATATCTGCAAGTTTGCCTACCGATGGCACCACCACCTTCATTATTTCCAAAGGAAAATATAAAAATTAGGCATTCCAGATAAATTTACAGCATTTATTAGAATACAGGGCAAATCTCCAATGGATTAAAAAGACAGGGAAGAGAAATATTTGACATGTACTAGCATGTAGCCCAATAAGTAACTGTTATTAATAAAAAGTAAATAAATAAATAAAAAATAATAAATAAATAAATTAATTAAATAAATTTAAAAAATAAATAAAAATAAATAAAAAATAATAAAAAATAAATAAAAATAAAATAAAAATAAAATAAAAAATAAAATAAAATAAAATAAAATAAATTACAATAAGTAATTGCTGTTAATATTCTATTAACCTCTATATTTCAGAGTCATCAAAAGCTCAGTCCCCTCCCATCAATATCTCAGTAATGACCCCGACCCTGAACTTTGGAGTTCAGTTCCCCAAGCTGAGAGAAGGAGGGAGCCTCAGATTGCAAGTTCTTCCTTGAAGAACAGTAACAAATCATAAAGGTTTCTTGCAAATGTCAAATAAGATAATAGAGGTGCAAAGTGATTTGTAAACTATACATTTACAACATTGAGTTGTAAACTGTAGTTATGTTGATAGTTATATTTATAAGCTATACATAGAATCGCAAAGTGCAACTCAAATGTTCACTGTTATTATGGACAGGAACTAGTGATTTAATTATTCCTTCTAGGTTTCAACACTACAGACATTCCTACATACAGGAATTCCAAAGATCCATCTAACCTGAATTCTTGGTTTTGTTCTTCCTTTTCTACTCTTCAGAGAGCTCATCTACTAGAATTTATCCTGGAGTCCACAGAGAATTATCTTATTCTCCTTCACCTTCTGTAGCTTCGGAATCAATGATATATGCTTTAATGATACTTCTTTGACTCTGGCCAGATTTTGAGAAAGAAAGGTGAAGGGCGCCCGGGTGGCTCCGTTAGTTGGGTGACTGCCTTTGGCTCAGGTCATTATCCCGGAGTCCCGAGTCGAGCTCCCTGCTCAGGGGAGAGTTTGCTTCTGCCCCTGGTCCTACCCCCTCTTGCATGCTCTCTCTCTCTCTCTCTCAAATAAATAAAAAAATATTTAAAAAAATGGGGAGCACCCCTTAGATTACATATAAGGGAAGACTGTTCTGACCTTTTAGAAGAATTTACAGTAGTGAACTTGGTGACAAAACAGAATTTGTAATTAACACTCAAAAGCAGACAATCGAGTTGACTAACGTATTTATCTGAAACTCTACATAATCAAACATTCATAACATTAGACTATGACGAATGCCCACAGGAAGAGAAATATTAGCCAATTGTTTACGCATGTACTTCAGACTAAAACATAATTACATTTGGGTTTCAGAGACAGCTTTCATTTGATTACAGGACCCAGTGTTTCAAAGTATATTCTCACCAACAAAGAAATCTCTCATTACTTAGATTTGTAGGTCCAAAAGATGTTACTTAAGTAGTTTCTGGAGAAAAAAATTGTAAATGAAGACATTTTCTTTTTTTTTTTTCTTTTTTTTTTTTTTGGCCAAGAAAGATGCTATTTGACATTTAGAGATATTATAAATAAATAAAAAGATTTATTTTTAGACATATTAATTGATTTATTTATTAAATATATTTTTACTTTATTATATTATATTGAATAAATATTTTTAAATGACATGCTTGTTTAGAATTGTGGCAAGAACATAATTATTTATTGTAATGATTAAATATTAAATAATTAAATTAATTAATTAATATAACTGTGCTTTTGTATATTTTCATATATATTATATATACATATATAAAAACCTTTAACTATATACATAAGGAGAATATATGTACCTCCTTGCTATTCAGGGACTAAATAGCAACTTCTTCACCTGGGAATTTGTGAGAGATGCAGAATCTGGGGCCTCGCTGCAGACCTACTAAATCAGAATTTGCATTTTAACAAGACTATGGGTGATTTCTAAGCATATTAGAGCCTGGGAAGCATTGGAATATGTTCCTATTACCATTAATAAATTAATAAATGTTCACAAAATTTTTAGAAAATATCAATTAAACTGGTATTAATCATTATGCTCACTACCCTTCCTTAACATTAGTATAAAATGTATTAAAGCAAGAAAATAGAAACAAGTAAAAATATGAAGTATTTACAGGACATCTTTAAGTAAGAAATTATAAGATTATAAATAAAAATATGTGCCAACTGGTTCTATAACGTTAAATCTGTTTTCCCTAGAATATAGGCATGGATAAATTCTGAAAATAATAATGCTTGTAACATGAACAGATGGTATCAGTGTTATAAATATTAGCAAAAAACTTACAAAATAAATATGCTTAAGAAAGTATTGATACAGTCATACATCATCCCCACATACCTGTCGCACAACAGTGAAATCTTCAACATAATAATGATGATGATAATGATAATGTTAATAACTTTTACTAATACTTATTTACATATACTTTGCATCAGGCACTGGGTTGCATACTTTACATAATCAATGAATTTAACCCTCACTAGAATTCTATGGGATTGGTGCTATTATTATCTTCATTTTAGAAATGAAGTAACTGATCATAGAGTTAAGTAGCTTGCCCAAATACATTTTTCATCAGGATAAATATATTTAACTATTCCTACTCATTTATCATATTGTTCAGCTAGAAATATTTACTTTTTTAGATATGTGATCAGTTGTAAAAATGGCCCATATTCTTCACCCTCCCCTGGATCAACACCCTTTAGTACGTAATTTAACATGTCTTCCCACTATTAGCCAAGCTGAAGAAAGTAGAGGTTTGACAAACTCTTGTGTACCTGGCCTGCCTCTTCCACTTCCTGCACAGCCACGAGAGCATGCCTGGGCTAGCCTGCTTGACCACAGACATAGGGGAACCTATGTTCAACCTACACTAGCCTATTTCCAGACACACACTCAAGTCCTGCACGAGATCTACAGAGCAACTTAGCCAAGCTGCGCCTGACCCCACATGCACCAGCCAAACATGCTTAACTGTTCCACCACACATCATCTCCTGTGGTGGCGTGTTACATGGTTACAGAAAGGCAATTGATAAGTGATACAGATAACTGCTAATTCAACGGAATTACTCCTTCAACTAAAACACAGAAAATATGTGTTTTATCTGCTGATCTTTATATCTATGCCTACATGTGGAAGAAAATATAGATGGAAAACAGTAATGAATGACGTAAGCTATCATGTGGGCAAAGGTGATGCATCTCTCTATATAATTGTAAGGAGAGGAAAAAGTAAATTCTTAAGAGTGTAAAAAACATGAGTAACTCAAAATGAATCTCTTTTCCCCTTCACCCAGCCTGTGCACAACTTTATCCCCCATTCGTCAATTAAAGAAATATTGAACAAAATGGTAATTGGGTTGGCTGCCATCTGTTGTCAACCATCCCCCTAGAAAAACACAATCCATGGCTGTCATAAATTCCTGAGGGCAGGGTTGGAATGGGATGAGGGTGTCATAGTGGGTGGTGTTGTGAGTAAAACTGAACTCTGGAATCAAATGTGTCCTGCTGTTTTGTCACACATCAGCTTTCCAATGGTGTACTTCTCCAACATATGCGGGGTCATATGCTAACTCCACTGAGCTTTACCTAAAAGAGAAACGTGAAACACGGTGCTTTATGGGAAGGGAATCAGACTGAATGTACGTAATCAAATCGAGAAAAAGTGCTGCTACTAGTTTTAAAAAATGTTCTGAAAGAGCTGAGTGAGTGACGTCAACAGATAACACGTGCACGCAGGGATATACGCCAGTTTCTCGGTCTGACAGATACTCCGAAGCGTCATCAAAACAGGGCTTAGTGACATCTCAAAGTTGGATTATCGGTGCTGCCTCATCTTCCATTTTAAGAATTTTATAGATGCAGTTAGTGATTTGTAATTTTGTTACAGCAGAAATATCAAATGAAACCAACTTTATATATAAACTCACCATGACAATGTCAGTGAGTGCTTTAAAACATTTTAGAAATAGGGTTACTTCCTTTGAAAGATAAATAATAGAATATATTACATGGTCTCCATCGTAATGCTATGTGAAGAATAGTTCAGGGACCTGTGCCCAGCTACAAATTGTTTATTCCCTGTCAGCAAGGAAACCGGTACAGAAATTGAGCAACAACATTGACAAACTTCTGTAACAATTTAAGAGTATATTTTTTGTATCTATTGAATATAAAAATAAAAATGCTGAGCATTTATTTCATATTTTTAAAAACACGTTTCTAGTAATTTCATGTTCTTATATTTTTATATAAGAATTACATAAATTATATTTTTTCTTATAGTTTCTGCAAAAGATCAAAAAGAAAAAGAAAACTATTGTCCTTTACCACACATGTCTGGGGAACACTGTTATATTAAAGACTGGTTTAGATGGGACTATAAATCTAGTTAAAGGAAAACTAAAGTGCATCTGAGTAATAATTAACATTTATCTATTTATTAATTTAAGCCACTCACAATGCTAAATGCTTTACATGCATGATCTTATTTTATTCCTTTTAACAAATTTTGGCATTAAAGTGAAGCATCTTGGGAAGAGTTTATGCAGAGCAGGACTTCATTTTGGGTTCTCTGAGTCTCCACTAGTTATGCCACTGGTCAACCCAATATAGTTGTAAAAGGGAACCCAAGAAAGGAATGTGACTTATAACAATGAGGGTGACCACAAGGCAAGTTAAGAAAGTTCCAGAACAAATTTTCTCCTTTAGTGAATGACCCTCAAGAAAGGACTGGAAAAGATGATTGAGTGCATTTGGATAAATTATTTAAAAATTATCAGCTGTAGCATTTATTTTATTCTTAACTTATTTCATCACTTTTCCCTAATGTCTCCAGAGAGTTGGGTTTGGAATGGGACTTATACCTGGTCTGGTCCTGTCAGGTATCATCTATCCCTGAAAGAGAATAAAGAAATATAGAGAGATAGCACTTAAGAAAGAAGATTGCACAATTAAGGGCTTCCAAGATAACTGGGGGGAAAAAATAGCAAAATCTGTGTTCCCAGAGTCTGGGCACCATTGGCTGTGGTGACGGTGTGGTTGGGGGAGGGGTGCAACAAAGACATTCCCAAATGGGACAAAGCCTGGGGAAGATACTCAGCTCTTTCACATCCAACTAGAAAAAGATTTTATACTGATGGTAGCAAACGTTTTCAGTCAATGCACTAGAATTTTTGTTAGTCAAAACAAGCAGAATTTGCTGTGCAAAAAAAAAAAAAAAAATTAATTAGGTTAACCTAGTTAGAATAGAGGTATTCAGTATCTTGCCATGTTCTACCAAATCCCACCTGATTGCGCATCTTCCTTTATCATCGTGTCCTCTCAACTCCTTGCACTTCTCAGCCCATTATCTTGAGTAACTGAGTATAAAACGTCAAATATTTAGCTGTGACTCTTACTCTGCCTAATTCTATGAGTAAATATGTCCTTGTTTTCACCAGTTTTTCTTGTACTTAACTCCCTGAACTGTATTTTAATACTATTTCTATGACTTTACAAACTTCTCTCTGTAGGCTAATTTCTACACACATCTGCAAGGTTTTTCTACTTTCCTTTCTTTAAACCCCACTTAAAATCTTCACTTAGACCTTTCCATTGAATTTTTCTTGGTATTAAGTGCATGTGTGTGGAGGTTTCCTAATAAAACATACCTAGTCAGAACCATTTACTTGTATAAATAAAAAGCAAAGCAAACCAAACCCTCAAGAGTACCAGTTTATCCAACCTTTAAAATGCAAGTTTCCAAAGAAAAATAAAGCAACTATCAGTAGGTTCTACGGTAACCTAAAATACCATATTTGCGGAATAACATTAACGTATATTGAGCTTTATGATTTCCAAAGATCATTCACACGTACTTTGTTTGACTCAATAATGTTGTTAAAAATGCTTTAAGAAGGAAAAAAGCATATCAAAGCTCATGTCATAGGCAATGATTTTGAGACTCAGAGGGCACAAACCCCACTAAGCAATGGATGAGATATTTTTATTTCTACCCATGTGATATTTTATGTGCATAATGCTGCTACTTAGCAAATATTTATTAATAAAAATGATGTTAAAATATGGAGCAAATTGAAGGGGCTTCTTTTTTTTCCCCAGAGTATCCAATAAATCATCCTACTGGACTAAAACAGAAGTCGGGAGCTGACGAGACTCACCAACACTGACTGTGTGGGGCACAGAGGAAGCCCACATCGCACTAAGAGGAAAACCTGAGGATTACTTTCTTTTGATTTTGCTTTATTGGCTAGTAACGCATTGGACATGATTTCCCAGATTTTGGTAACAACTCGTTCAATGATTCCAAAGATTAACACATGAAGACAGACATCAAACACGGAAGATAGAGACCAGAAAAGCAAGAAGAGAGACAGTACATTCTGGGGAAGCTAAGCACCTGAGGAGAGGAAAATGCCAACCCAGGACTAGCTTCCTCTAACTAGAGGAAATCGAGGCCACCAAAGCTGGCCTGCTATGGATTTAATTCTCTCTAAATTAGCACTGTAGGGGCGCCTGAGTGGCTCAGTGGGTTAAAGCCTCTGCCTTCAGCTCAGGTTATGATCCCAGCGTCCTGGGATCAAGTCCCACATCGGGCTCTCTGCTCAGCAGGGAGCCTGCTTCCTCCTCTCTCTCTCTCTGCCTCTCTGCCTACTTGTGATCTCCGTCTGTCAAATAAATAAATAAATGAATAAATCTTTAAAAAAATAAATTAGCACTGCAATTTCATATAATAGCATGAAATATTGTAGGCATTAGTGAATTACACTCTCCTACTTTCCAGGTTGTTTGTTGAGAGTATGACACTATGAAATGGGAAGAATTACATCTACTAAAAAACAAAGCAAAACAAAACAACTACCATTATAAAGACTAAATTTCCTGTTTCAGCTATGAGCTAATATGTTTGAAAATCTGAGTATTGTGAACACACGGAAACAAGATTCCATTATTCTATGTTCAATTATATCTAAAAGCCATGCATTCATTTATCCAATGAAAATTTAGTTTCTTGTATCTACCAATCACTGCTCTTGATACAAAATAAGACAAGTTCTTAAGAGAAAAAGAATGATTTCTCTGAGAACATGAAACAAAGAAATCTGACCTTGCCTGGGTTGGTAAAGAAAAATACTACACTCTGAGTTGAACTCTGAAACATCATTATAACTTAACTAGGTTTAGAGCAAGGTGAAGAATGTTCCCAGAAAGGGCAGTATCCTCTGCAAGGCCCTAGGGCAGGAGCAGAAACAGATCATTTGAAGGATAAACTGAAAACAGTGAAATTAGAATGCAGAGTGTGAAGGAAACAGAAGGGAAAGTTAAGATCTGGGGGCTAGGCCTGAGCCAAACCTCATGGTCATGATCAGGTTTTGGTCGTTCTCTCCAGACCACGGAAGATACTAAAAGTTTTTATGCAAGAGCATGCCACAGTCAGTCAGACATTTGGAAACACCATGGCTGAAGTGTGAAAAATGGAAAACAACAGAGTCGCTTTGGATACAAGAACGCTGATTTGTCTACTGCAGTGCAAGGAAAGGCCATCACCAGTGGAGATGGAGAGAAAAGGGCAGATTTAAGTTTTTAGGAGGTCAAACAGCCAGTACTCTCTGATTGTACATGGCAACGAAGGGAGAAGGAATGTCAAGCTCAGTGTGCTGGTTTCTTTCTTGTGGAACTGGCTGACATTTGGTGTGTGTTCCTTGCTGTTTTTGAAAGGTCAGACATTCCGGTTTTGTATTCTTGGGCAAAATTAAGTTTACGTGTATAACATAAGTTTACATGGTACTTTCTCTCCCTTTATAGACTATTATTTCTAATATCTATTGGGTAATTTTCCACAATGTGTGTTTTTACTATTTTTCCTCAAGTAGCCTGTGTGTGTGTGTGTGTGTGTGTGTGTATTTTCCATTTCAGATTACTTTATAAAACTTAATGCATTTTTCTAACAAAGACAAATCACATGGAGGAACTATTATTAGTTACAGAGCAAGTGGGATTGGAAGAGAAAGGGCTAGAATTTGCAAGGGACAGTTCCTTAAATGTCTTACAGTTTTCTTTCTTTTAAAAAAGTCCCAGTCAACAAACAACATGGTTTCCAGATCACCACTAAAACATAAGAGGAAGATGGCTATCATAGACTTCCGGGTTGAGGGGGGAAACATTTGCAAAAGGTTTATTTCTTGGGTTTACTGTGGTAGAAAACTATTCCATTTCCAGTGATTAGTTAAATGTAATGTACATTAGTTACATTCTTACATTAGTTAAATGTAAGAATGATCCCAAAAATACCAAAGGAAGTTGAATTTGTGACTTTTTCAGAATACTATGAAACACAGTTATTCGTACCGATATCAGGGCAAGCAGTTAGAAACAGGCTCTGAGATACTTGTTTCCATAAGAGCTGTTACTTATCACCATTCATGAACTCACCCAACCCCTTTAAAACTGATTTTCATTTTTATGTGGTGTTACAGTAAAACAACCACAGAAATTCCATCAGTGTATCCCTCCTGCCTTCATTAATCTATACACTTGATCCTATACTCGCCACATTTATCAGTCCAGATTGAACTGGGTAAGCTTTTAGGTCTGGTTTCATAGATTAGTTCTTCCATTCACTCAATCAGTCCAATTTGCTGTTGCAACTAAAAAGGCCAAGTAAATGGTAGGCCCTCTGAGGAGGAAAATTGAAAACAAATTAACAAGTATTTCCGCACCTTGTTACAAAGCGCCCATGAGCCCGCTCCCCAGGGACAGTGTGCTCCCTGAGTCACAGCGCTTTTAAGGACAATATAAACATGCAGAGAAAGATAATTCAATCAATTGAGAGTTAAGGAAGTAGTCGGAATCAGATCAATAAATTTTAATGTATGTGCACTGAAGTCATCAAGAGAGAACAGTATGGATCAAACACCAATGATATCTGTGCATACCCCCCTCCCCAAGTATAACATAGGGGTTGAGGTCAAGGATGTGGAAACTAGATGTTAGTTTTTCCTATCCTGGCCTCTTAATTAATAATAGTCTTGGAAAATTCACTGAACCTCCAAAATACTTACCTCTACAGAATTATTAAATTGGACGCAAAATCAGCATGGTTTTGGTGCCAAGTGTGTACTCAATAAATGCCAACTACTATTTTTATGAAAAGACTAAGGAAGAAGAGAATTGTAATAATGTCTAGCAGAATTCATATAACTCTGAGGGAGATGAAAAAAAAAAAACGAATTTAGATCTGTTTATCAATCATGGAGTTCTGCAAATAGAAACAGCGAGCCTGTTGCTGAAAGAGGAAAATTTAAGGCATTTCTTTGGCTCTGCTAGACAGTTCCACAAATGCAATATGTAACCATACTGAGAAATGATGCAGTGGTACATTTTATGTTAGGTGTCTTTTTGGCCACAATCAAAGAAAGTTTTTTTAAGGTATAAAAGAAAAAAGAAACCTTACCTTACTGCCTCAATGAACAGTAGCTAATCAGTTCTCATATTGATAGGGTCACGGGACCCATTTGTGTTTTGTCCATGTTAATATATAAGAGTTGCCGTGATGTTGCATCTGAGAATCTTTATGACTTTGCAAAGTAGAGTTGTACGTACATTTACTTCACACGGACATTTGAAAATATGGCCCAACTAAGAGCTTCCTATCAGATTTTTTTTAAATTTATGAACTATTGTGAAATGATTAAAAAGGTAAGTACTGAGGTTGATGTCTATGGACAGAGGACAAAAAATACATAGAGATTTCTATGCTTATCCCGGCTTGAGTACAACATTATGTAGCCCAACCCACAACTGCCAGTGTGGAAGATTTCAAAATCCTTGCTGGCATACGGTGTCTCATACAGTGTCTGAGTCTATTTAACTACATAACGCATACAGAATAACACAAAATCCAGGATGACTATACAATTTCCTTCAAAGATGAAAACAAACGGTAAGTTAAAAAAAATTCTTTTAAGAAACAGGACATATACAAACATATATTTCAAGGGAAGGTTCAGATTTTGAGGGATGGGTTTTAAATAAGAAGAGTGACAATTTGTATGATGCTGAGAAGGAGACTAATGGAAACAAAGAGCTGGAGTGACAGGGGGACCAGGGGATGTGGGGGGTCAGAAGCAGGAAATGCCAGAGGCAGACCAGCGTCAGGGAGCAGGAATTGCAGGGCAGTCTTGAAACTGGTGAGTGTTGGAACAGAGATGGCTCCATGGGCGCCATTACAATGAAAGGAAATACTTTATAAAGACACTTGGCAAATAGAATCAAAGGAAGCTACTGAGAAACCGGCCAGACTTGGTCTCTGTAACTGACTTCACCCTAGAAAAGGACAGTGAAGGAAAGATTGGCAGAGGGAGTATAAATGATCTTGGAGGAGTAAATTGTGGTCTAATTGGCTACTATGATTGCAGTTAATGAGGCAAAGACCGTGTTGTGCTTAAATTTCTTATAACTTTGACTTTGTGTCCCCATCCAAAGTAACGCTAGCCTAAGCCAGTCATTGTGCATGAGAGATGGAATGCGTATCCTGTGATTTGCATTGGGCAAATCAGTGGGGCAGCAGACAGGACACTAATAGGACAGTAAGGTAGCCTGAAGTACAACGTGGTCAGCTCAGCAGTGTGGCTACTGTGTATGCAAGATGAACACACTTAATATGAAACCAACTCTTGGTAGTATGTGGAGAATTAAACTTATAGGGAACACTGGCGGGGGGGGGGGGGGGGCTATTTTTGTTTTTGTTTTCCCAATGCCATCTGAGTCATTTGTTTAGTCAACAAATATTTGAGTGTCTCATCTCTGCAACTCACACACTGGGAGTGGAAGAACAGATAAGATAGAGATTCTGTCCTCTTAGAGTTTCAGTTTCATTTTCGTAGAGGTTATCAATACTGAGTTAGCCATCACAACAGACTGAAGACATCAGGCTGAGAGTCTACAGAAAGGAACAGCTCTTTCTGATTAGGAAAAGAGGAAAAGCTTCTTAAATGAGGTACTCCTTAGCAAGGTCTTAAAAGGTGATTAGGAGTTTATCAGGTCAAGAGGTAAGAGAAAGGTATTCCACTGGAAGGAAAAGAACTGCATTCTGGAAATTACAATTATAAGAAGCTCTCTGAGGCAGGAGTCCTGAGGCAGGAGTCCTGGGCAGAAGCTAAGTTCTGTACAGTCAGCTGAAGATGGAACACAGATTGTATTGGCCATGCTGTGCAGATGTGATTTTCTAACAAGCAAGGATGAGCCCTGGAGATTTTCAAGCAAAGGGATGATGTGATGACATTGTATTTTATTTTTTATTTATTTTTTCTGTGTAGAAAGCATCTTTCTTTTTTTTAATTTAAATTCAATTAGCCAACATATAGTACATCCTTAGTTTCAGTTGTAGAGTTCAGTAATTCATCAGTTGCTATAACACCCAGTGCTCATGCCCATCACCCAATTACCCATCTCCCACCCCCACCCCCTCCAGCAACCCTCAGTTTGTTTCCTATAGTTAAGAGTCTCTCAGGGTTTGTCTCTCTGATGACTTCCCATTCAGATTTCCCTCCCTTCCCCTGTGATGCTCTGTGCTGTTTCCTATGTTCCACATATGAGTGAAACCATATGATAATTGTCATTCTCTGGTTGAGTCATTTCACTCAGCATAATACCCTCCAGTTCCATCCATGTCGATGTAAATGGTAAGTATTCATCCTTTCTGATGGCAAAGGTTGTATTTTAAAAAGATAAGTGACCATGCGATCCTATAGTCATACTCCTTGGTATCTACCCAAGTAACTTGAAGTTTATATCCTCACAAAAACCAGTATATGAATATTTATGGCAACTTTATTCATAATTGCCCAAAACTGGGAGCAACCAAGGCATTCAATAGGTGAATGTATAAGTAGACTGTGGCAAATGCAGACGATGGAGTATTACTTAGGATAAAAATAAACGATCGAGCCACACAGTACCTTAAACGAATATTCCCAAGTGAAAGATACCAGTCTGCAAAGGTGTGTGTGATTCCAACTGTATGACATTCTTGAAAAGGGAAAATTCTGGAGATAGTGAAAAGATCGGTGGCTGGCAGGGGCTGTAAGAGAGGGGCTGTAAGAGGAGGCATGACTAGGTGGAGCACAGGGGATTTTTAGGGCAGTGAAACTACCTGATGATATTGTAGTGGTGTATACATGCCATTGTACATTTGTCAAAACCCACAGACCGCACAGCACAAACAGTAAACTCTAATGTAAACTATGGACTTTAGTTAGTAAGAGTTTATCAATATTGGTTCTTCAGTTATAACATTTGTACTATATCAATAATGTAAGATGTTCATAATAAGGGAAATTGGGGGGGGGTGTTAGCCAGAAGGTATATAGGAACTCTTTCAATTTTCTGCTCAATTTTTCTGTACATCTAAAACTGTTAAAAAAATAATAGTCTACTAATTTAAAAAAATTAAGGATAAATGACTCAGGGTGGAGGGGGCTTTTAGTTCAGAGTCAGAGATGTTGCAGGCTCCGCATAGGTCCCTCCATTAATGTCTAAATAAATTCCCATTAGGAATTCTCAGCAATTATGTATAAGAGAAGAAACATATATTAATAGTTCTCAAGAACAATGTTTGAAAGTGCAGGCTGGTGAAGCTAAAATGGAACTCTGAGAGCAGGGATAAGTAAACTATAGTCCCTAGGCCAAATCCAGCTGCCAACTGTAAACAGCTGGCATACATTTACATAAATGTAAATATTGGTTATTGGAACACAGCCACACCCACTAATTTACCTGTTGCAGACAGTGACTTTTGAGCTACAACAGCAGTTGAGTGGTAGCAGTTGAGACCCTATGACCTACAAAACTGGAACATTCAACTGGCCCTTTTACAGAAAAAGTCTGCCAACCGTTGCCCTTGACCTTTCTTGGGGCTAGCTGAGTATAGATTTCATGGTATTCCTCATTCTAGAATAAATAATTTTGAGATACACAAAACTTCCCTGGAAAGAAAAGAAGAAAAAGAAACAACTCCATCTGTGGACAGATCTCTCTGGGAATATCTGAGATTTGGAGCTAGGAGCCTGGAGAAAATTTTCCAAATTGATCTGTAGAGGTAACATAGAATTCACACCAATTCATTAGGTAGTCCAGTTATGAAACAGATGGAGCAACCTTCTACCTGTATCTTATTTCTGTTTTCATTACCTCATGGATACAGTTTAGTTACGATCAGTAAAACTATATTTTGAACAAAATCTGTAATTCACGAAGTTTCAACAATTAAAGAGGAGAACAGAGACCTGAAGTATTGTTTTTGCTTAACCAGAAAAGACATTCAGAAAAATTTATATCATGTTTATCCTCTCAATGGTCTCAGGCACAGTTGAGTAGAGGAGTAAAAATGAAATATTTAGGATTTGCTGTAAGTAAACTTTAAAGATATTCAATACAAATTTTAATCAGCTCCATGAGGTACAAAAAGACAATAACTTCCATGTATAAAATACCAAACTAGTCTTACTACTGAGAGCAATGATATAAAAATGATCACTTATATGAGTAACTAAAAGTACTTGGCAAAGACTGATCATTTCAAAATGCTTTCTGCTATAAGGACTGGCCTATCTAAACGGTAGGGGCTTAACAGAAGAAGTTGAACTTCTGTCACTTAAAGTCTCTAGAAGTTAGTGCTTCCAATACGGGATCAGTGGCTCTGAGGGCATCAAGTTCCACTCTCTCATCCTTGGTGTCCCTCCTCCCGCCTCACACTAGCCATGGGTCCAGTAAAATAAATCAGTAGAGAAAAACCTGCTTCTCCTCTGTTGCCATGCATTATAACGGAGTTCTGCCCAGAGGGAATCTTTTATGTTGCCCTCTCATTTTAGTATTTTTAATGCTTTGGAGGCACATAGTTAGAGTACACCTTTATGAAAGGTAAAAATTAAGTTACGTTTTTAAAAAAAATCAGACACTGCCTGTGATTTCCATTTTATAAATCGAGAAACAGACAATCCCAAATACTGTGAATAATGATGAAGAGCAAGCTGATAGTTCTTGAAACTGGTGAAAAAAACAGTAACCAGTTCTCATTTAACTATCAACCAGAGTGAAAGTGTTTAGTGGAATGTACTCTCCCAGATATACAGACATGGAAGTAAAGCACTTAGAAAGATGTATACACTGCACCAGCATTGTTGGAAGAAAGCAGGGAACAATAAATACCTAAATATATACATATAAACTTACACAAATATCATAGGAACCATTACTACTTAGAGAAATCTTAAAAAAAAAAGTGTCTGGAAACATGGGTGGTTGATATTATTTCTGAGTTTTGTCTACAAAGAATGCAGAGGAGACATTCTAGTGAACTTTTGGAAAGGCTCACACTTCTACATTTCCTCACAAGGTGAACAGTGTAAAAGCGAAATGAGAGGACAGCCCTCACCTCTCATCACCCACCCACCTCCTCACCCCGACACAGTCTCTTCCAGTAGCTTTGTGTACGCCTGTCAGCCTCTTACTCTTCACCTGAAAAAGGAAGAACCAGAAGAAGTGGCTGAAAAGGAATAAATGAGGCCTTAAACTTTGAAGGAATTCAGACAAGTTGGGGCAATCCAATCTTCAAGTGGGGAGAGAAGCAAAGACCCTGTCTGATGAGTTGCCCTCTGTATGCGCAGGAAGGGTCAGCCCTTAGCTGGTGATGGACACGTAGGCGTGTTAGTCATACGGTTCAGTCACAGTTCACAATTGGAGGGAATGTTTGAGGGCCATCGTCATGAAGTAATTAAATGCCATGTTCCTCTTCCGACTCTAATTTGCAAACCAGAGTCTAACTCCGTGTCATCCTTAAGCTAGCGTGGTTGCAAGAGTTCGGGCTTATACATAACCCCACAGAACTGTCAGAGATGTCTTCTCTTGGTTTCAAGTGGGAGTTGTTTAATTAATGGAAAAGTACCTCATGTTAAACATAGGGATACAAATTCGCAGATTAAAAAAAAATGCATCAACTGGAGAGAATTGTAAAAGTTATTGGAGTAGCTCACACCATTTCTGTATAAAAAAACATACACAATTGTACTTAGATACTATTTAGTATGGAAGCCCAGCAGGCTTATTTTTCTGGAAGAAAGGTTTCAACTTGGGCTGTGATCCGTTCCCTCAAGAATATAATAATGATAAAACCACCCATCCTTCATAGAGAGACTTACTTCCTTCCAAAGGCAATCTCTCCTCATGAACTTTGATGCAAGTTTAAAATTAACTGAGACTACTTCATGCCACAGAAAAACTTTCTTTGTATTTTAATAGACACGCAGTTTGTATGACACTGTTTTTCTGGTTTATAGATGTGGATAAAAATGAAAATGATTTGTATCTAAGAACCCAGGCTAATTACTGCAGTCTTCTTTTACATGAGGTTAACTGATTTTCTTGTTGGTAGAACAGCTATCTGGTGTTTTAGAAGCATTCGTTACAATACTCTGAGAGGGAGAAAAAAACAAATACAACCCACATGTTTTATTTCTGTTGGCACTATCCTATGCTGAGCTTTCTTTTCCTGTTAAAAATTATTAAAAATCAAGGTAGAGAAAAATCAAGTTAGTATATCAAGCATCCAGAATACAGAAATGTTTTTTGAATTCATAGTGTTGAAAGTGTTAGTTTCACATGCCGCAAAGAGATGTTTACTAAGATGGTTTTTTAAAATAACATTGAACTCTAGTGTCTAACTGAGAGGTTTTTAGTGGAGTAATTATTACAACATTTACAAATATTTTACTTCTTAAATCTAAACCATGAAAGGGAACCAGTGTTTAATATTAATTTCTTAGGGTTTGATCTAAACTGTGCTCTCTGATCATGGCCTGAACATCCTGATCATGCCTTTCCTTGTTTTTTGGTAGCCAGAGAGTCTATCTTATTTTTAAATTGCTAAATGGAACTTAACGATAGCCTATAGCTTTTTTAAAAAATTCTGTTTCTAAAAAACAAAGACAGTTGTCTTTTTCATATTTTCAGTTATTGGTTTTTTTTTTTTCAGAAGGTGGAGAAGAGGGGGTTTTCGAGAAAAAGAATTAAAACAGATACAGAATTTTAAAATTCAGACATGCATTTATTAGTCACGAATTTGCTCTAAAACATAAACCGAGATCATGCAACAGTGCAGTTCTAAATGTTCCCAGCAAACTCCTGGGTTATTTGACAACGGGCAGATGCTCAGGTCTCAGCGGGCCTGAAGAGGTGCCCTGGGCCTCTCCCTCACCTTGGATCAACACCAGCAGGATCCAATCTGGAGGTGGCTGCCTAGCACACCCTCAGTTCATCAGCACCCTGACTTAGACAAAGGCCACCCTCTAGTGGGGTTGACACGCATTTCAATCTCAATCCCCACTCTTGGAGGGGAAATGCCACTTAGCATGCCTTTGGGTCACAAAATGATGCCATTTGAAAATCGAATGCAAATCCAGATTCAGAGATTTTTATCTGGGTGAAATGGGCGAAGAGATAGAGATTATTGTAGAGATGACTCCCCCAGGTAATGGGCCTCACCTGGGATTAAGAAATTTAAAGACCCATGAAGCCTTGTTAATGCCCTGTAAAAGTCACCCCTGAATAAGTCTTAAAATGGTTTTCAGTAACAGTAGGAAAAGAACACGGCATAAAAAACCTCATTCCTCCTGTGAAGTACTACAACTTTACAGCATCTGGTTCCCTTCTATAACCTTCATATGTGACTTCTTTTTTTTTTTAAGTTCAGTTAGCCAACATACAGTTCATCATTAATTTTCTATGTAGTGTTCAATTGTTCATTAGTTATGTATAACACCCAGTGTGTATGTGACTTCTAATGTGACCGCTTATATTATACACAACCTATGGGTTCCCTAGAAATTAAGCAATTAGAAAGCTGGAGCAACTTTTAAAAATTAAATGTAGACTCAATGATATTTTTACTATGTATCGAATACTCTTGGGGGGCAAAGTGGCTTTTTGTACATTAACTTTACGATAGAAAATAATACACAGGATAACTATGAGGCATACGTTATTATTATTTTTTTTAATAGTATAGATCGGGAAGCTTAGAGCCACAGTCCTCAAACTTTGGCATGCATCAGAATCACCCAGAAAGCTAGCCGAAACGGGAGTCTAGGGAGAATTTGCATTTCCACATGTTCTCAGGTGAGGATGCTTACCTGGGAACTACACTTCAGAAATCTAAACTTAGTGACTGCTGAACAATCTCGTTAATCTTAAGAACCAAGGTAGCATGCACATGTGACTTTGGCAATAGAAATTCCTTCAGCACAAAGAGATGATGCATGTATAGTAGGAGCTTAATATATTTTATATTTTAAGTTTTCTGTCTTTACCAAGCAGAAAGACACAATAACTATAAAGATATAGTAATTATAAAGAGAGTAACTAGGTAATGACAGGGACTCTGCACCCAGGAATCTAAAAGCTAGCACTTTCCCCCATTTCTGGATTGAGTTGCAGAACTTTCTAGTTCTCTATGTAATTGACAAGTCAATGGAGTTAGTGAAAGGATAGAACACCTTACCAACACATAGATGGGCCCTGAGTAAACCAGTTGTTCTCAAAATTCAATATCTAGGCCCCACAGATTGGGTTCAACAGTTCTGGGTTGGGATAAGGTATCTGCTTTAATAAGCCCCCAGATGATTCTTATAGAAGCAGTATTTCCCAACATGCTTGGAGAAACTCAGGGTTACAGGTTTACCAGCTGTCTGGTTGCATCTGACATGAGAAAAACAATGATGACAGTAATCATCAAAGCACCATTTCCACCACGGCTGCGCTTCGGAGCCAGTCTTGGTTGGGGCTGCCTGAGTATGTCCTACCTAGTCCCTGTGATTACTTCCTGTGTCATGTGCAAACCAGAGGTCCATGCAGAAGTCTACGGAGCTGTACGGTGTACCTGTTGTTGTAACTACTCCAGACTTGGGGAGAAGCTCATGATAGACAAGGGGCAGAGACTCATCTGCTCTTCTCCCCCACCTCCCTGTCCCCTTCTTCCAGCCCTCGCCACGTTGCTTCAGTGGGCAGGTTGATGCTTGAACGTTGAGGGGATGAAATACATGCCCAGTGGGAGCCTGGGTGGAGTGGAGATTGCAGTGGTGAATCAGAGAGTGATCGGGGTGGGTAAGGACCACAATGGCGTCAGCGGACAGTAAGTGCTCAGCAGAAATGGCATCAATGGTACATCAATGGCAGACTGCCTCTGGCTAGACTGTGCTTCTCCTGGCTCCCATCAGAGGCTCCCATTAGAAAGCTTGGTTAACAGAGTACTCTGTACTGTGAGAAACTATTTCTATAATTCTTAACCTCTGATCCCTAGGTGGGCGAGGCAGGTTTGCATCAATTCATAAATGATTTGTCTCACCTATTTTAACTTTACGTGGAACCTTTCTACTGGTGTTTCTTTGGGGAAAATAATTTAATATTTTGCTCAGCTGTAAAATCGAGAAGAAGGACTTGATGATCTCTAAGATGCGTCCCAGTCCTCAAGATCCCATCCTATTTGGTCTTAGAAAAATGCCTTTCGGTGGGAGCTATCACTGTGGAGGAAAGAGGATCAGATTTATTATCCGGCTCTTTTCTGCAGAAGTAGAAATGGAATTTAGATAAATGAAAGGATCAGCCTGGAAGTTTCAGAGGCTGCTTCCACCTCTTCTTTCAAGCTAAACTTAGTGGCTGCTAAATAACTTAATACAGTGCTAAGAGGAGAAAGGATTTCCCAACTGGCAGGGAAATCTCATGCTTCTTCATCTAATACCAACTCCTGAGCCTCCCCAAAATAGGGGTGGCACAAATGGTCCTTTTTGCCAGACTGTGGCACTAGCAACTCTGGGGAAAATCTACTTTTTTAGTCAAGGTAGGGTAACAAAGTGTCCTTGGATGAAACTATTTTTGACAGAGATAAATCTGAGTGAAATATGAGCCAGTACCTAGAATGAAAGGCAAGACCATGCCAAATAAATTCTTTGGAACATTTCAGTCCTTGGACTCTGGGAAATAAAATTATATATCTTTGGGTCTTCCTTGCTGCTTGTCTCTCTTCTACCTTTTCAAAAAAGCCTTTGTCTACGACCTCAGGCTGTCTGGTGACTTAATATTCTCTCTATCAACACCTACTGTCAAATGTTGCCTATTCACATGTTAATTTTCATAAAGACTCACAGGGAGAGTTAAAGTGGTAAGAAAATCTATGAGAAGTCAGCATAAAGTGCATTTTTTAAATGGCTTCCCCAATGTCTTGGGTGCTCAAAGCACTGTTCCTGCTATTCCCTTGATTAAAAGCCATCAGTGGCTCCCTGCCTCTTCAAATACAAACTTAAAATTTCTTTTGACATATGATATACAGAATTGCCTTAACCAACAATCTCATGCATTTATGTATTCATTCAAACACTAACAGGTGGTTGCGGAGAAACTGTTGTGTGCCAGTTGCCTGGTAAGATTATTTTTCTTTGATTCCTTCTACCTCACTCCCCAGCTCACGACACTTTTTTTTTTTTTTAAGATTTTTATTTATTTATTTGACAGAGAGAGATCACAAGCAGGCAGAGAGGCAGGCAGAGAGAGAGGAAGGGAAGCAGGCTCCCTGCTGAGCAGAGAGCCCAATGCAGGGCTCGATCCCAGGACCCCGGGATCATGACCTGAGCCGAAGGCAGAGGCTTAACCCACTGAGCCACCCAGGTGCCCCTCATGACACTTTCTTATTACCATGTTTCCCTCTACCCACAGGTTCTTATCTTCAACGACTGTAGCACTTCAAGCCTCACATCATGCCACCTACTCCACAAATCCTTTTACAATGTCCCAACTCTACTGAAAAATTCTCCGAGTTTTCCTGATAATGGTCCTATAATCGTATTATAATAATACTGGCCATGTTCAGAATCATGTGGTATTTACTACTTCATATGTTTTATCTTTAAATCTGGATTACACATTCTTGGTTTACAAAAAGAACATCTAGTACTTGCAAATGGTAGTTTGCAAAATCTATCTCATTGCTGGGTATCTTGAAAACTCCATTGAAGCTATAATTAATTATATAAATTGTAGCCCTATAACCAATTTTATAATTTTTCTTTATCTTAGTTCCCTCAATGTGCACAATATAGCCTTATCTTCTGATTCTGCACCTTCTATTAAAGTAGAGGTGGTGTTGGAATCATAGTCTCAATTCCAAAAAGAAAAAATTATTATTTTAAAAGTTATGACTATTGTCTAGGAAATGACAGATCACACTCACTGTTCAAAGGAAACATTAAAAAAATCAAAGTCATAGAAAACCAGGCCCTACTACTTCATTTTTTGTTAAAACAATTGCTTGAACAAACCTTAGGACTTCCCTTCAAAATTCTAATAATGTTAAATGGCAAGTGACAATATTATGCTAAATTTCAGTTAGTATTTTAGTGAAGTGATTCCTAGTTTCCTACTACTAAATTTTGAAGGTCACCCGAGAAAAAACTAAAATCCAACAAATACTAGTGTTTAATTGTTAATAGCTTTCAATTTTACTGGAAAAACAGCTTACACACCATCACTGGTCTTTGTGGGAATCTGTGGGAATCAAGATCATCCTGCAATTCAAAATGAGATAAAATGGGCCTTTTAACTATATGCCAGTTCTGTCAATGTATACTCTGAGCAAAAAGTCTAGACTTGATTATCAAAAGACGTGGTTTGTGAGTTAATGAAAATAGTCAATATCCATAAAACCTAGAAATGTACACTACAAGAAATTATTTTAGCATCTCATAATTTCTTAAAAGAGGATTGCCAAATTGTGGGTAGAAATCGTGAGGCAGGTATAGCATGAGACCTCTGACTAGGGAATATATCTGTTGGAAGTGAACAATGGCTTGCATGATCACATCTAAAGATCTTGACTCTCTATCAACATGAGCAGAGATGACAGTGGCCTGACATAAAGGTCCATCTTTTTCATTCAATCTTCTTTAACACTTTTCCTAGAGAATATGAGATATTGAGCAAATCGAAGATACCATGAGGCTAAGAGTTTCAGTAAATATATCAAATGATAGATCTCAGTTGGAAAAGATTCTCAGAAGTTAGAGTGAGAGGTTAGATATAATAAAATGATATTCATAGAGAGTAAAAGTGAATTCGGGCCTTGGGTCCAAGTTCACTCTTCACGAGTACAACACAGGACACTCATGGAAAAGAAGGTCTGAAACACATCAGAGGTGTGTAGTTGATGGTAGGCTCAATGACTCAACAGAGGGATACGACTGCCCAGCCTAGAAAATTCAGCCTTTGGCTCTATTTGTAACAAGTACTATTAAGACAGCACTTCTCTGAGCACTCACTAACTAGATGACCTACTTGGGAAGTAGATTGGTAACTGTAAGGTTATTGGAGGCTGCCTGGCTCAGAAATCTCTTCTGAAACCACCTAAAATTGTTCCTAACTCAACTCATGACTCCGTAATGATATGACAGAATCCAATGTCAAGAATTAAACATATATTTGTAATTAATGCTCTTTGTGTCCTAATGGATAATTTGAATCTACGTGTATCTTATCTGTCTTAAGGCATAGGTGAAGAGAGTAACTCCATTCATTTCTCCACAAATCAATCCAGCCCACACCTATCCTTATGTCTTTAGTTCTTAGTTCCTCACTCTGAGATGTTAGAATGATGTGATAACAATATGGGTATAAAAAAGAAGATAACATTCTCATTTTATATAGTTCCATATGGCTTCAACAGCAAGGGCCAACAAACAAAACTAATCATGTAATACATTTTTGGCATCATATAAGAATTTTCTATCAGCTGTCTGATATGGAGTGTGTAGTCATAGAAGTTCATCAACAGAAAGGAGAAAAACCATGCGTCATTAATGCTATAGAAAAGAGAGGTCAAGCATTTGATGAATGGTGTTGGAGGTGATATTATGGGCTGAATGTTTATGGCCCCCTCCAGTTAATAAGTTGAAGTCCTAATCCCCAATGTGATGTTATTTGAAAGTGAAGCTTTCAAAGGTAATTAGGTGTAGGTGAGGACATCCCTTCATGATGGGATTAGTGCCCTTAAAAGAGGAGGAGACAGGGGCACCTGGGTGGCTCAGTGGGTTAAAACCTCTGCCTTCGGCTCAGATCATGATCCCAGGGTCCTGGGATTGAGCCCCATATCAGGTTCTCAGCTCAGGAGGGAGCCGGCTTCCTTCTCTCTCTCTCTCTCTCTCTTCCTCTCTGCCTTCTTGTGATCTCTGTCTGTCAAATAGATAAAATTAAAAAAAAAAAAAAAAGGGGGAGGAGACATGCGAACTCTCTCTCTCTTCATGCACTTGTACTGAGGAAAATTATGGTAGGATACACTGAGACAGGAGCCATCTACCAGCCAGAGAGAGAGGTCTCACCGGAAACCAACCACGTTGGTGCCCTGGTTTTGGACTTTCAGACTCAAGAATTCTGAGAAGTAAGTCTGTTGTTTAAGCCACTTAGTCTGTGGTATTTTGTTATAGCAGCCCGAGCTAAGACAGGTGGCTCTCTTCCGCTGACTCTATCACTAATAAGCAAGAACATGACTATTTTTTTTTAACAAAATGCCACTGTGGTTTAATTTATTTCATCTTTAAATGTTAGTCTTTTGACAGTATTATAATAATCTGTCCCCATGAAATACCATTTTATAAGCTTGATTTTACTTCGCCTGCTAAAAAAGTTCATTAACTTCCATTTCACTAGGAATTAATATAAAGTTCTAGATGATCTAGAGCCCTGATATTTCTCTGATTTCCATTGAACCAACTCCTTCTTTCTTAGCCACTGCAGCCTCCTGACCTCAAAGGCGTCTTTATACTTTCTCATCCATTCCAAAGACTTCCCTACCACAAGGCCTTTGTATTTGCTATCTCCTTTGTGTATAGCATTACTCGGTATGCTCTTCTTCTCCTAAACAAGACCCACACTATTTGTTCATGTTTTTTATGTCTCTGCTTAAATATCCCCTTAGTAGGCTTTCAGAATCCCCCTTTATAAAATATACCCCTCTTCTCTCCCTTGACATGCGCTATCTTGTTTACATTGCTTTATTTTTCTTTTGCCAGTAGTCACCTTGTGTGTTTCTTTTGATTTGTTTATTATCTGTCTCCCTCCACTAGAATTTAAACTTTAGGATAGCAGTGATTTTGATATATTCACTGGTATGCTAAGCACCTAGAATAGTCTTTAGCTATTATTTGAAGAGCATTTGTTGGATAAATTTAAAATACTAAAAAAATTCAAAGTCAGCATGTTTGGTACTTTGTACAATTAATTATTGTCTTGAAAGATAAAAGATAGCATTATTTCACCCAACCCCCCTATTAAGAATTTATGCCTTACAATTCTGATATAGTAATCTTACCTTTCAGAGCAAAATATAAATTAGGTACATTCCTTCTTATTAATAAAGATTATAAAGCTGGAGACCTTAAATCAGAGATATTTGTTATATAAAAACAAAATAAATGCTGTGTATTTGGTGTTTAATTTACATTAAAAATAATTTCTAACTGAAATAAATACACTTTGTGAATCTCCAAATAAATCATAGAACATGTAGGGGAAAACATAAACCAAACTCCCCACTCTAATTTATATAATGGTTAAAAATGAAAAGAAAAAAAACCCACACAAGATAATGTCATATAGAGAGATTTTCTAGCTCTTAGAAAAAAAGGTAAATTTATACCACAATCTCTGTTGTACTTCTGCATATTTTAAAGACCCAAGTGACTAGTGCCTGTCCCTTGGCCAACCAGGGGAAAGACCAAATCTTGGAACCCACCTGAGCATGGGTTCCCTGTATCAAGAGCCAGTCAGTGTTCTGAGCCCCTCAGGAAAGCCAAGGGCAGACACATGCTCATATAGATTTCTTGGTCAAGCTCACAGCAATGAAGAACCTCTCTATCCTTCACTGGCAGGAAAGGGGTGGATATTTCTCTGTAAATATTCAATTCACAACCCAGTGGCTTGAAATCACAGTTAAAGCCTCCCATCTCTGGGGAAATACGCCAACACAAGAGTCACTGAGAGAGCCTGCCAAGGAGCTAGCATTGGGAAGAAATCTGCTAACTCCTGTCCCTTTGATTCTGCTGACTGCAGTTGGCGTTGAAACACAAAACAGTATGTGCTGTCGATCTGGGCAGGGAGCAGCGTGAGGTGCCATACTGCACTGTAGATACGGTATTCTAGATAATTCCATTGCTACTAGACTTGAATAAACTCAAGGAAACCCAAATGGTAGGGTCATTTTGTCTGATTCCTAATAGCACTCTTAAACTTGAAAAAGCTTGTAGAGATGTGTGCGTGCTTTGAGAGGGTCAAGTTACAGACTGCTGCATTAAATCTCACGTGGTAATACAATGTTTTGGAATAGCATGCCTTTAGAAGGAAATCAGTGATACTTGCCTTCAGCTGGATCATCTTCAGGGAATGAATCTTCAAATCCCATTGTGGAAAATCTCAGCTTTTGAGGGAGCTTGAGATTCCAAACAGTGAAAAAATTCACTAATTTATTACAACAAAAGAGCCTTTTTTAGGGGCATTGTATCAAGTAAGGAGGCAGGCATCGTTGCCTTCTTCACTCCACAGATTTTAAGCTATCCATTCAAAGACTAACAAGAGATACAGCCTTAGGTCGCACATATCAATATAATGCTAACTGAGTCAGCTGTTGCCCACCTGTGTGGTTATGGGTAACACGGCTGAAGACATCTTAAAAATGGCAGAGTTGAAACAGCTTGACCCAGAAGACATTGCTGTAAATGCTCGTCTAGTTCTATGGAGATAACCATAGTGCAGTCGACATTATTTTAATGCTTTCTTTACACTTCAATACCTATATACTTTCTATACACTTCAGGACCTGCTGGGTCTCTGCGATGTGCCCGTTTTCATTGAATTGTACAGTATTAACAACTGTCACATTTCATTTTCCCAAATCTGTATCATGTCAGATCCTACCTTCTGCTCTGTCATATTTTTCCTTTTTCCCTGAGGAATATTTTCATGCTAGTCAACGAGTTGTACTCTGGCAGGCTGCTGACACAGCCATGGGGAATATCTCTTAGTGCTACACAAAACACACACCCCGACTCCAGCCTCTAGCCTTCTGCCCCTTCATGGAAAGGTCAGGGGTTGTCTCTCAGACTACCAACTGCCATTCCTCCTTCTCATCACAAGAAGAGTCAAATATAGGGCAATTGGATATGTTGGAAGTCTGCAAAATGCATGGAAATGAGAGCATTTGGCTTTAGAAGTTTGGTGGGGCTGGAATCCAAAAGAGTGATCAGCGGGGACATGGAAGGTGCAGCACAGGGACCTGTGATTACAGTCATAGCACATTGTTTTACCTGTGACAAAATTGAAGACATATAGCATTTCCCAGCCAGCCATCCCCAGCTGTAGCAAAGCCAGCAGAGAGTCAGGAAAAGATTTTAGTATCACTGATTGGAGAAAAAAGTTTGGTTGACTCAGCCGGACTCAGTGTGCCAAAATGAATATGTAATCTGCCCAACCTCTTAGATTTAATAATATATTTTTTAAAAAAGATGTATTTGTTTATTTGAGAGGGACTAAGCATAAGCAGGGAGAGGGACAGACAGAATCTCAAGCAGACTCTCCCCCTGACCATGGAGCCCATCTCAGGGCTTGACCTCATTCCTCTGGGACCGTGACCCTCAGATCACACACGACCTGAGCCAAAACCAAGAGTCAAACGTTCAACTGACAGAGCCACCCAGGCACCCCGGGATTTACCAGTTTTTTAAGGGCTTACTTCTTTCCCTAAAATGGTATAATACTTTAGTTATGAGCTTGAGCTGGAAGGGTGTAGGAGTCTGTGTATAGAGACCTCAGATGCAGAACTGGATCCTACCTCTGTGCATTCCTATTTCCTCTCTAGTTTTAATTTAGGGTGATGTACTTACCCTCCCAAAGCAGGGGCAGACCAAGGTGGGAGGGCTAGTAAGAGTTCTGTCTCATCAGAAATCATGTCTCATTACTGACATCGTTTAGAATGTTAATAAAAAAATAGAGTAAATTTTAGTTGGCTTTATTATTGTTATTTCTTACATCTCTACAGACAAGAAAATATCCTGTTGCCTAAGCCGAGGGACTACTTCCACTGACCCGCCTCCTCCCCCGGCGGGTCTCAGAGCTTCTCCACACTTCAGAGCTCTCATTTGCACGTGACAATTTCAGGATCTGCCCGTACTACCTCCCAGAGCTGTGAAGATGAATGTGATAACGGTGAGGAAGTGTTTGTGAATTGTCAAGCAAATTGCAGCAGTTAAGATCTTGATTGTCTTGGGGTGTGGAGAGAGTGAATGTGAGGGAAAATCGGAACTCACTCCTTCATGGCCTAACCCTATCTTTGCTCCTGGTTAGAAGAGTCCTCTAAACCATAAATGAGTAACTATGATGGGCAACTGAGCAGCTTGAGAGCCAACTTCTTCATTCTCTTTCTTATTCTAAAGCAGAGTATCTCAACCTTGGCACCACTGACACTTTGGACCAGATAATTCTTTACTGTGAGGGCTGTCTCTGCTCTGAAGGATGTTTAACAGCATCCCTGGTCTCTACCCATGAGATGTCGACAGTATCCTTGTCTTGAGTTGTATCAATCAAAGGTGTATCCAAATATTGCTTAAAGTCCCCTTGGTGGGGGGAGCAAAATTACCCCAGGTTAATGACTGCTCTAAAACAATGTCACTATTTAGGAACAAGATGGGCAAAGGTGAAGTAAAGGAATCCAGAAGATTTTCTTGAAGTACTTATTTTCCAAGAATCTCAAATTTATTTTTTTTTTTTTAGGGAAATAATTCTACATTTTTAAACTGCTTATGTAGAGTTTAATTTGACCTTGAGTGAGAATTAGCATTTTAATATGCCAAAGTGATAGCTGTACCCTTGGGTTCAATATAATCACTCCTGGATGGTAATTTCCCCATCTAAATTCTCCATATATCTGCCATAAAGTGATGCTTTGTGCACACAATATATAATTGGCATTTTGTGAGCCAACAGCTCTCACTGTTGCATTTTGGTTGGGTTCATGTATTCTACAATATATATGAAAGCAGTAGCGAGGACTGGCTTAGATCAGTAGGACTAGGCAGTAGACCAGATGATATGACTCTGCTTTTAGCATGTGTATTCCTTCCATTAATTTTATTTTTTCCCTCCCTGCTTCATAGTTCAGTCATAGGGAATATGAGTTATTGAGTTAATGAGATTTGAGCTGACTACCAAGAAACTCACACAAAAGAAAAAACAGAAATAACTTAAAAATCTCCAACTACATGTAAAACCTTACTTGGCCAAAAGCTGTAAATACATGAAGCGTCTAAATGGCATGACCCAACAACTGAAAATGGTCACTGGGACCATTGCCTTAGATTACGGTAATAGTGGTAGTAAAAGGAAACTTTGCTGTCAACTCTCAAAGTGTTCTAGAAGAGAAGGGCAGCTTCCATTACCTGCTATATGTTCCCACTCTTTCCCTGATAGAATCTCTAAATTGCCAACTCAGTGTTTTACCCTACAGCTTCCTGAATTGTGGAATTGTGATCCACATAGCTGGATCCGCATATAAAACAAAGCCTATTGAACACATAAGAAGCCTTTTATTTCTTGAACAAATCTATGAAGATTATGTTTCCAAAATTCATGAGTCTTAGTAATTTGAAAAAGAGGTTCCAAAAGCCATTGATCCTACATTTCTATAACCGGACACTGTAGTAGATGACACACTGTATTTCAAATGCAAGATACTCAATAGGGATAACAAACACCTATATTAAAAAATGATCATTGCAAGAGGCCCACCAAGTCAATATACATGTCGTATGTTTCCTGATGACGTTCTTTGTGGGGCAGACCTATATCTTGTGCTATATTCAGGTGAGTGACCACACATTCTTCCTCTCTCTCTTTCTCCCTCCATTTCTTCCAGTGCTTCCTGAAGGCTTGCATGAGCCAGAAATGGCGGTAGATATTCACATTTAGGCCTGAATATGTCACTTTGCCCTCAAGGATTTCACAAGCTTGGGAGAAACAGGTGTATAATGGACTTTTGCAACACGTGGTTAGCAGCATTATGACAGCAGTAAGGAAAAGATGCACAATATACAGAGGAGGTAGGTAGGAGAAAGTTTTAGGAAGAGTGTTGACCGAAATCAAAAGCTGCAGAGAAGGTGAGTGATGTGAGGACTGTACTGGGCTCACCAGGGTCCTCCCAAAATACGGTCCACTTGCAATGTCACAATGTGATTTGCCTTGGAAGCACGGTCTTTGCAAATATCATTATTTAAGTTAAACTCGGGCCACACTGGAGTAGCACGGGCCTTAAATACAAGGATTGATATCCTTATAAGGAAAGGACACATGAAGGCATGGACACACGCAGGGAGGAGGAGAACATGTGAAGACAGAGACAGAGACTGGGGTGCTGAATCCACAATCCAAGGAATGCCAGGGATTGCCAGCAACCACCAGAAGCCAGGAGATAGGAATGAGGCAGATCCTTTCTAGAGCTTCCATAAACAACCAACCATGCAGACACCTGGATTTTAGATTTATGGCTTCTAGATATGTGAGGAAATAAATTCTAGTTGCTTTAAGTCCCACCATGTGTGGTAATATTTCATAGCAGCCCAAGGAAACCAACACCAGGACAGAAAAGAGCTTTCTCTCTAGTATCCTATTTAGGCATATCCTCATCAAAAAGGAGGATTTCCCTCTCTCAAACATGGCAGTCCTTACTTTACAGAACTAGAAATGAAATTTATTACTGTCCTGGAATTTTTGTGTTTATCTTTCCATTTTATATATGCAAGAGATAGAATGAGAGCTCTTCTCAAGTGCCATAAATTATTACAGGATTTACATCACTCTCTCTTTGTTCCAAATCTTTTTCTAGCCACCTCTGTGATGCTGAGTTAATACAGACTATGATTAGTATTTATAAGGAAGCTGCCTGTTCTACAGTTTGGAGCCATGGTTGGCCACCATCACTGCATTTGAGAATCACCTGGAGAACTGTTTTAAATACTGACAGCAGAATGTGGTTGGCCCCTGGAGATTCTGATTTAATTAGTCCAGTGAGTAAGTCAGTCATACTTTAAAAAAAAAAAAAAAAGTCTCCCCAGGGTTTCAGAAGTGCAGCTCCAGGTTGAGAACCATCAATACAGGGCAAGGGTTTACTAGAAACAGTTATGCTGAAACAAAGAATGATAAATGATCCCCTGAAGACACAAAATTGAAAATACAAATAAAATCCAAGAATGGGCTCTAAATTTACTGAATCTGTTATAAACTCGTGATGTTTTACCCCAATATTATTCCAGTAGAAACAAGGGAAGTAAAAGATCATGCAATGTGACTTGGATCAGAATGTCAGCAATATCACTGATTTGGAGCCACAGTTGGGGGAGAGGGAGTCGTCTTTACGGAGTAGCAGAAATAAGGGGTGAGAATTTAAAGACAATAATAAAATCATGATCATCATGCCACCCTTTGGGGACCCTTTGGGGGCAAACCTCTCCAGGATAACCAACCAAACTGAAGCGAAAGAGAGTCACTTTTTTTCCCAAAGGGATTCTTCTAGAAATGACTATATGGCCTTTTTTACATTGGTAAGTGTGGATTGAAATTTAAGTATCTTGTTATACAAATGAGGTACTTTTTAAGTACAAAATTGAGACTATGTCTTCACAGTCTAAAATATCTTTCTCATTTGCTCTTTGATGCCCACATTTATATTTTATTGCTTATGCAATTTAGAAGAAAACATTATTGTTTCTAAGATGAACATAAAAGGAAACCATAAAAGTCAACAACATGTAGACATTTTGGTGTGAGCAGGGAGGTCTCTAATTGCACATAAGATAAATATCTGCTATTTTTAGAACAATGCATCCTTTAAAAATTTTTACTCCAAAAAGAGCGAATCAAGCATTAAAAAAAATGTGAATATCCACATAGAAAGAAAATGCTTTTAAGGGTACATATATATTGAGGTTTTTATTCCTGTGAATTTGCCTACATCGTGGTGGTGGAATCCTTTATGAATGGCTGAATCTGACCAGAACTTTTGGCCAAACCAGTCACTATGGACTAACGTGTGTTGACATATTCAGAATAAATGATATCAGTAATTTGTCATCTTTGCCATATATGTGTCTATCCGTCTTATCACAATGCATATTAGTAAAACCTGAAGGTACTCAAGTATTTTAAATGAAATATTAAGTATTGTCTTACAAGTGGGTCTTAGTAAAACAAATTTTTGAGGGGTGCCTGGGTGACACAGTCGAGTATCAGACTCTTGGCTTTTGGCTCAGGTCAGGATCTAAGGGTCGTGAGATGGAGCCCTTTGTTGGCCTCAGCATGCGTCGGCTTGAGATTCTCTCTCCCTCTGCCCTTGCTGCTCATGCTCTTCCCCTCTCTTTCTCTAAAATAAATAAATACATCTTTTTTTAAAAAATGGCAGGTTAAGTTATATTTGATAATTAAAAAATAAATATTACTTACATGAAGCATTGGTATTAGTCTTATTGGCTAACCTCAGAGTTGAGAATAGTTAAATTATCAATTAGACAAAACATACCCCTCTAATTATTTTCTTGTTCAAAGTTTCTGTAACTATAAGAACGCATGTAGATTATATGTTGATAAGTAATTATTATTAAACTGCATAGTCTAAAATACTATGTAAGAAGCTTAAACAAAACCTAAAATGACTTAATGTGATGGTTAGATATCAAACATGATGCTTTAAATTCTTTTTGTTGATCTGGAGAATGTGGACCGAATACACTGCATTTCTAAACCATCCAACTAACAGTATTCATATTTTGCAGTGTGCTGGGAACATTACCTGGAATCAAATAGTGACATTGAACTATCAAGGAACTTGCTGGGGAAACACACAACAAACAGGAAAAAATAGAAACAGATTTGAAACCAAGTGAAAATAAAAATAATTCATTAAACGTATTTTTCAACTGCCAGGATACAGATTCCCCCCACAATCGGAAGGCAGAATCAGCTTCATGAAATCTTCCGTATGCCAAAATGGCATGACATAAACAGTGGCCATTAATGTATGTGGAAAAAATTTTTGAGCGTTCCCAGACCAAAAACATCACCTCTCTTAGGCTTCCTGATACTTGAGGATGCCTCTTGCTAATAAAAGCACAGAATAAAAGGAGAGAAAGCCCAGGTGCTCAGAGATAGAGTAAAACATCTCTGGAGGCTGGATCCTGAGAGGCTGAGCGTAGGTCCCAGGAAAGGACATGGTGACACCCCGCTGGCGGCTTGGGCTGCGTGTCACCTCGAGGATGGCTTGCCACAAACCTGACACTGAATGCGATTTTCATTTTTGCCTTTTTTTTTTTTTTTTGGTGAAACTGAAAATTCTTGTTGAATTTCTTTCATTGAATGAAAACAGGTACTAATGTAGGTCTTCCATAAAAGGGAAGCAATATTAGCAGGAACTTTAGAAAAGCAGGGGGATAGTGTAATACATACCAGGTCTAAGGAATTTGAGAGCGTGCTCAGAAGGGCATTAGTACCTTGACACATCTACAGTGCAGAAGGACGCTTGGTGTGGTCGTCATGGATCTTCATACTCCCCACCAGGCTGAAGGAGTCCTTTCAACAGGCTCAGCCTCAGTGGGTCAGTCATTAGCATGGGTCATTAGCATTCTATGGCTACACACGCACATTGCACAGAGGGTTTAAAGCAAATACACCGAGGCTAGTAAGACACGCGAGGAAAAGATGAATGTAATGTGTTGCAAAGTTTCAATTATTTAATGTGATAAATGACCCTTTATTTTTTCAAGTATTGACCTGAGAGAAAAGTTTTCTCCTTATGGCTAGGCTAAGGGCTGCTGTAAAACTGAATATTTAGTTGGTCTCCAATATATAACATATAGTCCAATTCTCTGATCCATGAATTTAAGGAATGGGCTTACAGACATTGTCAGGTAAAACTCTCATGTTTTTCAACTTGAGTTTTGAGAACTCTAGGTATTTCACATATTTGATTTTAACATTTTCCAAAACACGTTTTAATGACTTTCAAAATAAGAATCTAAAAAAATAACTTAAAGGGAACCAACTTCTAAAAACATTCTTAACTTGTTAAGGATTTGTACCACTTTGATTTGCATATATATTTATTAAAAAATAATGCTATCAAAAAGATGCCTGCCCTTGATACATTTCAATAAAGTAAATGAGAAATAATACATTAAAATATGACAGCACATTCACAATCTCAAGGAAGATGAGGTGTTGTTGAAGTAGGGCATGGATTGTTGTGCTAATAAGGACAGGGGGACACTCTCTAGACCAGACACAAGTTGACGCACCATTTTACAAGAAAACTTCAGAGAAGCAAGGACTGTGGAATGCCATGAGGTTTTAATGGCAAAATTGAGAAGCTAACTCTTATTTGTTAATTAATCTACCACAGTTTCATATAATTAACACAATTATCTTTGAATGGAGAAACAAAAATTTCCCAATACTGCTCCACACAGATATGCCTTCTGAATAGCCTGTCTTACCCCTCTGTATGAGGACAGAACTTTCTATGTAGAGGAGACATTACATTTTGGGGTGAGTGCTCTCTTGTCTCTCCTCTCAGGAAGGGAAGGCTTTGGTTTCTATAATACATCCCATTTATCCTTAGTTGGGGTGGGTGAAATTTTCTACTAATTAAATTTGAATTCTCTCTAATTGGCAAGTTGAAGACAATGACAAGATTAAATTATACATATTGCAACCAAAATAAGGTTGATGTAAAACAAATATATTATGTCATTTGATGAAACAATATTAAGAAAAAAGAATCCACAAATCACTCAAGTTAAAAGCATAAATAAATTGTAGCATGACACAAGTTAGAAAATAAGACTTCCCTTTATTGGACACATTTTTGGAAGAAGCCTGGGAGGGCTACTGCTAGTAGAATCGAAGATAATTTTCTTGTATAAAGGAGGCAAAGGGGATTCACCGAAGACCCAAAATAACAGACTATTCCTAAATAATGAATTTGGCTTAGTTCTTTATCATCAGTCTATTTATTGTTGGTTTCTAAACATTAAAAAAAAATACATTGAGAAGGGACTACTGGTACTTTACGAAGCCATTGTCTTAGATTAAGGCACATTCTGACAACCGTTAAACTTCAACTGGCCATTTTGTATGGCTTTTGGACCTGTATCGGCTGACTTGCTCCCTCCTGTTAGTGAGGAGGGAGGTGATACCCAGTCATTTATTGCAGTGTATGTTCTTGCATTTCCTTTTCTCCACATCCAGAAGAAAAGGATTTTATTTCCCTTTTTAAGATTTTATTTATCTATTTGAGTGAGAGAGAGCATGAGTGGGGTTGGTGGAGGAGCAAAGGGAGAGGGAGAAGCAGACTCCCCTCTGAGCAGGGAGCCCAATTTGGGGCTCGATCCTGGGACTCTGGGATCATGACCTCAGCAGAAGGCAGGAGCACACTTAACTAACTGAGCCGCCCGGAACCCCCAAGAAAAGGCTTTTAAAACTCAGCATAATGCTTTAAAACATATTGGATCATAAAACTTTTAATGCAGGGAAATCCCTTTGAAATTCTCTAGCGTAGCTTCATTTCACAGATGTGCAGTCAGATGTTCTGGGAGAGGATGCTCTCTGCCCTTGGCCACTTAGCTAAGGGAAATCTAATTTACAACTAATGACAAACGTGTGTTCTTCTGTTCACACCAAACACTTGCGAACATCATTTGCCAGTGATATAGGTGAATACAGTTTCACAAAATTTGCAGATGAACAGAATCTGATAGGAAGAATGAATATGTTAGAGATGGTTAAGTAAGAGTTCAAAGGAAAAAAAGGCATCTGGCTGGCTCAGCTGGTAGAGCATGTGACTCTTAATCTTGGGGTTCTGAGTTCGAGCCTCCTGTTGGATGTAGAGATTACTTAAAAATAAAATCTTTTTTTTTTAAAGATTTTATTTATTTATTTGACAGACAGACAGAGATCACAAGTAGGCAGAGAGGCAGGCAGAGAGAGAGGAGGAAGCAGGCTCCCCGCTGAGCAGAAAGCCCGATGCGGGGCTCGATCCCACGACCCGGGGATCATGATCTGAGCCGAAGGCAGAGGCTTTAACCCACTGAGCCACCCAGGTGCCCCCAAATCTTTTTTTTTTTTAAAGACTTTATTTATTTAGTTGAGAGAGAGCAAGAGCACAAGCAGGGGGAGCTGCTGTCAGAGGGAGAGAGAGAAGCAGATGCCCTACTGTACAGGGAGCCCAATGCAGGACTTGATCCCAGGACCCCGGGATCATGGCCCGAGCTGAAGGCAAACGCATAACCAACTGAGCCACCCAGGGTCCCCCAAATAAAAAATGAAATCTTTTAAAAAAGGAGTTTGAAGGATTGCTGGAAGGTTAGAATGATTGGAGAAAATGGCAAAAAAAATTTTGTTTTTTTGAGGAACATGGATGTGAAATTTTCCTCTAAGTTGGCCACACATACGTGGCCCCGGCGCAGTGCTACAGCTGTAGAATGGATCAAGCTCAAGAAGAGCTCATGCCAAAACAACTGATTGCCAGAAAGACTAGTTTAATTGGACCCCCTTTAACACAGGTGAATGTCTAGCTCGGTGACAGCAATGGTCTTACTGCATTCATTTTGAAGTCAGAAGATGTGTGCTAATGTTCTAACTCTGTCGTACTCATGACTATGATCTGAGTATCGTCTGTGATGATTTTTAACCAGATGTCATCTCCACCAGATTATAAAAGGTACGAGGGCAACATTGTACTTGTTTCCATCCCTCCATCATTCCAGGATTTTGCTCTGAGCCCGGTACATAGTAGGCCCTCCATCAGTATCTGCTGAATCAGTTAGTAAGGTACGTGACTTACCCTCTCTGAGCCTTGGCTTCTCATTTGTAAAATTAAGAACCTACAGATGCTGCTGTGAGTGAAAAATAAGAAAGTGTGTGGAAGTGCTTTGGAAACTCCAAAATGTGATGGATAACTAAGAAATTGCTATTATTATCAGTAAACACTATCAATGAGGCTTTAGGAAACAGACCATTTTGCCCCCCAAAGCTGAGATTAGTGAAATGTTATAGTTATCTCTAATTATTTGCAGAAGTATTGTATCAAACAGAGATTGCACCCAGTTTATATATTGCTCCAAAGGGTGGGCAAGGGGTCAACTAGCCAGGCAGATGTGTCTGAATGGAAGGGCAATCTGTCATTAGAGTGCATTCTATAATTCTCTATCAGTGAAAATCCGTTGAAATTCCAGAATTTCCCAATGTAGGAGCTCAGAGGGTAGAGCAGCCTGGTGGTACGATGGGGTTGGGGGTGAGAGACCGATCTGGACACAAGCCCAGCTCATCACGGAGTGAACACAATGTTTTACTCAGCTTCCACATGTGTTTATCAGGGCCACATGTGTTTATGAAGGAGATTATGGTGGTTCTGAAGTCCTGTCTACCCCCATCTCCATTCCCATCTCTGACCACACTTTGACACCACCAGTAGTGTAAATGTTTAAACAGAGGCTAATATGGACGATAAAGGGAATCTCAAATTGGACAAGACTGAAATTTAAGGTCATGTCCAACTGTAAGTCTCTGGATATAAGCTCGAGAAAGTAAAAATTTTGAATTTGGGGGGAATAAATGAGCCTTAAAAAAACTGGAAAGAAGGGTTATAAGCTCCTCTTTTTGCTTCCCGTAATAGAGAAAACAGAATTTAAGTAACAATTTATATTGGTTATACCTCCCACCTTCCTAAAAAAAAAAAAAAAATCACTATATAAAATTCTACATAGGAAATAATATAATTTTGTATTGATATAAACATGACTTTTTGTATATATAATACATATATATGCAAAGCCAAATGCATACTACACAATTAGATAGGACAGCTCTCTAATTCACGTATTTTATCTTAGCATTTATGTGAACTTCGTTCTCAAATGCATTAATCAAAGAAAACTCTGAGCGATTTGATGAACCTTGAATCCACTGAGAATCTGTCTTCTCAAAAAAAAAAAAAAAAAGAGTGTATGTTTTTAGAAAACCATTTGGCCCAAAGATAATATAAGGGAAAGCTTTTCCCATTTAAATAGCTGCTATTTTTATAAATGGAACCAAATCAACTTCTCCATAAGGAGAAAACACACTCCTGTGAGGAGCTGAGAAATTCTGAGAGGTGGGGGGAGGGGAGGTGTTAGATTTGCCGAGGAGATTTCTCCTTCATTTCAACAAAGCAACTTTGGGAAGAAAAGAGATGAACAGAGACTTATTGCCTGGTCCCTTTGTAGATTAGTATAGCGAAGAGCAAAGTCTTAAGAGGGGAAGGGGATATTAGGGTAAAAGTGCCTGAAAAGTGTCATCACCCAAGTCGACAGGTAATGTAAAATGAAACTGGAAAGGTAAAGAAACTGTTCTCCTTGATGCCGGTATTCCTTCGATAATAATAGCTACTGAGCCAAGGAGGAAAAGCATCTTTACCCTTCACAATTATTAATTGCTACCAATTGTACACATGAGCTAGAATGCTCTGGCCACATACACAGACTTCTCCAGTGGAAATACTGTTATTTCTAAGAGTAATGATAGACTATGTCACATGGCAATGTTTTTCCAGGATGAAGAAATTCAAGAAAGCATTACACAACTCCCCCAAATTAAAAACCAGCCCAGTGGAAAGGGATGACTTCCTGAAGTTCCATTTTCATATTTACAGGACACATTTAGTAGTCCCATTAACATGGGTGGAAATTACACACGGGTATCCCAGAAAAGCTGTCTCCCACCCTCAATGCTTCCCATTCTCATCAGTGGAAGGATTGGAAGGCAACTGGCCCTCTGCACCATTTCTCTCTCCGAGTGAAAGCTTGCTGTCCGACTGTGTCTATCAGTCTTACCAGTCAGATTGCAAAGATATTAATATTTGGGGCTGGGCTCCAGAAAGGTAGTTGTTCTGTGAGACACCAAAATGAAACTGGCTTGGTGTTATTATAGCCATCTTAACCTGAAGCCCTAATTATTAGGATGTGTGTCTCAAGGGCAGCGTCTAGGGAGCCCACAGATAATAATCAGAGTCGATTTTCTCCTGAAGTTTGCCATTCAGGGACTCCGTTTCCAGTTCAGGGATATTACACTAAATCCCTTCCCAATTTCTACATATCAGTGTCAGATCTCAGCTGGCAAAAGGCAGCTTCAAGCCGACCTCTTGAAAATATTAGAAGGCCACCGCTCCAGATACAGTAAGTCAAAGCTGAGGAGTGCTGAAGGAAATCCTAGCCACTGAACAAAACCCACACCTCAAGGCCCATGCCCATGCTGAGGTCCATCACACTCGGTGTGTTCCAAAGCTCTGCTTCCGTGTGCCCCCACTCCATCCGTAATTCCTGCGCTATACAAAGCCTTAACACATGCAACACTCCTTCTATGGAAACACCTGTCATTAGAGGCCAAAGAACAGCGGTGAATGACAGAACAGCAGGCTCGACTTTTTTCTCCAGCCAGCTCCAAGGCCATCGCAGACCTTACACGGCAGTCCTCGGTAATCCGGATGCTGCCAGGAGGAAGCGTGAGAGCAAGCCCAGCCTCTCCGACCTGAGGATGGCCAGAGGAAGTTACTACACATGGAGACAAAACGTCGACAGAGAGAAGGAAAATAGCATGCTTTGGTTCCTGAGTTCCCATACTTCACAGTTTCTTTAAAACAAGCTGGCTAGATGATTCAGAGGATCTACAGAAGAGTAAAGCACTCAGCTTTGTTTCCGAAAGTCCTGACACCCTGAGCTCCGCTCGTGTCACACTTAGAACCCCACGCACTGCGAACGCTTTTTCTCCTGGTACTTTGTCCTATGTCTTCATCTACCATCTAACTTCCTGGAGCAGAGTGCCTCTGTCTCGCGGTCCCTCTTCCGCTGAGATTCTCTAGATGAGAGCGGGAGCCTGCTTTGTTACAGAAAGGATTGGTTCTGCCCTAGTGAACAAAGAAGGAACGGTCATGAAGACTGGTCATTTGATAAGATGCCAGTCTTTGTTAGGACGCCTTTGTAATATCATAATTGGCAAAATGCAGAAACTGATGTGATACCTAGCATAACCTTGTTACACTCCGGGCCTGTCACCAAAGAGCCAAGCTAACATCTGAATTTAACTGACACTGTTTGCTTGCTTTGCGCTGTGTCTGTAGCTGAAAATGAGAATGACTCCCTGAGAGAAGCCTTTGGGATCGCAAATGCATAAACATCTGGGATTCAAATCTCCTTCAATTACATTAATGATCTACTATGTGCAGAGAAAGTTTTGAGTCTAAAATAACATTGATTCAATCTGAAGGTTAGAAAGACAGATTTTAAACTTCTTCTAAACCCCGAATGCCCTTTAGAAGCCCAGAGGGGGAAATCTGTATGCACTCCGTAATGAGACTGTTATGAGACCTGTGAAGGGAAGCATATCCTTGAGCTTCTTGGTGAGAGTAGCTGATAAATCAAATGGCTGTGATTCTTGTTTCCATAAATCAGGCAAAGAAAAGACTAGGCTGCCAAATTATTTATTTAAGATGTGGTCATAATATGTCATTCAACGTGACTGCGAATTTTTGCCGGCACTAACTAGCTTCGTGCTCCGGTACAGTTCAATTCTGCTGGTCTTTCCTTTGAAACCTCACTGGTATTTTTCTAATCTAATGGTGTCCATTGCCTTCAGCTAAGCCAATCTCTCATCCACCTCTTGCCAGTACTACCCACGCCATATGACCGACCGCTATGGCCCCGCTGTCAGCATATCCTTCTATGTAAAGAGTTCACCTATCAGAGCAAGCTTAGACCTTCAACAACCAGCCTCACCCTGCAGCCAATGCTCCTTCACATTCCACAGGCAACCAGCCTCCTTGCTGACTCCTTGACATTGACCTACAACACACTCACTGACTTGCGTCTTTGCATATACCTGCACTATGCTCATTGACTGTCGTGCCCCTCTCATTCTCCCCTACTTCCCAGTATCCAGGGCTCATCCTTGTTCATGTTCTGCTCCGTCAGTGATCCCTTGATCTTTCGATCCACACAAACTCTCCCCTTCTCAGTACAGTGTTTATAGACTGGACCGCAGGCTTTAACTCTGGGTGGGCATGTTTGTGAACACGTGTAAACCCATGTGTATTTTTTTTAAAGATTTTATTTATTTATTTGACAGGCATAGATCATAAGTAGGCAGAGAGGCAGACAGAGAGAGAGGCAGGGGGAAGCAGACTCCGCAATGAGCAGAGAGTCCGATGTGGGGCTTGATCCCAGGACTCTGAGATCATGACCTGAGCTGAACGTAGAGGCTTAACCCACTGAGCCACCCAGGTGCCCCAACCCATGTGTATTTATAGAGAAACATAGATTATAATTTCTTAAAGAAAGCAGCTTCGACTTGTTTTGTTTCTTCCAAAATATCTGGGACCAATTCATCAACTCCTCTGTCTTCATAAAACAAGTCTGACAACCATGGGTTAGTTATATTCTACTACTAACTAACAAAAATAAATGACTAAAAGGTCATAGAAGACGTCAAAGCATCATTCCTTCTTTCCCTGACCTCCTACCTGCCTTCATTACCTCACCCCTTATCTTTATATGATATTAAAGGACACTTTCAAAAAGCCAGAGACTGTAGCTGGGGCCAAAAGTCACATGGACAACAATGTCATTTATACATATTAACAATAACAGAACTTCTTTCCCAATTTAGAAATCAGAACCATGGGCTCACTACAAACAAAAAAATAACAAAACTAATGTTCAAAGCATTCGAGAAATTCAATCTCTTCAAGTTTTAGTCTATTAAAACTTTCAAAGAAATCACAATTGAGGGGAAAATGTGCCTCAACAATATTTTTGATGGCAAACTGTGTTTCAATTAGTATCAGTTCCATTTTGAAATATTTCCCAAGTGTTTCTTACATATATGAAAAACACTGAACATAAAAGACAAGTAAATCAGTTAATTTGCCTGTGTCTAATATAAGGTTATGAAATGATTGGGTTTAAACTTTGATCTGAATATTCTATGGAAAAGACTCTTGTCATTATTGTTTTAATATGCTAATGTAATGTCCAATGGTAACTGGCTTATTTAATATGCTCTAATAGTAATTTGATTTGACTATTATATTTACCAAAAAAACCTAGCTCCTACTTTTTTTCTAAGGAAATAATAATGTTATGGCAGAGGAATGAGATAAACTATATGTGTTTCTCCAATAAAATATCTTGGGGAGCAAATTTAAAGTCTCCCTTTATTTTCAGTTAAGTGTAATGCCCTGGAAACCTGTCCACGCTACTGTTTATGTGAGATATCAAGGGCACAGACTGTAGATGAGCGTGAGTTCAAGTTTTGATTTAGCCATTTATGAACTGAACGGCACTGGACGATTCCCTTAAGATCCTGGAGCATCTGTTTTCAAATGTGGAACGGAAAGGGTGGCAGTGGTTCCACACTTACTATTTAATGTTAAGATAAAGCTAAGATAGAGGATTACTAAGAGGCTGTCCTAGTCATTATATTACCATTATCAGTCAAGGGAAACCATTGTAAAATGCCCCAAACTGGGTGGAGCTATAAAGGATTCCCATTTCCTTTGTTACCCTGTATCTTTTGGAAGTTGGTATTGTCACAGCATCTCAGCACCAGATATATTGTTGCTGATTTTGTGGTTTCCAGCAGACACTTGGGAAACATTGTGTGCTCTCTCCTTTTTTTCCCCCCCTAAGACTTTCCTGCAACATTAAAAAAAAAAAAAAAAAAAGATTCATTATGAGAATGCCAACCTACAACTTAGAGTCTTTGCTACTTTTGTTCTTCAACATGAAGTCAAACTCTTTATTCATCATTAATTTATAATGACTGGGGTGTGTTTGCCTAAATATTAAAACTGAGTAGAATGACCTATAGCGGGCTTTTCTTTTCTTTTGTTTTAATTGTTCGTTTGAAGTAGCGTACGGAAAAGGTGCAACACCCTGGAAATTTGGTTTTTCTTTTTTATTAAAAAAAAAAGTTAAGCCTTCCTAAACCCTTTAAGATAGTGTTTTCTCCTCTCTCTTCCGACTTGGAAAGGATCTTGGTTGCTTTTCATCAAGAACAGAACTCACAGCAGAGTGATGATATACAAGATCCAGGTAGGGGAAGAAGTAAGAGGTTTAGAGAAGTACCATACAGAGGCTTATTAAGTATTTCTTTAACTGAATTTAGGAAGTCTAATTTTCCTCCAAAGCAGATGGTATTATCCCCTTGCCCTAAAATCTCTCATGGTTTTCCATCACTCTTAGCAGAAACGCAAACTCCTCCTAGCTCAGAAGCCCTTGACGTCCATGATCTTACCTTGCCGACAGCTCTGACCCCTTCCCCTTGCCCACACCACTCCAGCCACAAGGACCTGCCCTCATATTTGCTACCTAGTGCCATCTCCTGGACCACACCCTTGCCATTGTGTATGCTTTTGTCCCCAGTCACCCTGCTGTGGATGGCACACATTCTCTCATTTCCATCTTGTGTCCCTCAAGTGTCCCATTGAAAATTGAGCCACCCCACACCAATTTCATCATTATTTTAGGCTGTCTTATTTTAATTCAGAGAGTTTATCACTGACTGAAGTTATAATCTACATTTTTTTCCAGTTTACTTGTTTATTTTCTCTTTCTTCCACTCCCTATGAACCTCAAGAAGACAATACTCTGTCTCTTTCTTTGATGTATCCTTTACATCTGGAACATGCCTGATCAAGATAGAAACTCAAAGACTAACTGAATAATGCATGAATGGCTGTTGTCCATAAATATCGACAAGTGGCCTTTAAATGCTGCATTTTCTAAGAAAGTGGTGGAAAGTCGGAAAGTAACACTGCACTATCACATTGAATTTCTTATATTAAAAAAAGAAAAACATTGTGGAGTATCATTCATTCTCATTCTATAGCTGAATCTTCAGATTTTAGATTCAGAAATCATGTCCAAGTACATCTTCTTAACAAGTGACTTATTACTTGTTACAAGTGACTGTGAGGATTTGAGTCTTAGTTTTTAAGATTCTAAATGATTTCTCAATTTTTCCAGGTAATTTTGTCTATATGTGACACGGACGTAAACAAATTTTAGAGATGCTTAGAGAGCTTGATAGACTTCATTAATTTTTAGTTAGGTGGTTAGTATTACAAGGAAACTGATTTGGAAGCTGGGATGAGAGAAACGTAAGTAAGTGAATGTTTAATAAGCAAAGAACCCAAGCAGTAAAGGAACCAATAAAACCTAATATTTCTCATTCATGTCCGGCACTCCTTCCCAATTTTCCCCAAATATACACATCCCTTAAAATTTAGCATGCGTTGTTTCCAAACTGTAGTCTTTCTTTTAGAGATCTCATGCACTTCTTTGGCTTTATAACCATGATTTTGCATTTCTAAGACTGACCTTCCATTTAAACTGCAGCCTTATCTCCTAATATCTAGTGGACATTTTCATTTGGGTTCTAGCCATCATGTCTCCAAAGTCAATATTTTTCCATGTCTCCAGCTGGCTTCTTGCTCTGGATTTTCTCTACCAATGGCATCATAGTCTAGTCACTACGGATCAGCCCTGTTTAACTAACCAAAGTGTCATCATACCCTACCAATTCTTATTTAAATCATGTCTGTGCCTGTGTTCATCTCATCTTTACTATTCTCCCTGCCAGTATCATTTTTCAAAGCTATGTGGACTCACCTGGATTATCAAATAGTTTCTTAATTGATTTGTTTCCTGTGTCTCCTTATTAGAATTTATCCTGTGTATCACTGCCAAATTATATCCCTTACAGTTTTCTTAAAACGTCTTTGCCTACAGTTCAAAGTTTGCACAGCGTAGCTCAGGAGTAGACATCTACCATGTGATCCCAATACGCCTTTTCTCCCTAATTCCTACTATTGCTTATTATCCTCCAGTTAAGGAAAATCTTCTAAATATGCCCTACTCATATTTGTTTTTCAGGCTTTTCCCACACTCTGACCACTTCTTGGAGTGCAATCTCTTCTTCTCTCCATTTATTCAGATACCTCATAAGGCGCAGCTTATGGCCCATCCTCATGGAGAATTTTCTGATTGGGGATGCCACGTGGTTCAACTCCAGGAGACACATTAACATATTTGTGTTCTAGGATGTGCATTTCTTTTTCGCTCTTGGATATTAGCCTCTCTCCCTTTTAGCCTCTAATCTTATGGAATGTTTCGCTGATGTCATTCTGACCATTCTTTAATCATTTCAGTGTTTGCACCTCCTGAATATGACCTCTCCTCTTTGTTCAGTCTTATCTAATCTTTCCCTCCCTCCATTTGTCAATTCCTGCCCTAGTTTCTGGGGGGGTCAGCATGTTTTTATTAAAACCTGCTGCTCACCTTGGGTTGTGGAAGGCGATGGGAATATAGCATTGATAAATCAGACTGATCTTTGCTTTGAAGTGAAGAAGGCATCACTCATATCACTGTTCATTAGTACATGCAGTCTATAAAACTAGGTGCTGAAAAGGAGGGGTACCTAATGCTAGAGGGGCTGAGCAGTGAGCTGGTGGGGTCATGAAAGGTTTAGGCTGCCTTAGCCATCTATTTCACGAATAACTCTCAGGATCACCTCTAGCTCTCTTCATACTGTTCCCCATAGAGGGAATGGCAGACTCCACATCCGCCAAAACATGTCCATTTTCCCTCACTGCCCTCTAGATGATCTTTCTATTTGAGCAGATGAGAAGTGCAATTACATCCTCCACGTAAAAATGCACCTTTCCCCAATATACAAGTGCAATGTGCACAGGGATATAACCTTGACATATCCTTAGTTTTAAATTTTTTTTTGAATTATATATAGATATGTAAACTACTCAAAGGCAAGGAGCAAAGCTTGTCTCCGCTTTGGAAGGCACATTTGCAATGGGGGTCAGCAACCCCAGCTGATGAGGACAGCTGCTATTTAAATATTCAAAGTTTCAAAGACCAGCTTCCCTTATAGGCTAAAAGAAAGAAAAATAAGTCAATCAAAAACATAAAGTAAAACAATACTATTTCTGAGTGCTAGGCAATTTGATGTATAGGTTTTTGCAACATTAAATGTCATTTTAAGCCATTCTTAGCATAGTTTAGTAATTGGGCACTGTGATTAAACATATCTGTCTTTAAACTAAAATGCATTATATGTGGCAACCTTATCCCTTTACCAAGGTACCTGGCTTGATAGGAATATATGAGTTAGAATGCCTTCCTCCTCTTTTCTTAAATTGTTTCTGCGTCTTTTCCACGTGAAAGAAACAACCATGCATTTGCCACCCCATGTATATGAAGTATTTGAAATTTTGTTAATTTTTAGTGCTTTTATTTTTTAGTTTTTGGCTCTGAATATATTCATGATGTTCTAATAGTAACATCATGAGAATCCTACTGCCCTACTTGAGAACATAGACCAATCATAACTTACTGTTGGAGTTTCATTATTACCTACCATAGAACTGTACTGGACATAAAACTGATCAGTGGTCCCAAAGACCCTGGCCACTTCTCCCATCTGTCACATTCTGTGAGCCGGTGTCTAGGAGACTGGCTAGTACAACCAGTTGCTGGATGTCACTCTTACTCTGTACTCACCAGGCAGTACTGGCTGCTGTCACATGCCTGTCATTTGTCTGATATCCAAGTACCAAGGCCAAGGCTCATGGCCCAACCATGCATTTTACCCCATTTCACAGACTTATGAAAGCAATAGTATGCATTAAGTCTCATGAACTGTCTATTTCTGTTTGTTTCACCCATTTATTTACAAGAAAAGGGATTTTACTTAGGCAATGACTATTTGTATATGAAGAGTTCCACTGATCCTAACTCTGAAGGGAAAATAGTTTCTGTATTAGTTTGCTAGAGCTACTGTAACAGAGTACCACAGACTAGGTGGCTGAACCAATGAAAATGTGTTTCCTCAGAGTTCTGGTGGCCCAACATGTAGGTGGCGTTGATTTTATCTGAAGCCTCTCTCCTTGGCTGTCTTCTCCCTGTGTCTTCTTCCTATGGTCTTTGCTTTCATGTTCCTAAGTCCTAATCTCCTCTTTTATAAAGATACATGTTGTATTGGGTTAGGGCTTTTGCCCGTGTCCTCTTTTTAACTTAAATCCTTCTTTAAAGGCCACATCTCAAGATACAGTCACATTCTGAGGTAGTGGAAGTTAGGGTTTCAACACATGAATTCACTTTCTTGTTCCAATTTGTCTTATTCTTGGGTTTCCTCCTATGGTTGTTGACTATTAAACCAAACAACTTTTATATAGGCTGCTAGAATGTTGATGGTGTTCCTTTTAAGAAAATTAGAAAACAAACAAACAAACAACTGTCTGTGTGATGGTTTTTGTGACTTATATGCCAGGGAGGACAACACTGATAACTCAAGTCATGTTGCTATTTAATCCTGACTCACTGCCAATATATAATCTGTTTTGTCTTTCCAATTAACATTCTGTGATGTGCTATCTAAAAGCCAGGATTCTAGGCTAATTCTGGACTTTATCTTCTAAGTGAATATTCAAAAGAATAAGCAATGTGGAAAAACCACTAGACTGTAATTCAGAAAATGTGGTATCATTCACGTCAGTCAATGGTGTATCCTTCAACATGTTGTTCGAGAGTACATTGCAAAACTAAGCCAACAGTACTTTCCCTAACTTTCTAATACTATTCTAACAAAGAAAGTTAGAATCTATAGGAAAATCCTTTAAAAGCCATAAAGCACTATCTAACACATTGGATAGCTATTATTATCCCTTGTGATTATTATTGTATGAATAAACAGATGACCCACTGTTTTTATACATCAAACTCAGTCATTTGCCACCTCCCCCCAAGTATTTCTACTTCACCTTATTATCATGTTCATTATCCTAGGTTTTAAATGTGAATTCACCGACTCTTTTACCCACTGGATTATAAACCCTCGAAGGAAAATATGTCTACAAGCAGTTCTGCTTCCTCAATGCACAACCCTACATGGTTCTCCACAGAAGTTAACTGACTTTTCTGGTTACCAGCTGCATCCCCTCAGAACACATCACTGAGTTTTCATTCTGGATAGCAAGCATCCCTTTGTCTTTCCATCCTCCTCCCCAGACAGCTCACAGTCCCCATCCACAAGCAGTGGCTGTCTAGGCACACTTCCAACCCTCTTATTCTCTCACCCCACAGTGTGTAGGATTGTAATTGGTTTGGTGTTTGTTTTCACCCCGTTGCTCACCTCGCCCACTGCGAAGATTAAATCACATAGAAATGCCTGGCTGTTTCCAATTACCTTTCTTTTTCTTTTTTCTAAAATCACCAGGGCAGTTCCGTTGGCATGCAGAATGTACAGAATGCAGGCACACTAGCATTGGGTGCCTCCATGAGTTGGAAAACCACACAGCTAATTTGAGGTTGCTGAGATGCCTGCTTTCTAATTTCCCCATCCAGGCCGCCACTGTCAATTTAGAGCAATTAACTGGTAATTACGACTCTGAATGGGAAAATTAATTTGGGGGACTGTAATCACTGTCCTCCCTCCAGGAAATCTACACATGTGTGTACGCACTGAAGAAAATTTTGAACTATCTCCTAGGGTAATAAAAAGCAGTAGCCTTGAGACAGAATACTTGATTAATGACTTATCATGAACCCAAAGCATGTCTTTATCAGAGAGACCTAATGGATTCTTTTAATGTGACTAGGACATTACATGCTTTCCTTCCTTGCTTACTCTGAATGTGATCAAGTTCAAAGTCAAATCCAGGGAGGAGAAGGCATTGACATTTAATTGGATTTTTCAGAATGGATTTTCCACGTGGTTCCCTGTTTTTGTGTTAGTCATATCAACCAGAAGGATTTGCTTTTCAGTTCTAGAAGTATCAAAAGCCTCACCTGTCTAGAGTTTTGGATATTTCTTCACCTTTTTTTTTCCCTCCAGGCTGCTCCCTAATTTAAGGGAGATCCCACCACTTCATTGTTCTTTGTGCCTTTCTGCTATCCATTTTTTAAATCTACATATTCATTATAGGATCTTCCCTCCTGTAGGAGGATCCATGATTTGGTTTGCCTTCCCCTCTATACACACCCTCCTATAGGGGTTTATCACTAGCAACTTTTCAATCACCATGACTCACAAATTATCTCTGATTTCAGACCTTCCTATTTCTCTTTCACTGTGCTGAACACGTCCGGGACTTTTTCCACTTCAGTGATTCGGGGGCTAAGAGTAAGTGTGTCTGGAATGGAGTTCTCTTCTTTAAGGGATCACTTCTAATTTTTACATGTCTCATCACTCACACTGTTCTTTTAGGTCTCCAAGATTGTAATTCTAGAATCCACTGGGAGTTCTCTCTACTTCGGGCTCTTGACCCTCCATAGGCACCATGTACCAAATATTATTTTCTTCCAATTTCCAACATTATCAGCTTTTTAGAGTTTTGCAGGTGTCCTCATGCCCCAGTTCCCGATCTCCGTGTTGATCTTGTAAGGCACTGTCTTCATTACCACCTTAAATCATAACTCGTGACCCACTTAAGAACATCACGTTCTTTACTCTCCATCCAACTGGATCAGCTCTTCGAATCTCCCCCAGATTTCCCTGCCATCATGAAATTGATTCGTTTATGTATTCTGAACTTCTTCCCTAGTCATTTGGATAACTCTAAAATTTAAAGTGCCGACTCCCAATCATTTTAGATTCTTTTGTTCTCTAATTTTAGAAGATTCCAGCAAAATTCTGAGATTCCTAAGAACTCAGGATACCATGGAAAACTGAAGTGAAAATAATACTTTTTGGAATAAATACACAAAAGCTTTTTAAGATATTTGTTTCCTAAGATGGAATAATAAAGAGTACATTAAATTAAAGTAATATGTGACATTGTGTCATTTTAAATTAATAAAAATAACTCCATATTAAGAGGTATTTACCATTCTTTGATTTTCCCCCTTAATGCTTCAATGAAACTTTTCTTTTCTTTTTTTTTTTTTTTGCTTTATTGCAAGTAACATACACTGTTTGGGGCTCACCTTCTCTGCTATTGCCTTCAATGACATAGTCAATGTCAGTGTGATCTTATGAGACTTCCGTTTTCCTCCTGGCCCCATCTCCCCCATCTACTCTTCTAAGAGTCTCAGTTCCCATGGATGAAGATCTAACTTTAACATTTTCTCCATCATTTTCCCTTAGTTTTACTTCTCATTTGTACAGACCTTTATTTTATTTTTTGTAATAACTTCCCTTCACCCTGCTATCTGCTCCACTTCTATTTTTTTCTATTTGTAATTCAGGAGTCCCCTCCTTTTTCTAGTAATATCCATAGAAGTTATATGTGTAGAATATATGTGTGTGGAAGTTATATGTGGAATAAATGTGTGAGAACTAATTTGTTCCTAACATCTAGAGAGTACTGTCAACTGCGTCTGGGTGAGGGGGACCAGAACGTGGGAAGTGTTATTGCTGGACTTTGTTTTCTTGTAAATACCTATATTTGCTCCAGAATAGAGTCTAAGTTCCCCCTAACACATGACACACCTAAATTCCAGAAGCTACCTGTATTTCTCAGACTTCGGTGTGCTTCACCTTCTGGATAAATGGACCCACCCCAGAGATGTTGGTTAAATAGTCTTGGCCTTTTGCTTGCAAATAAATATGCTAAATACGGATCCAAAGTTATTTTGATGCAACGTGACTTTGGATCATATTATGATGAACACTGATGAAAGACAGAAAAGAACAATTAATTCCACATCTTTAGACTATCAGCAATCTGTCATATTTGTTCTTATTATACCAACTATATTGTGGATTTGGGTATGGATGTTTGTACCCCAAATTCCCAAGTTCTTTGCTTTTGAAAGCACAGACTAGTTTTTCTTCTGCTCAGTCAATAAGCCAAATGAAGTGAGGATTAGCAGTGTTGATGCTATCCTATGCATCTGCTAACCAGTGACTAACACACAGGTTGATTATCCCAGAGGATGGCTGTGAAGGAACATCAGGTATGCAAGAAATCCTGTGCTCTTTCTGGCCCTTTCCCTACCTGGGTGACCTTTGATAAACACAGAATCTCTCAAAACTTGCTTCCCCATGAGTGTAACATGGGAATGTCATCACTTCCAGTGTTGTTGTAAGAATTAAACAAGAATGTACTAGGAACAGGAAACAAACATTAGGGAGCATTAATATTTTGGGATGTAAAGCATTGGAAGATGTAAGATAGTATATGAGATGCTCTGGTCTTTAGGAGCTGACAGTTTAACTCTCGTATTCCTACAACCCTTCTCTTCCTTTAAATTATAACTTATAGGTTCAGAAAACTCATTTTACTCCTCAGGAGCTCTCTGAAACATAACAGTCGGTAGAGACTAAATGTTTCAAGTGAGTAATTTTATAAGCATATCTACTTTTCAGTAAATATCTTTCACTAATAGTACAGTCAACATTTTCTCCAATACCTCTTTATCAGGAAAGGGATTATTTTTAGTGAGAGTATCACAATCTTCTGCAATAGCCCAAACACAATAAAATGGCAGATTTCTAGAAGCCTAGGTTCCAGTCAAGAGCCTTGATTTTACCACCTTACATTCTAGCCACTTGTGTTAAATTTTAACATTTTCATGACCGGTTTCAGGGAAAGTTGATAAATATTCACTGAAACCCACAGCATAAGAAGGTGTCCAAAAATTTAGGATTTGCTTCCTTTAAAAAAATATGCATCTGAGTCTAACTCAGCCATTTGGAAAGTAGAGTTCCCTGGATGTCAAAGGACAAGCTGCATATGTCTGTATGTTGGCATTTAAAATAAAATTAACACAGTATTAACACTTCCTAGGGAATGAGGATAATCAACTTCGGCACCCAATAAAAGTAAATAGAAAATATTCTTTAAGCTTTCTGTGGTTTGTTTGTTCATCAGAAAGAGGGAGAGAGAGCACAAGCAGGGGGAGCGGCAGGCAGAGGGAGAAGCAAGTCTCCCCACTGAGCAAGGAGCCCCACGAGGGACTTGATGTCAGGATCCTGGGATCATGGTCTCAGCCAAAGGCAGATGCTTAACTGACTGAGCCACCCAGGTGTCCCTTACTTGGTCTTTTCTTATTTGGCCTTTGCACAGATGAGAAAATAAACAGTAAGTCAAAGGTTAGAGCAAAAAGATCTGGAATTGTCACAGGGGATAATATTAAAACCAGAAGCCATCTTACTAACGGTGCAGAGTTTAGAAGAATTCAGGTGGAATAAGTAAGAAGAAAGAAAAACAGAAAACAGAATTGGCAAGGGTGATCTAAAGATGAGCAATTAGAGTGAATGTAAACTACTCTCCTATTGTCAGCATTGGATCGGAGGGAAAGAGCCCTCGTTCGCACACAGGTACCACCATGCCTACAGATACCTAAAACAACAGGAAATAAAGCACAGCAGAGGTTTCTGGTACAAAATGACAGCTTTTCATTTTAGTGTCACTCGGGTTGACAACTGTTATACAGGACACATGTCACAACTCATCATTGTCTATCTTGCAGATACAAGCCTTGGAAGTTTCCAGCAAAAAATGAAAACTCTGAATTACAGTGAAATCCTTTTTCATGAGATGAGCTCAGATCAAGGTCATTTTGGTGAAAGAAAAAAAAATCATAGAAAATAGTTATTGATTTATGCCCAGCCTGCCATCACAAGAGAGTCATCAAAATTCAGGCTTGTTGTTAGTTGTAAATCCAACACCATACAACAAAGCTTGTGCACAAATATTTTCTCTGCCCCATACTGGGTTTCTTTTTTTAACCAATCGAACCCATGCTTGAAAATCAGAACTCACATAAAATTGAGTTTTCTAACTTCTTTTTTAAAAAATCAGATTTAGCAACACAAACACACACACACACACACACACACACACACACACACACACACGCATGCCTTTGACACACAATCAGAAGGAGCAGAATAGAAACTGCCTCTGTTCCACCAATGCCTGTTGCTTCCTCCCCTGAGACTGATTTTCTTATGTACCTGCCTGAGCTCTTAGACACTTGAGTATGAGATCCCTTGCTAAACCATAAATAGGGATGTTTTGTGATTAATTGCCTCTAAATTGTATTATGAAAATGATCAATTAGCTGTATTTATTAGTGAGACACTAATGGTAGCAGCTTTATTAACTTCAGGAGATAAAGCTTATTGTAAGGACACACCGAGAGATACATGACAGGTAAATACACTGAAGGAAAACCAGAAAGCTCCCTGTGTCACTCACACACACACACACACACCCCCTCAAATGTCGTGTCAGCCACTCAAGCAGCTGTCTCCTTGGAAATGGGTGTCGTCTGCCTCTTGACCACCTTCACCATCATTCTTTTGCCTTCTTTCCTTGCTTCACCACTGGTGCTTTATTTGCTGTTCCTTTCCAGCCCTTTTCCTTCCCTCCCTCCCCCTCAGTATCTCCTTTTCATGCTAACAATGACCAGGACTCTCTGTAAGGCTCTGGTCATTCTTGCCACTTTGCAGTCTGTCCTTTTTCCCTCTAGCTCTTAATTCTCCAGGGGAAGCATCTGCTTTGGTCAGCGGTCAGGTCTGACCCAGTGTAGAATGTTCCTACTGGGCCAAGTTCGCATAGTGGCTACTAGTAAGTAGCTCAGCAACAAATTCCTGGTCTCAATCAGAAATGACTAAGATAGATGGCCACATGGTGCAAGGCATGGTAATTTAGGTACAAGGAATTGCCTGTGGCTCCCTTTCCCTCATTCCAAATAGCAAACATTCTGACATTTTGACAAGTGTCCCTTTATACATGGATAAGGTTTCTGAGTTTTATCAGCAGCTCAAAGCCTGAAATTTCTTTTTCTGGTGCACATGTTTGAGCCTCTGGGGCCTTCCTAACAGCAAAAAACTAAAAAATAAACGAACAAAAACCATGTTGCATTCAACTGGATAGTTTATCCTTTAAAAAAAATCATTATTATTGAGGTAAAGTGGACAAATAAAATCAGAAGATATTTAAAATGCACATTGTGATGATGTGATATACATTTACACTGTGAAAGGATTCTCTCCCATCTAGTTAATCAAATCTCCCATCTAGTTAATTAATAAATAAGGCAATCTATTGCCTTATTTATTTAGTGAGAAAATTTTATTTCTACTCTCAAATTTCAGTGATACCATGCAGTGTTATCAACTCGAGTCACCCTGTTTTACATCAGAACCTCAGATCTTGTTCATCTTACTAATTAAGATTTGTACACGTTTACCAACCTGTCCCTATTTCTTGCACTACCCCCTGCCCCTGAGCCCTAGGCAACCACTTTTCTACTTTAGGTTGCACTTTTTTTTAAAGATGCCGTGGAGACACTTGGGTAGCTCAGTTGGTTAAGTCACTGCCTTCGGCTCAGGTCGTGATCCCAGCGTCCTGGGATTGAGTCCCGCATTGGGCTCCTTGCTCAGTGGGGAGCCTGCTTCTCTCTCTGCCTCTGCCTGCCACTCAGCCTGCTTGTGGGTACTCTCTCTGACAAATAAATAAAATCTTTAAAAATAAATAAATAAAGATACCATGAAGTATTTGCCTTTGTCCTTCTCTAATTGACTCCTCTCACATAGCATAATGCCCTTGAGATCCATCCATATTGTCACAAATGGAAGGATTTCCTTCTTTCTCATGGCTGGATACATAAAGTTCTGTTGTATGTGTGCACCATGTGTTCTTTATCCATCCTCCATCCATGGACATTCTGGCTGTTTCCACCTCTTGGTTAACGTTTGTTATTCCACTCACCAGCAAGTGGTGTCAAACTGTTTGCTCGTAATTGGAATAACAAACATAAACAGTGGTTAAGTCTCTAGTACAATCTCTACTAAATAAACTGTGAGGTTGGGGGATGGGAAAAGATGCAGCAAAAGCTGACTGGACGAATATTTATCGGTACATGATCAACCAAGAGGGAGCACATCACATTTGCAGGCAGACCCAGCTGGGATTTCAGCCTTTGCACTTTGATGTTATGTACCTGCTTTGAAAATAAATCACACTCCACTTCTTCATTTTAAAAATGTGTTACCTGACAAAAGGAATGATGATTATCAACCCCGCAATAAACTAAAGCAACTGTTATGAGTTGGGGTGTGTGTGAGTGTGCGTGTGTGTGTGTGTGTGTGTGTGTGTGTGTGTGTGTGTGTGTTAAAACTTAGTGGAAACACAGATGTTTAAAATCAGCAAGGAAAAAATATCTTAGAAATGGTAAGTCTCCAAAAAACAAAATAATCTTTTCATTGTCTTGAAGTTGTTTCAAGAAATAGTCTCTTATTCAAAGACAAAATAACTACAAAGAAAGGCTGAATTAAGAAAATTCATAATGGTTATTAGGAGATAGTAAGACTTCCTAAAATTATGAAAGTGTGTAATAAAGGCATTTCCTGTCCTTAGATAAGCTCCCGTCTCAAATTTCTTCCCTTCCAACTCCTCTCAGAGTTTTGGAAGGTCTTTCTTCCTTTCTTTCTGTTTGCTTACTTTTCTCCCTTCCTTCCTTCCTTCTTCCTTCCTTCTGTCCTCTTTTTCTTTCTTTCCTCCCTCCCTCTCTCTGTCTCTCCACCTGCCTGCCCTCCTGCCTTCCTTCCTTTCCATATTCTGCTGTTAAGTACCTCTAGATTGTCATAAAAAAGAAACCCTAACTGAATGGCTAATTTTAGAAGCAGGAAACAAACAAATCTCAATCCCAATATATCTTTCACATTTTTTTCCTAGAGTAATAGTAAAGATAAAACGTATTAAGAAAATGTAGTGGACAGTTTAATTCCACACAGATGTTTTGTTGTGTTGTAAAACCAACAAATAGGGGAATGAGATTAATTTTTAAATTAATGATATGTACTCTAGAAAAGCTCTGGTAAACTTTCTGGGTTTTAGCTCAGACTCTGATCTGAAAAAAATATCCCATGATAAGATAGGTTGACATAAAAAGAACTCAAATTAGGTTGATTCATAAACAGTTGATTTTACTGACAGTGTAACTCATACGATAATTTGTTCAGAAAATAATAGATGAGAGAAAAATCCAAGCTGAAGTTTGAATAACACTATTCCAAACCTCAGATGTCTAACTGGTCTCTGAGGAGGAAATGGTGTTCAAAATTCAAGATGCCTATAGGCTAATGAATACTTTTGCTATGACTAGGCTAATACAAATTTTAAATCATATACATCCTGCAAATCATCATTTTAAGTGTCTTGTGGTGTTTTCCTGCAACTAAGGGAAGGCTGCGCAAATATATGTCTAAATAAATAACTAAAATATGAGATTAAATAGAGAGGGAGGTGTGTGTGTGTGTGTTACATTTATAACTGTGTGGATTGGAGTGGGTGGAGAGAAAGTCAGCACAACCAATGACATTGGCATGACATTTGTAAAATTTTGAGTTAACTTCAATTTTAAAGTATTGTTTCCTAAAACTAGTTATAGCATTCTGCTATTAAACAGAGGTATGGTTAATTAGAGCATTAATTACTGGGCAATGAGTAGATGTGAGGCAAGGATCATCTTGTACAGATGGGGTAAACACAAAATAAGTATTTGCTGCATGTGAAAGACTTCAGCTAATTTTTATTAAATCATGATTGTGCAGAATTGGTACGCATCTCCTCGAGTCTCAAAGCTATGTGGCTTTTTCTGGAACTCAAGTCCATTTGGGGATGGAAGGTTGGAGACATTTTTTTTTCCCGTCTGATCCTTCTCATGTCACATTCAGGCTGTTCCCTCTGATATCCCTTTTGTCTTTCAAATCTGAAGTTTCTTAGAATATATGAGCCCAAAGGAGAGAGAAGTCACGTCAATGCCTTGGTGTGACATTGATGTGATGTCTCGTAAGCCTCCGTCTCTCCTTTCCAGACTCAGCTGTTGTTCTCTTGATAAGCAGGGGAGCGTCTGCAAGCATGAAGGCAAATACACTTTGAGGCAATTTGCTACAGCAAAGATCTCTTTTCAGAGCTTAGTGCTGGGGGAAAAAAGATTTAGAGCAGAGAGGAATGGTTTAGGGTCAATCTGAAAAATGTGTGGCATTGACAGACACACCAAGCAGTCAAATGTTTGTGCAGAAATTAAGACCTATATATGCGTTATTTTGTAATAGTCATTACTTTTTCTCACTGTCTTGGTTTCAGAATTTTGGTTCTGTTCTACCTGGCAGGCACTTCCCACTCCCTTCCCCAAGTGAGCTATTCTTAAGCTAATAGGCTACCCAAGAACAGTGGGAGAACTGTAGTATAATAAAACATGAAAAAGTAAGGCCTTTATAAAAATGATTAAAGAAAATAATTCGAGGGGGAAGAAGACACCTAAACATTGTTTTCAGAATTGTTAACAGTAATCATTTTACAGAAGCTACACGGGAATTATAGGACAACATATACAGGAAGCATGCTTATGGGCACTAACAGCCTTAGCATCTAGTGTGGGCAAGGAAAATGCCTTGTAGGTAAACTTTAAAGAGAATGTCTATTTTTCCAGGATGTTCTCTGCCTAGCCCTCCACAGAGACATTGAAACAGTGCCATGAGATAATAAGCTTTTATTTTAATGAGTTAGTATTTTAGAATTTGCAGACAGAAAGGGTATCTTGAATAAAAATCGAGCATCTTAAAAATCATCATTGGCTGCACGTCAGATGAAAATTTCTTTTACTTAGAATGACTTATAACTCCAGATTATTTCATCTCTTCAAAAATGATTTAGAAGTAAAAAATGTAAAAACTAATCAGAATTGATACCTATTTTTCAAATTTAACTGCTTAATATAATAATCATAAATTTATATGTATAACAATGTAATAATGTAGGCAGATAGTAAGAACAGTGTATATTATAATAATCATAAAGTATATCCAAACCTAAAGAGACTTATTCAACTGTTGTTTCTTTTGGTATAGAAATCTGGTCCTTAATTATCTCTCAATTGAGATAGCAACTCATCATAATACTTCTCTTGACCATAATGCAAAAAAAATGCTTCTATCTGTAAAATAGATACCTACTTCACCAAAATGAAATCAGATTTATTGGCAATCTTTATATTTTGTGTGTCTGTGCACTTCCAAATGGCGTATTTTGGTGAAGTAGATGGCAAGATAATTTGACAAAGTGTAGCTCAGCTTCGTGTATAAGCTTCTACTGCCTTCTAGAGAACTTTATATACAGAATTAGCATTTTAGTAGGACACATCTTACAACCTTAATCAAAAGATAGAACATCTCAGACCTTCACAAATATTTACTTAATGACAAAAGTGCCTGGAGGATGGTCCATTAAACTGCTTTGGAAAATCTGACATAATACTCTGGCATAATTCCCTTAAAAGGAACATCAGAACTAGGTGTCAGTGCATATCTAAATGAAGGACAGTGTTTTAGTCCTTTGGGGCTGCTGTAACAGAATCCAGTCCATAGGATTATTATTAACCACAGACATTTATTTCTCACACTTCTGGAGGCTGGAAGTCCAGGATCAAGGCACTGGCAGACTTGGTATTTAGTGAATGCCTACTTCCTTGCTCATAGGTGGCCATCTTGTTGTATTGTCACATGGCAGAAGGGGCTTGGGGACTGTATGGGGTCTCTTCTCTAAGGTACTGATCCCCATTCAAGAGGGCTCCACCTCATGATCTAATCACCTCCCAAAAGTCCTATCTCTAAATATCATTACATTGCATGTTAGGAAGTAACATGAATTTTTGGAGGAGGATACAAACATTCAGCCTACAGCAGACAGAAAATAGCCCTAAAAAAATCCAAAAAACAAAAACAAACCACATGTCTGGGGCACCTGGGTGGCTCAGTTGGTTAAGCAAATGCCTTTGCCTCAGGTCATGACCCAGACTCCTGGCATTGAGTCCTGCTTTGAGGCCCCAGCTCCATGGGGAGTCTGCTTTTCCCTCTGACCTTCTTCCCCTCATGCTTTCTCTCATTCTCTCTCAAATGGATAAATAAAATCTTAAAAAAAAACAAAAACAAAAACACACATGTTTGAAAGCCACTACAAATAGCTCTTTTTTGGTCTCTGTTATCACTGATGCTAAGTGCACAAATTCTTTACCTCACATGATTCAGGTCTGGACAGAACACGAAGTCTGAAATGAACACAAGGTCTTTGTCTATAAGAAAAATTACAAAGTCCATGTAGACTCTATGCAGCAATGAGGCCTATACTGTATTCAGGGCATAGATTACACAATAATTCATTAAATATTTATCGCATATTTAATATATGCTGAATATAGAGGTCAGCAAACTTGTTTTACTAAAGAGATAGTAAATATTTTGGGTTTTACAGGACATAAATTCTCTTTCACAACTGCTCAACTCTGTTGCTATAACATGAAAGCAGCCATTGGTAACATCAGAAACAAATGAGTGTGGTTGTTTTCTAATAAAAGCTGGGGACTTTCTAAATTTGGCCCCATGGTCGTATCTTGTGGACCTTGCTTTAATGTATCAAAGAAATACAGGGGACAATATTATGAGATTTGGATGTTCTTGAAAGTTTGCTCTGCTGACCTTTGCAGAGCACCTGAGAAAACAGTTAAGGACTCATTTGCTCAGATACCCCATCAAGAGCAGAGGCCGACTTGGACAGGCTATCTTGTTGATGGCGGAAATGGAGAATAGTTGATAGATTTAAGAGCTACGTAGGTCGTAAAATATATAGAACTTGGTAACCATTTGACTATGTGATCTGGGAGAGGTGTCCTTGATGGCATCCAGCCTTCTGGCATGAGGAATTGGGCAGATGTTGTCACATTTACCGAGCCAGGAAACACTGGAGAAAGCCAGGTTTGGGGCAGAAGAACATGAATGCGGGTCTAACACATATTGCATTTCAGATGCAGATGAAGTATCAGTGTGGAACTTTTGAGTAGGCAAATGAATTAATATACAAGTTTGGAGCTCCGAAGAGAGATCTGAACTATAAATATAAATATAGAAGCCATTGGCATTGAGATGGAAATTTCAACCATGGAAGTAGATGAGTAATATTGGAAGGAACCAAAGATTAAGCCCTAAGGAACCACAATACCTAAAGTTTAACTGGAAGAGGAGCCAGCAAGAAAGCCAGAAGGGAGGAAGGAGTGTGGAGGGGTGATGCTGTGGGGGTCATCGAAGTGGTTCAGGTGGAGAATGAATGATCTACATGTAAGGCTGTTGAAGAGTCAAATATGATGAGCACTTAGCAACTTGAAGTCACAGGAAACTTTGTAAGAATGGTTTCCATACTCTTCTGCATGTGAACTGGGTAGGTGAGGAGACAGAGAGATCAGATTCAAGTGGATGGTGGAGTAGATAAAAAGTAATGAAAGGAGGTAGGAGAAGAACCATCTATAACAGCAGAAATTCAGACAGATGGCAAGGCATTCCAGAGGCATACTGGAAATTTGTTGGTGTGCAGAGGTAAAGTGTTGCTTGCATTCAATATGTAGGAGTCATGAATGTTGTGTCCCACAGTGAGTGAGGCAGTTCCACATGACAAGAGAGATTATTTTGCACCCTACACAACTGTTCAATGTCTTGCAGGACATTCGTACAAATGAAAAACCTATTTATAAATATTTGTCTTTAAATCACAACTCCATTTCACACAGATATACTTACACATATTGATCTTTTTAGGGTGATTTATTTTCATTTGTCTGGAATAAAATACCAATTCTAGCTTTCCATGTGAGCTTCTATCCTGCCTCACATAACGTACTAAAGTCAGGAAGAGGTAGATGCAGGGAAGACTACAAAGAAAAGAAAAAATAGAAGGTGTGGTGCAAGGAAAAGGGTTGAGGAAGACCTTATTTTAAATTTGCTCCAGACAGCACATCACTTTTAGGGGACTGGCCTCTAACGCTGAACATAAAATTGCATTTTTCATCAATTCCTGGGACATAACCCCTACTCATTCCCCACAAAATTATTGAGGAAACTAGCACTGCATTTTAACTTAATTCTTGAGTAAACCCATAAACTTACAAATGCCCCCCCTCCAGTTGCTAACCCTGCTGAGCAGAAGCACTTTCTACTTTAGTATAGAAAGTTAATAGGCTCAATGGCTTCATAACATTATGATTTTTCTTAGAATTAGATGAAGATTACTCACCTTAAATGCGCTCTCTGAAAGCTAAAAGGTATCAAAGCAATAATCCACATATCCATGTACTACCTCTTATTAAGCAGGCTTTTTTTTTTCTTTCTGGTACTCTATGTGCATTTTTCTGTGTGGGCTCTGAACTAAAGTGTCGTATTTCTCCTCTAATATTTTATAATTTGGAACAAAATACAAGAAGAATGTGCTGTGGGTAGGCACACAAGACTCGTAGCTAGGGAAAGTAATTGCCAAATACACATAACTTTTAAAACACATAATTTTACATCACCTGCAAACAAAGGAGTGGAAAGGGAGTAGCTGGGATCACAGATTCAAATAGGAGTTGGCTGGGAGAGATTGTTACGTGTTGCCAAGTCGAGGAGATATTTCAATTATTTTGAGTTTGCCATTTTGGTTTTTATAACTTTCACAATAATATATCATGGAAGTAAGAAAAACAGTAGACTCCTAGGCCCTCACTTGGGTGTAATCTGGTACAGTAATGATATTATTCTGCATAATGCTGGTATAGCTCAAGAAAAAATGTGTGTCTGGTAATCTATCCTGAGCGGAAAATATGATGGTTTAAAGGTTGGAGCTGTTAAAAAGCTGCAAATGATGGCTAATGAGCAAGAAATATGCTTTATATTGTTCTCCTTCACAGAGTTTGCTGCGGTGCTTTATATCTAGCAGGTACAATATATGTTAATGGAATGAGTGAAATAAATTAATGAATCAGGTTTCCAAAATAGCAAATAGCAACTCATAGCTCAAATGATTTGCGATGTATAAGTAATTACAGAACACCATTTATTGTAACTAGCATGTATGTGTAGATCTACTAAATATCTTTCTCTCTATATATCAAATCTCTAGTCCTTCCATTGTTTTTCTTTTTCCTTTTCTTCCATATTTTTCTTTTTCTGTGCTTCTTTACTGATAACAGTTCTCCACTAATTTATCATTATTTGGAAACAAAGTGATGCATTATTTTTAATCTAATCTAATCTAATCTAATCTAATATAAACTATTTTTATTGAATAAAAATTTTGTAAATTCATGCCTAATTTTACAGAACTATTAACTTAATGTTACTTTTATCTTCAAAAATCACAATAAAAATTCATATGAGATTCTTTAATAAATTATAAAAAGTACTGTCGCCACCCCAAGTCTAGGGTATGACATATCGGGGGTGCCTGGGTGGTCATTCATTAAGCCTCTGCTTTTGGCTCAGGTCATGATCCCAGGGTGCTGGGATCCAGCCCCACATTGGGCTCCCTGCTTGGCGGAAAGCCTGCTTCTCCCTTTCCTACTCCTCCTGGTTGTGTTCCCTGTCCTGCTCTTTCTCTGTCAAATAAATAAATAAAATGTTAAAAAAAAATAGAGTATGATATATCAGATTTTGCTACCAGAATCAGAATGAACTATTAGTAATGAAAAAAGTGGCTTGGTGGCTACAATTTGACATCACTCTATTGTTGGAAGGCACGATTTTATAACATACGTACTATTAACTGGAAATACCTACTGGGAGGCTAGTATCCCTATAAATAAGAGCTTGAGCTAACTTACTACTTTAGAAATTTTTCCAGGAAAAAAACAAAAATCAAAACAAAACAAAAAAACAAAAACAAAAGCTTTCCCAAGTAAAAGTTTTGAGTAAAATACTGGATGAGGTTGGTGATTTCTAAACAGAAACAATTTAGGTTACTTTTTAATACTTCATTATTAATATGAGGAAAGTACATTCATAAAACAATTTAGTGCATGATGTAATTCACAATTTCCTTTTTTCCTTTATCATGTAAAAACTATAGTCTGGGTCCTTGCATATAGTTCTTGGATACTATGTTATCAACTCATCTTACTCTCTCTTCCACTCTTTATTAGTTATGCGAAGGTACACAATGTTTGAGTGCAAGCTTTACAACCCTTTGGAGATTTTGATGTTCATTAAATTGGGAATTTGGTCTGGTGTTATTTCACTTGAATACATGTCTTATATGGAAAGTGTGACAGTGACACCTATATTTTCATAATTCGGGCAAAATTTTTCATCTGTATCATTTTCGGTAAAATATTAAGATGAATTGACAAAAGTATACATAATTAGAAAAACACTTCATATAGAAAAAAAGAGTTTAGATTAGATTCCAGGATTTTATTTTGGTTTTCAGAAAATGTGATTAAAAATCCTTAACCATGTGCTTTTTGATGACCAATAGATACCACACCAGTCAATGGCCTCAAGTCGTGTTTGTAGATATCATCACACAGACACCTAGCTGTCCCAGGTCTAGGCTCCGAAGAGCTTAACATAAAATCTAAAAACAACAAAACCCACAGTAGTGAAAGAGGACTTCATTTTCCCTCTCTAATTCACAGTTATATCAATTATCTTACAAACGAACACAGAGGGCTGTCTTCAGTAGTGATGAACCAAACCAGCAAAATTAAACAGGTGAAAGGAACCTAGAGCAAAGCAGCCACAGCCCATGACAATTTCATATTCTGGATCTAGTATCAAGGGTTCCTTCAAGGTGCATGATAGACTAAAAGATTTTAATACGATAGAGTGTGGAAAGTTCATTCATAGTTCTAGGACTCTAAACTTTGCATTTCCTTGAATGCAGATTAACTCTTGGCTAAACGGGTCATGGTATTAATAGCTGCAATCCAGCAAATGGCACTCGATACCCAGTAAACTCATGTCAGCCTCATCACAGTCCTGCGAAGTGTTTCCATTATGATCCATATTTTATAGAGGAAGAGACCCTCTAAGGCCACACAGCTAGTTAATCAGTTAGTGAATTGGCAGATTTTATATTTGAATCAAAAGAGTTTGACCTCTTAACTCACTCAGGTTGTAAATTTCTTGAAAACAGAATCCATATTTGATCCACTTTTATATTCCTATAATGTTTACAGATCATTAGGCCTTTGGTCATTGCATCAACCGTACTAAGACACAACTTCGAACATCCCACTTCTTCGCTACCTTCCAAATGTACATACTCTGACAGTACCAGCTGCATCCTTCCCAACACTCATTTCAGGTGGGTGACACCATCATTCATATCACTTGCTGAGCAATCTAATGATGCAGATGCCTACGCTGTTCCCGCCCTGCCTTACAGTTGAGGAGCCTCCTGCTCAGACAGGCTGGGGCACTCTCTCCTTAGCAGGTGTCTACAGCACTTCACCTCTCTCATCCCAGTTCTCTTCAGTCTCTGACTTAACAGATTTCTCCTCCCATTCCAAACCTGTTCAGACTTCGTGGATATTGCCAACCAACCCTCAAGGGGACTCTTTCTTTAGGTTGGTTCACAATCTGTTCCTACAGATATGAAGGCTTATTTTATAGTTGCCAAAATTTCCTGTTCTCAAATATTTCTGACATTCTTGGATTTACGGTGAAATCTCTGAATCTTGTCCATGATGAGATGCTGATGGGCAAAATCAGAAGGGCCTAGGCAATGTTCTGTCTGTGTGATCTTGGGCATAACAATCTCTATGAACCTTACTTTTTCATCCACAAAATGAAAGGAGTGGCCTAAATATTTCAGCTTATCTTTCAGGTTTAAAGTTTGAAGGTCTCTAACAAGTAATTTTGTTAATGTTTGAATAATATAGTGAAAGATGAACAAGCAAATTCCTGTTATTTAATTTCCTAAGTTGAAGGATGGTATAAAAAAGAGTCCCAGAGATGGTCAGGTCTGGTTCCAAAGGATTTATCACTAGCCAGTTATATGACTTCTGCTAAACTACTTCAGCTTTATCTAAATTCCCTCATCTACAATAAAAGAAATTAAAAGACACTGTATTTCCCCAGTAGGGTTGTTCTCCGGAAAATATGTGACATTATTCTAAATTATTTAACCATGTTACATGATGGAAACTCTTTAAATTACTGCTCAAGCCATCATCAGTTAATTGCTAAGTTTTAGATGTTGGAGAGCTTCCAGGGAAGACATCCTTCATCCAGGAAGGCAGACTCCCAAGCAGTGAACAAGCAGTGTGTAGAGGATTTGCAAACTAGAATGGAAAATAATGCATCCTTGTTTCTGTCAGCCTTTTCCTGAGCTTTAGCATCCTCTTCCACTATGAACCAGGCAGCAAACCACAGGGCTATCGTTAACACTTAAAATTTTGTTATTAATAAAAATTATAGGTGTTTTAATTTTATATTTAGTGGCAGAGATGTCAAAGTATTCATGATCATCACTCCTTAGATGTATTAATAGATCTTATTTAATATGTTAATTTGAAAAAGCACATATATCACTACATCATTTTTTATATTTTCGAAAACTGTATTTCAATACAATTGCTTTCCTTTTCAATCCTATTGACTTTTGTTTTGTGCATTTCAAAATGCTTTCCTTAGGAGGGGCTCAAAGACTTCAGTGGACTGCCAAGAGGAAGAGGTCCATGGCAAAAACATTTCCAGCTGACAGGTAAACAGAGCTGTGGTACCATCCTCTTGTCACATACAGACAAGGTAGCACAATAGCACATACAGAAAACAGCAGAACCTCCACCTGTACCCAGATCTCCTTAATCAGACAGGTACTCTTTGTTCCATGCCAAGCTTTTTCTCTAAGTCACCATCACAATGCCCTTGGCCTTTGAACCCTAAACACTATTTGATCAGAAAAAAAGAATTTCAAATTGACTCCATATAAAGAAACAGATGTATTTGAAATTAAAATAAAGTTTTCAGGTATTTGAATTACATTACCTTTAATGGAAAAGTGTAGTAGGTGAGCTGCTCCTTCAGAGCTGTGTTCCCAGAGACACTTTTTCTTAAAATGGTCTAACAACCAGTCTTTGATGAGGAATCAAAGGAACTAAGATCATCTCCAGCTTAATTTCAGTTGCCAATGAGAGCAGTACAAGGCGGCAACAAATATTTTAAAAGTTAAAGGACCTAGTACCAACGTAGCTAAAGAACTTACTATCAAACAAATTCTTTCCATATGATAAGTTGATGTTTTTGCTATCATGGAAATCAAGTAACCCATACAGGCCAACCAAGTGGAGAGATTCCTAAATACTTTCTACAAAAATGTGGTCCACAGAGCAAAAACATGGGTATAACCTGGGAGTTTGCAGAAATGCAGACTCTCAGCTCCCACCCCAGAACCTTGAATCAGATTTGCATTTCTGCAAGATCCCCAAGTGACTCATAAGCACATCAAATTTAAGAAAGACTGTCCAAGGAACACTGGGGAAAAAAAAGGAGGGGGTTTGAAAAAAATTATAAAATGAACTTTGCAGATGCATAGTTTTGAAGGACTTCAAAAAATGTTTCTCCACAATTTTAACTGCTTTATTGAAGCAAAATTTATATAGCATAGAATTTAGCCTATAAGAGTGCAATTCGACAAGTTTTAGTAAATTTAAACAATCATGCAATGATAACCACAATTTAGCTTTAGAATATTTCCATCAGCCCCATAAGTTCCTTATGCCTCTTTGCAATCAATCCTCTCTGCTTCTAGAACACTACTAATCCGCTTTCAGGGACTATAATTTTGTCTTTGGTAGAAATTTATTTAAATGTAGTCATACATTGTTTAGGATTTTTTGGTCTGACTTCTTTCACCTAGCATGATATTGCCAAGACTCACCTACGAATCAGTAATATGTTCCTTTTTATTGTATATCTTTAGATGAATATACCACATCCATCACCAGTTGATGGTTGTTTCCAGTTTGGGGGTTGCTATGAATAATCATGCAATGAATATTTGCACATAAGTCTTTGTGTCTCCACAATAGTTTTGATAACTATCAATGAGCAATCCAGTGTACAAGGAATGAGCAAGTAAAAAATAAAAATAAAAATAAATGTATCTCCAGACTTGTTAGTCTCTGACAATTATTTTTACAATAACAATTCATGCCAACAAAGTGGACATCTCCTAATGTGAGGTTCAGTGATATCAGATGGAGGCAAGAATGGTGGCATGTTGTGTAACTCTATAAGAGGGTTAGAGAAAGACTGGTTTTGCTACCAGATCTGGGTACTAATATTTGGGCTGGTAGAAAGGAGGCAAAAGTAGAGTCTATATTAAGCAGCCACGTTTGTGGGTAAGTCCAATAATTGGATCGATGTGGTTAGGAGATGAAAGGGTATAGTGAATCATAAGTCTGGAAAACAAAGGACAGATATTTGTCAACAGGAAACATGTCCAGGAGGTCATTTTAGGGCTGAAAGGTAGGTTTACTAAGAGTGTCCAAGCCTGTCTTTCAAGAATGCTCATTGACTGAACAATATGGCATCCCCAAGAATCTAATCATGGAGAACCTCCATTGGCTCACTGATGTTCACCTGGGATTTTTTTGTGACTCTGCAGCTACTAAGGGTGTGATCTGAGGTACTTAAGGCTGCCCTTAACCTTATATTTTCAGAAGTACCAGAAACAGGGGAAGAACCGATTGAAGACACTGGCAGATGCAGGTGATAAAGCCAAGAAGGACGTCACATTGTTAGTCCCCTCCTCTAGTGACTTAAAAAGGATGTGTCTTCTAGGCAGCTTATCCAAGATGCTAACCCGTTGCAGATAACGGAACAGGATGATGGAGCCATCCGGTAGTCCTCCCTTAAGTAGACATTTCCAAGAAAAAGTAAGTGTCAGCTGGGATGAACAGGTTTGTGGTGCTTTTGTGTGCAAGTCAAGGAAGACATGAGGAACTAAGCAGTGTAGTGATAATAGGTGGGCAGTGGGTTGTTAGCAAGAGAAGGGGTAAGTTCTCTTAGCCACAGACGAGAATAATTTCTTCAAATTTTACACATGTGAATTCAAATCCTGATTATCCTGGCACTACTGTGAAGGCTACTAAAAGGTTGGCTTCCTAAAATATAATAGGAGATTTAAAGTTTACAAGTTTGGTTTGACATTTACCTCTTTGACTTTTAGAACTTCTTGCTCTCCCTTCCCTCTGTGATGTGGTGAAAGAGAAAAATTAAAAATCCACATAAAAGTGACATAACATAATTGACTACCAAATAACATATTAATAATTTATTCCCTAAAATAAAATTATGTGGGTCACCATTTTTATCTAAACCGTTTATTAAAATAAAATTATGTAAAAAAGCCCTACAGCTACAGAGATCTCAAAAAAATTACAGAACATAAACAATAGTACTTTAGTTGGACTGGATCGAAAAAATCAGTTTATCTCAGCATGGATTTTTGCATATTTTAATAATGAAAAATATGCTATTTTTGTACTTCATTAACCTCCTTAAACTCTCATGCATAAGTGTCATTCTATTGTATTGATGCCTCATTACAAAACTCTAGTTAAAAACATAGGGCAACCAACATGCTATTTATAATACTTTTTATCAGAAAACAAAAGTTATACATATTCACATGGAGAAAGTATATTTGTAAATGATACTTATTCGTACAACATAAAGATAACCACTTTTAACAAGGGGCGAAATTTCTCTATTGTGATGTTCAGCATAATTGTTACTTTGCTAAACCTATCAATTTTGACTAAAGGGGTAGGTTTTAAACACTATATAAAATCATTTTATCTACTTTCAAAAGAAACATGTTTAAGGCTATATATCTCACCTGTTTCTTCCTCTCATCTTAAAGAATTTTGTAAGAGGATTAATGGAGCATTCTTGTGAGTCTTGCTAGATTTTTCTGAGAACTTAAATAAATGGCTATTTCCAAAAATGTACATGAGCTAACCTATGGTTGTAATTTCTCTGGATCACAGGGCCTGGATTCCGCGAGCATCTAGAATACTGGCAACATTCAGGCCACGTTCACTTCATGAAATAGCCTTGTTTGCTACCCCCACCAGCCCAGTTTTCCAGTTCTTTCCTTCAATAAATGGATATGAAGTTTTTCTTCCAATTAATTAATTAACAAAAGTACCCTTGAAATGCCTGAAACATAAAGAAAGAAAGCCAAAACACCAAATAAACCTTAAATACAAAATGTTCTCCAACATGTAAATTGTGGCTACTTATTTGGGATTCCTCTAAACATAACAAAGGACATGTTATTCAGAAGAGTAAGTCACAGTCAAGCTGTGCTCACGCCTTCTGTCCATTATATCTCTAGTACACAATATCATCATTACAAATGTTAATACTTTGTTTGGCAGTATCTCCTTTGATGAGGCATTGAAATTAATATCTTATTTTTCATTTAAATTCTATTTTTTCCTTTTTGCTGGCGAGGAATTGGGGAAATAAGAGGCTTAGCTCAGCGTCTGAAGTTCTGGGTGAGGGCGCTCTACGATGTTACGCTGCCTTTCTCCCCGTAAACTTAATCAGCGTCCTGGATACTATTAGGATCCAGCAGCTGCATGAGCATGAGTTTATATAAAGTAGAGAAAATGAGCAAAATTTGCCTGGCAGACATGATAGTCTGAGAAACACCTTTACTCTCTGCTCTCATAGAGGACCGGCAGCTATGGTTTTGGTGATCGAAGCAACCTGAGAGAGAGAATGAGAGATTGTAAAAATTCTAGTCTCCATGCACAAGTGTGCAGAGTGTAGATGACCTAAACAAATTGTAGGTCAGCCTCGTCATTGTTCACTCACTTGCTCATTCATTCACCCAGGCAAGATGCCTCTGTTGAGCACTTGTTGGACATTAGTTACTGTATGCAAGGCTTTTGGAAAGTCAAGGTTATCAAGACATAAGCCAGACTTGAAGATCTCTGGTTTTCAGCTCCAAATGAAAGGCTTTGTCTTGGGCAAAGTACCTGCTGACATATGAAACCTTCAAAAGCTCAATGAAGCCTGAATCCACTAAGAATACTGTCAGTCTGTCAGGAGTGGAAGGTTGGTTTTTGCTTCTTTTGCTGTTTTTTAAAACTTCTTTAGATGGAAATATTCCTGGACCAAACCCAAAGTCAGTAATTGTGATAAAGAAATCATTCCCAACCAAACTACTCATTTCTCCACGAGCTTTGGCTTTTCCAGAGGACTTCAGTTTGGATACCTGCCAAGGCAGGTCCTCCCTCTGCTTTACAGGATATTTTGGATAATACACTACAGCCTAGCTTCTGTTAATCCTCCAGCTTTCTTATAATGTTGAAAAAAAAAATGTGTGTGTGTGTGTGTGTGTGTGTGTGTGTGAGACGGTCAACCAAAGCAAAAAGGAAACTAATGTGGAGTCCCTGCCACAACCATAACATTAATGTAAAATATTCTTGGCTTTCTTGGGGTATTATAACTATACTCTTAAGTGTTTGGTTTGGAGAGTTTTGTCTGTACTTATTAGTAGGGGTCCTAGGCAGAATCTAGATACACCAATAACATTTTCTAATAAACTATATTTCTAACCATTCCAGAATAGTTTATAAGCTTCTAGAGAATAACAAAACTTAATCAACTTAAGATAACTAAGGTCTATTTTTTCACAGGAAGCACAACATGAACATTTAAAATATAATGATCTCTATGTAGAACTGAGCCTGTCAGATTTGTTTTCATTTCATAGGATTTCCGGTCTACCTCTCTTTACAGCTTTGGCGTGGCTAGGCATTACCGATCTGCTACTCCAAAAAATAACTTCTTTATTCATTTCCTCAGCTCTCTTCCCATGAAGCTAACCACTAAATCCTCTTGAGAGGTTATCAATTAAAAAAAATATGATATAGTGATTTATGGAGCACTTACCTTATGCCAAGTGTTTTGTACCCATTTATTCTTCATAATAAGTCCATGAAGTTGAAAGTATTTATCCCAAATTGAGAGGAGAGAAAACCAAAGTTCAAAGAGCTAAAGGAAACCACCCAGTACCACAGAGCCCTTATATTAATTGAGGTCTTAATCGGAGACAAAATAACTTGTTTAGAGAAGTGCGACAAGGAAAGGGTGGGGGGAATAATGGAGAGAGAAACAGCTGAGATCCTTCTTTTTTAGGCAGTTATTTGTCTTAAAAAAATTAGGCTTAATTGAAAGATCCAGGAGGTGTCATGGATTAGCCCAGAAGTCTGCTATAAAAGCCACGTGCACCAGAGGGAAGGTTCACCTCAAAACTGGGTCCAAAGATTCATGGCGAGGAGAGAAATCTGTGTTTTTGTATAGAAATAACTATCTTCCTATCGTTATATTCTGCATATCAACAACTTGAAAGTTAACCTATATTGCAGGCAAATGGGAAAAAACTATCATAGTAGAATTCTGGCACTCATAATAAAAAAGTGAAATTGAATCTTGCAAGTAATAACTGTACCACCCATTATAGGTTGAATTTTACTTCTGGTTGGCATCTGTATCTTTTCTAGTACTGTCCTCCAATCATTCCACAAACAATCATAAAATGGATTTTTAGAATTTTCAGGAAGATACATGATAGATCAACCACTGGTCTAATGACAAGAGAGAAAATATGCCTTTATATCTTCTATCTTGGGACTTGAAACCCTCACTTTGGTAACATTCCCCTCTCCTTCTGTTGTGGAGGCTCTTTGTGATGTGAGTGATTGACGGTGACGCTGGGCAGGGCACAGGCTGTATAATTAGAAAAAAGGAGAATACTTGAGCTTCAAGTGTACACTCATCATTTTTGTCATCTAAGATCCGCAAGCTTTGGGCAAATCAGCTCTTCCTAGCTATTTCTTGGCTGACAGCAGGTGAAAAGATTTAAGATGAGAATTAATTACACTGATATAAAGCTACCAAGGGACTTGCCAATGAGAGGTGCTCATTGGCCCCAAAGGATATAAATGTCAGAGAAACAGCAGCAGCAATTTATCAGGGAACGGCTGTTTCCGATGCTTGACAAAACACATTATAACAATAAAAGATGTGTGTTCTGTAATGAGATTGTATAAGAAAAGAAAAAACCCAGCACCACTTTTTAGCAGGTAAACTATTTAAAACAACAAGATTTCTTTAGGTATAGTACCAATGGCGACTAGATGAATCCTATTTAATATTAATATCTTTGTTATTAGAAATGAGGGAAAATAGATTAAAATTTAAACAGCATTGGTTCATGATAAAGTTAAGATTATATGAAACAGAACCAAAATTAACATATCCAAGGGGAAGGTTAAGACTTAATAAGGTTTAGGTGGGGCTTCTGAGTTGGTCTATTACGACCAAGTCATAGTTAACATGTAAGAAGAAATGTTAAAGCTGAATTTTGAAAAAATAAGGTGTATCTCCCATACCAAAAGCTTATCAAAATACAGTCATGTCATTTTTTTTTTTTGTATGTAAGTGGAGAAAGAATGAGTGTGAAAAGGAGCACTGAAAGTGCTTTGTAGGCCCTACTTATACCGCCTTTTCTCTGTTCTACCGATATATAACCTACATGTATTAAAGCATCCAAATGTGAAGTTTGATTCTACAGCTACATTGTGTCCGTAAACACACACAACACATACACACACAGACACATATGCAGAGTTATCAGATCGAGATAGAAAGCATTTTTAGCACCTCACTTGTGCCTCTTCCTAATCAAGAATCTCTCCCCCAGGGTAACCACCATGCTGACCTCATCAAAGACTAGATTTGCCTGTTTTTGAATTTTATACATTATTTTGTATTATTCATACGCATATTGTTTCATATACTGAGTCATTCAGCATATACCCTTGAGTGTCTAGCTTCTTTTGCTCCTTGTTATATCTGTGAGATCCATCCGTCCACACATATTCTGGTGGGCTGAGCTCCACTGCTGTGTGGTATTCTATAATATAAATATATTGTGCTTTAACCATTCTGCTACTGATAGATGTCTAGGTTTTTCCGGTTTGGGGCTATTATTAATAATGCTATTGAAATTCTCATATATGTCTTTTTAGTAGAAATAAACATACATTTTTCTTGCTATATACCCAGAAGTGTCTCTGCTATTCGTGAAGATGTATGTATATTTCTTTTACATTAGTAGACCTTCTGAAAAAGGATTCCTAAATGGTGTACCAGTTGTCATCCCAGAAGCAATATGTGAAATTTTGTTTTGTTTTGTTCTACATCATTGTCAACTCTAGGTACTCTCAATTATTTTAATTTTATCCATTCTGGTCAGAGCCGAGGGGCACCACTTTGTCATTTTAATTTGCATTGTTCTGATGAAGAATGATGCTGACAGTTTTTTCATAAACATTCTGGCTATTCAGATACCCTCTTTCATTCGCTTACTGTTAAGTAAGAAATGTCATCTTTTAAAAATGGGTTTTGTGAGTGCTGGGAATCGTGTAAAACTGAGGATTCACAGAGCTGTACCCTTCAAACAAATAATATATTATGGGTTAATAAAATAAAAAAAATTACCAAAACCAGCAAAATAAAAAATAAAAAAAAATAAAAATAAGTTTTGCACAGTGCGAGGAAATGTCCTTCTTTACATTTAACATGCACATAGCTCGATACCAATGACAAAACAATCACTCGAGGTAATACAAGCAACAAAAATCCAACTCTTAATTAAGAAAAACAAAACATTATATCAACCTTTTAGTATTTTTGTAATTTGGCATTCCAAATTAAATGTGGTTTTATATTTTTAAAATGTATTGTGTAATTCTTAGCCATAGCCATCTAAGACCTGTTTTCTATAAAGTCTCTTACAAGTACTTTCTACACTTTCATTCATCTCCAGAAAGAGCAAATCTCTTCATAAGATATTATCTGAAAAATATCTGTGAAATTATGAAATTCATTATTCCAATTGTGTTTGTGTAGTTTATTTACAAGGAATGGTTGGACAATGGGAACAGTATATTTTAACCTGGGCTGTGTTATATTCCAATTGTCTATCAGTTTAAGACCATTCGTGGTCACTGTAATTACAAAATATAAAAATAATCACCGCTCACTTACTTGTGGTAAAACCAAGGTACAATGTTTTACTTTAGTTTCATTAACTGAATCAAGCCAATGTAGGTCTTTATGACTATAAGCACCTTCAACTATTTAGAGACATGAAGTTGAATCAATATATGTAAACTTAAGTAAATTACCTGTTAATTGGGGTAATTACTAAAAATAGCCCCCCAAACCCATGTGGTACTCTGGCATGCTGACTCTAGGAATGTCAAGATAGGCATTTTAGTGTCATGCCTGAATTACTCTCCTTTATCTTCCTATCCCAAGTATAACTCATTCAAATAAGTTACTTATATGTTACAGATACAAAACATACACACACACATATATAACATGCACATCTGTATCTTATATGTGTATATTATTCTGAACATTTTTAAAAGGATAAAAGTCATGACGAAATGATTTACAACTGTTTTAATACAGGAGTTGCATCCCCTACTACATGTACATTTGCAAACCTCAAAGTGTCCAAAATGCCAATAGTGTTTCTCCTAGGTGGCTGTTTTGAGACGGTACCGTAAATCACTTCCGTGAGACTGACCTGGAAGTTGTTCACTGAGAGCTGAAGGTCCTCACGAGATCCTCTGAGCAATTTAAAATCAACATCCTCATCCCGCTAATTCTTTCTGTCACTATATACTCATTAACCGTTGGACATTTCCTAGAGCTAATTCAAAGACTTTAAAATCAAACAGCCTTTTTGTGGGGGTGGCATTCCTTGTAATAACTATTTCTGAGTTCACCTGGTAATCAGTGTTATCGTGAAGTTTCCAAATTGAGGACTGAAAGGATGTCTGATATCCTGAGTATTCAGCACGACACACTGAGTTCCACACGGCCAACACTGATTTTTAGATTGGATCCATAATAACCGTGCTATCCCAAATGGGTGGGTTTAATTCATGGATTAATTCAATTCCTTATATGCTCTAATTTTATTCCAATTAAGCTTGCTGGGTTGAGATAAAAATATCTCTGGCTTTAAAAAAGGAGGAACACATTTTAAAGAAATCGCTACTGATTCACTTTTGTTGCATTTATTTTTATACACATGCTCAGAAAGCGAAAGCAGCAGGGGACCCCACCCTGGTTCTCTCACACCTCTCCTGTCCTTGCGTTAGAAACTCATTACCAGTGTCACACTGGGCAACAGAAACTCCTGATGACAAACAAAGTCCAGGTGAAAGAAATGCGTTTGTGGTCTCTGCCCATCGGGGTCTACAATGCTATGTTCTTGGTGCTTCTGCATTCAACCCTTAGCTATTTATCCCTGGGCTGAGATATAGATCTAATTGCATGTGAACATTGACAACCAGGACCGAAAGCAGAATCGAGGAAGAACATTATTCCCATACGAAGTCTTTACAGGAAGTACAAATCAAGTAAGTCACAGAAAGAAGAGGCGAGCTCACAGGCAGCCTGGTATTTTGTACATCCCTGTGGGGCAAGCACCTTTAAAATGCAAGTGAGATATCAAAGAACAGGAAGCCATCAGCTCTGACTGAATCTGCGTGAATCAGTGGTACACGACACCACAAGGTGTTATTGCAGGGCTCTCCTTGTTAAATTTATAATGAAATGTCAGCCACAATAAAAGAAAGAATAGAAATTATATAATTACAAATAACAAAAGCCTGAAAACAAGGGTTTTATAGTGGTTTAAAAGGTAGTGAATTATATTTCTCTGATCAATTTGAAGTACATTAACCAGTCAGCATTGCCAAACACTCGTCAAACTGTTCCACTCTCCAATTGTTCTGGAAGCATTAGGAACAAATGAGCATCTGTCTTATTTAAATCCATTTCCAGCATCACAAAAAAATAAAAATTTTTTTTTCCATGGTTCATTATGGGAACTGATGATACAGGGCTGAAGCAAACACCAGGACTGTTTTTGGTTGGAAGAATTTCATAAATAACTCTCTTGGCTGAACGACCCCATCACGAACCCACAGTGGATGCAACCTCAAGAGGATAAGATTTCAAAAGCTATGAACATCCAGTTGACTTCTACTACGAGGCAAGCTTTTTAGCACATTATCTTATTTAATTCTCATAACAAATATATGAGGTGGGATCTTTATTTCCAGTTTGCTTTCAAATGAGGCTTTACTGGTTAAGGGATATGCCCATGATCTTTTGCTAGTAAGTACCACAAATTAGAACCAAACTGGCCTACAGACTTCAAAACCTTTGTCTTTTTCACTGTAACACAAGGCACTGGGTGAAGAGAACAGTAGCGCTGTGACCACCTCTTAGCCCTGGGGAATCTTAAGCAAACTACTGAATCTCCTTGAGCATCAGTTCTCTCCTACGTAGTCTATAAAACAAGGACCATTCCTGCCTATGGCATAGAGTCATGGTGCCCAAAATAAAATATTGGCTGTAGCTGAAACCTGAGAAAGCAAAAATTAGCTCTGTAGGAGAATAGTCTCACCATTTAATTCTTCCTCCCCATCATTATAATGATTTTGGAAGAAGATCTTGTAGGTCTCTAGGCAGTAGGAAGGAGGGAGCAGTAAGAGTGAAACCACCACGATGAAAGATAGAAGGGGAAGAGGAGTAGATATTTGATGTCAGCAGCGCCAACTAGAGGTAGACACCCCTTCATTTGCCAAGTTCCCTGGGAGGTGAAGATCCTGGTGGGGCTCAATTGTTTCTGGTACACAGCTCCCCAAACCCTTAGAATCTCCTAAGTGTTGAGAGTGACAAGGTGTCTTTTGTTATATTAATGAAGGTGACTGTCAGGCACCACCCAAGAAGGGGGCTGGTTGTCAGAAGACCCAACTGTACTGATAGAAGGTTGGGAATTTCAATCCCACCTTCTCGCAATCCCCAACTCCAGGGAGGAGAGGGGCTGGAGGATGAATCAACTAATGGTTTAGTCAGTCATGGCTGTGTAAAGAAACCTCCATAAAAATTCAGTAAGGACTGGGTTCAGAGAGCTTACTGGTTGGTGAATGCATGGAGGTGCTGGGGAAGTGGCAGCCTGGAGAGGTCCTAGAATCCTGGGCCCTTTCCTCATCCTTTGCCCTATGTAACTCTTCATCTTGTTGTTGATCTGGATCCTTTACCATATCTTTTAATAAACTGGCAAGGGTTTCCCTGAGTTTTGTGAGCCGCTCTAGTGAAATAAAAGAACTAAGGAGGAGATTGTTGGAATCTATAGCCAGTGAGTCAGAAGCACAGCTAACAGACCAAGGCATGTGTCTGGGGTCTCAACTAGCGGGTAGAGGGGCAGTTTTGAAGGACTGGACCCTTAACCTGTGGAATCTGATGCTACCTTCAGTGGATTGCTTGGTCTTGTGTGGGGGGATCCCTCCCCTGTACCACCACTCTGGAATTGGGTCCAGGAGCCATATGAGTTGGTTCCGTAGAGAGCCACAAGAGTTCCTGAGAAAGGGTTGTAGGATTAGTCAGATGAGTTTATATCACAAAAATTAAGGTGAGGAAAGACTATGAAGTTCTTCATGAAAGGGTTTGGAATCTACATGCTTATAAAGATGTTCTGAATATTGCTGTTCTCCTGAGGTTTTCTCACAAATTCTGGTCAATTCTATGTAAGTAAATGAATTATTACTTTGCCTGATCAAATTGACACCATTTCCAGAAAGGAACCAGAAAAGCAGTGGTTCACTATCCTGGAAGTAGAGGTCTAGCCTAGAAATCTGGGTTCACTGTCCTAGGGGCAGAGGTTTAGCCTGGTAACTTAGATTCACTGTCCTGGGAATATTGGTCTACCCTGGAAAACTGAGTTCACGGTCCTGGGAGTACGGGTCTAGCCGGGTAACCTGGGCTCATTGTCCTGGGAGAAGAGATCTAGCCTGGTAAACCCTAACAGAGGTTGTTTTCTAATCCTTGCTATCACTGAGGATGGCTATGTCAGGGTAGTTTGGGGAGGAGGTAGAATTCTTACACATAGGACACAAACCCTTTTGCATCTTTCCAAATAGGCATGACATTAAAAGCTTATTTGCTTTTAAAGTATAAATGCAACCATGATTTAAACTATTTTTATACAAAAGTACTTTTCAGAATGGCAAGCTTTTGTGTGATAAGTGCCTATAAAAGACAGATACTGAGCAAGTCTACTGCTCTTTTATATATATTTTCTTTTTAACTTGTAATGGAAATAAAGCAGGATTCCCACTTAAGAAACATTTTCAACTGTATTGAGTGAATAGTTACTACAGGCATAAACTTCCCAATGGTTGGGAGGTACAGAGATGAGAAAGTAGAGTTCTTATTCTCCTGAAAAAAAAAAAAAAAAATCATCTGTAAGTTTAGTTAATTTGTAACTAGAAAACTGGATGACAATCTCTTGCAAGTTGCTCAAGGATATGAAATACTTGCATTTTCAAGAGGACTACATAGAAATTATGCCTATATATCTCTACAGAGAGACGTATTTCAATAGAGAAAACCATAGACTATTTGCTTTATGTTGGTTGGTCCACACACAGTTTAAATCTTTAAGTAATTCGTCATCACTACTGGTTTAATTATAATTCACCATTTTGCCAATTGCCATTAAAATTCAAAGCCTGTTGTGTCTTGTTGCTTAATTGCAGACTTCAGCTAACTAAACTTAAGGCTGAATGCAGAAGTTAGCAAACCTCCTAAGCCAATAAATGCACTTTGTTTTATCCTGACATAAATCCAAGAAATTTAATGGAAAGTTCTACCCAAACAAGATCATAGGCCTAATTCATACATGGTGTTATTCAAAAGAGAACACCATAGCTACATTATTTCCTAAACTGATAATGTATTCCCCCAGTGATCAAACAACTACCTCCAAGTGAGAATATGACATGGGTAGAAAGATGTGAAACATCAAAACTCAAACTGAAATACTCAAGAGTTCCTAGAAAATTTGATCAGTGGGTAGTACATTTTATTTGTTACCCAATCTCTCTGATTTTACAAAATTCGTTCATCCTGTTTAGCCATGGCCTGTTGCCATATCATAATGCTACTCTCCAGGTACTTTCCACATTTGCATCAAAGCATTGTTATAATCTAGCATTTGGGAATGTGGGTACCTTGAAGATGTCTCCTTTCACAGAAAGTGGGATGTTCTGAATAGATAAGCAAAGAGATGGCAAATATGTGGTGGGCCACAGCTATAGATAGGCTGTGGAAAAAGTTACAGGCTTTTCATTAATCCAGCATTGATTCACTAAATGAAGTAAAAAGGTTTCCTAAACCTTCACTTAGAGGTACTAAGTGGGAGGTGGTATGTGTTGTTATTTTTAACACTCCAAAAAGAATACTATCGTTCATGTGAAAATAAGACTTCAAAGAAAGATCCAAGAACAGAACCACGTACTTTTCAATCTCTCTTCTCAATGTAACATGTAGGATAGAATTCTTTCTTTTCATTACAGATAATTCAAGACAACACAGGACTGGAACCATTGCAGAAGGCAGTTAGCCACTGAAAACACCCAAGAGGTCAACGGTAGTAAGTCCCAAAAGAATGTATGAGAACGAGCGTCCATAATTTTACCCACTCAAGAGTCATATAAGAGGACTACATTAGGGACCTAAATATATTGGTTAAGACATCATGGTGCCACAACATTCTTGCTAATCTTGATCAAGACTAAGTAAATATGCAACATTTCTGTAATCAGTTCTCGTATTTACACATGGATGAGACAGAAAATATTTGTTGTTGCTTCCACGGGGCGAATCAAAGTTCATAATGGCATACTAACATTTGGAGCCAAGAGAAAGAATTTTGCTAATTGTGGCAGGAATCGCACTTGAAATCATTTATAATTCTATATTCAGTTTTTCTTTTTCTTTTTTTTTTTCCAATATAAGAAAGCTTCAAACGATCTTTGTAAATGGGATGCACTGGGATGGGCAACAAACTTTTCTGAAGATAAATGGGGAATGTTGTATCTACTCAGCTTTGCTAGAGGGGGTGTGTGTGTGTGAGAGAGAGAGAGACTTTTTTCTTTCTTCTTCAATATCCTCGATGTTTAAACGCACAATTTCTAAATTAACCCAGTTAGATCTATTTAGATAACAAATTTTTGACTCCTAGAGGATCATAAAGCATTATGTAATCAAATATGACTATGGAGACATTAAATAAAAGGATAGAATTAGACTATAAAAGGAGTAAAAATATGAAGAACATTATTCCAGCATGTCATATGTCATAAACCAGCTGCACTGGTGATAAACTGTACAGCTTCGGGTCTAATCTTCCTCTGGATTGCCATCTCTCCCCCTCCCTCCCTCCCTCCATGCACACATGTACTCTACTCATACTGATGGGGATAAGGATAGGCTGTATGTCTATTCTGGTCACCACTGTACCCTCAACAGTAGGAAAAGTGCCTGACACATAATAATTACACGAATACATAAAATATAAATAAGTAATTACTTGGTGAATAAAGAAAGGAATACATTTCTCTGTATACAACGTCATAAATTTGAATGTGAAAGTTACACATGTTGATTTTCAGAGATATATGTTTCATTTGCGTTGAATCCATAACAGAGGCGTTAATTTTTTTTTTTTTTTTAAAGATTTTATTTATTTATTTGACAGAGAGATCACAAGCAGGCAGAGAGGCAGGCAGAGAGAGAGAGGAGGAAGCAGGCTCCCCTAGAGAGCAGAGAGCCCGATGCGGGACTCGATCCCAGGACTCTGAGATCATGACCTGAGCCGAAGGCAGCGGCTTAACCCACTGAGCCACCCAGGCGCCCCCAGAGGCGTTAATTTATCTTGACTTGTTTAACTTCCTGTGACATAGAAGAAGCCTCATTTTTTTTTTTTATTTTTTCCCCTTGGCATATAGTTAATGGCATACAGTTGACTTTTAAAAAACTATATTCAAGTGAATGCTCCCTGTTTCAAGAGTCATTTATGAACAAAATAAATTAATTCTGATCATGCTACCATTAATCAAAATATTTAAAATTTCTCTCTCCCTCTTTTCCCTTTGTCTCTCTCTCCTTCTCTCCATCCCTCCCCACCCTTCACCCTTCTTCCTCCCTCTCTGTCTCTGTCTCTCATCTTAATGTAGGTGATTCTGAAGATACCCAGTCCTGTCCTCTGTCTGACCTTCTATTTCTCACTTTCACTGCTTATGGGGGGGAAGGGGGTGCTGTGTTACTGCATTCTAAATATAAGCATTGCCAAAATAAAACATATTCTGGAAATCCTATGAATATTTATGGTTAGCCAAGTACAGGTTATTCATAAGCTTAAGTCAGTTTTAATATCAACTAAGTCAAAATTTCTACGATAAGTAACCAAGTTCCCTCTCTGTTTATTCCATGTATGTCTGTCCATGTATTTATTGCGATTGAATAGATCAGGTTTATCAAATAGCTCTTACGTAAAATACTGAACAGTTGCATTTCTGGGGATTATATGAACTTTTGTATGTCTCATAACTGAGGAATCTTATATTTGAACAAGAAGAACACATAAGCGCCAACAAACTTTATGTTGTTGTTGGTTCATTAATTTCCTTATGCTAAGATAAAACATCTGAACTTACATTATTTATTAATAAAAAATCACACTGTATATGAAAAAACGCACAGTGAAAGTCGAATACTGACCTCTACAACTACACTATAAACCACACAGTAATTAACCATCTAAGGAATATTCCCTAATTATTACCAGCTGGGACCAAAAAATCTTTTAGGTTCTAAACATGTAACAGGCTCACATTTCAGAAAAATTTGCAGCAAAATGTTAAGTTATAGCCTGGCAGTGTTCTTTGTGAAAATAAGCAGTTTTGCTCTTTCCAATATTTTAAAAGAAAAAGAGATTATTCCATGATTGCATGCTTCAAAACAAACACTAATACTATATATAAAATTTAATCCAACCTATCCCATTTAATCAACCATCCTTTTTTCCCCAGTAATATGTTTTTTACTAGGAATTGTCTTAAAGTACCAGGTGCTTTCAAAATATCCTTCTAACAGTTTTCCCAGCTATAACAGATGACCATTCGCAGAAAGGTAGATGAAAAAGAAATAAAAAAAAAAAAAAATTCCCCTCTCCTCTCACCAAAACAAAGGACCACACACACACACACACACACACACACACACAAAATAAAAACAAAAAACAAAAAACAAGGAAACATGAAAAAAAATACAAAATTCCTGACGCTAGATCAAGGATTCCCACTAAATTCTCTTGATTGCTGAATTTCTTCATTTTTCCGAATCATTTAGTCACTGTAAACTAGAGAATCAAAAAACACCTTTGGGTACCTTCTACATATAAACTGTTTTTGGGGATACAAATAATGGGTTGGACATTTTTAACTGAAAACCCACAGATTTTGAAATGGAAATGGACTTGTAAATGAAAGTTCTTAATTTGCAAACATATAAATAGCCATACCTAAAATCTGCATAACACTTTACAGATTACACAGTACTAGCATGTATTACTGCCTTACCCAAATCACAACTCTTAGAGACGGATATTAAAATTACCATATCAGGGACCCCTGGGTGGCTCAGCTAGTTAACGATCAGACTCCTGATTTCAGCTCAGGTCATGAACTCAGGGGCCTGAGAGCAAGCCTCACATAGAACTCCACACTGGGTATGGAGCCTGCTTAAGAATCTCTCTCCCTCTCCCTCGACCCCTCCCCTCTCTCTAAAAAACAAACCAACAAACACCCCGACCATTTCACATATAAGAAAGCTCAGTTGAGAAGCCTACCCAAGGCTAGATAGACAGTAATCGTCAGACTTAACTTTCTGAGATGGTCTAAGAAGCTGACCTCTATATCTCAGAAATTGGTTAAATTGTGTCAAGCTATTTAGTAGCATATGTGAAATTATAAAACACTCCTGCTCTATCATATTAACTTAGTCCAAATGGGGAGGTAAGAGGCAACAAGAATGCCTGGTATACGCCTCAAACTACACAAAGTGAATAAACACAGATGGTGGTTAAATAAGAAAAAAAAATAGCGTCATAAGTATTTATACCTAAAAACATGAATCACTGAAGCAAGGACAAAATAGTCTAACAATAGAGTAAAAATTTCTTAGAAGAAAATACCATGCAGGAAAACTAGTGGTTACTGAATTTTGGGGTGGTTAAGTTTATCTGAAGTACTTCTCTAAAATGCAGACTACAAGACTTCACACTCATCTGGAGATTCTCATTTAATAAACTGGGTAACTCAATAGTCTCTCCGTCTTGCTGTATATGAGAATTACCCGGTTGTTTTTAAAGATCCCAGTGCCCAAGCTGTACTCCAGAGCAATGAAAGCAGATTGTCAAGGAAAGGAACCACACATGAGTATTTTTAAAGTAATTTTCTCAAGAGATTTAGTATTTAAATGTATTTCTTTTGAACAAAATGTATTTATTTTGAACAAAAATGAGAAAATTTTATTCCAAAATATATTCTAATGGTTCTCAACAGGAATTTCGTCCCAATTCTCTTCATATTTCCCCCAAAAGGTGTGTATCTGTGACCCTAAAACTTTTCTTAGCATTCAGGAGTTTTGTTCCTTTATGTTCTATTTCTCTAAGGAGACCTGGAGCCAGAGGGCTCCCTGGTGATTCCTGTCGCTCCTTTGGATGCTCTGCTCTATCCTTGACAAAGATTCTGCTTCAGGCACAGTGATTCATCCGAAGCCTGAAGCCAAAATGCACATGGAAATCACTTTTCGAAGATTAAAATTTATATTTGAAAGAGAAATGCCTGTAGAACGAAGCAGTGCTTATGCAAAGAAGTTTGGTTGCTTGGCAATCACGTAACCTTCGAAAGAACTCTTCAGAGGTAAAAGAACTTGTTACCCTTCTGCTCTTTTAAGGATCTGAAGTAACCAGGCAAAACGTTGTGGTGCTATGCATGGTAGACCCCAAATAAAGTCCTCACATAAATACATTCTGACGTCACATGAGCTTTGACTAAGCAAGCAGCTCAGAGCCAGCAATGTTACTCAGCAGAAGAAGCAACAGAAAGGTACAAATGATTTCTGTCTGGTTAGCACTCCCCACAGCATTGCTCCCAAATGAAGAAGTTGATAAAAAAAATTCCCTGGGGCAAAAGTTCCAAGGGGCATGTGTGATGGGTGTGGCAGGAGCTTCTATTTTCCAACTGTTCTCCAAGAGTTTTTTTTTTTTTTTTTTTTGGTTTTGTTTTGTGTTTTGACTTGTCTACTGTTAGACCCCTAGGCAAACACTATTAGAACTCTAGTCTCTAGGGAGCTTTCAAAATGATCAGCAGAAATACTCATACTCCTTCCTTGACCAGTTACGTCATGTTCCAGGGTGATACATTCAGAAACTGATATATTTCAGACGTTGCCCAAGGGGCAGCTAAGGTTGAAATTCAGTTTTAGATTAACCTGAAAGATAGGATAATACTAATAATGGTATACATCTATTAATAAATAGAACCCCCCAAATTTAACACTGTTTCTCTGTACTGTGCACTATCTGATGAAATCAACAATTTTAATACAGCATTTCAAAAGTATCTCACAAACTTTAAATGGAATGCAAACTTAGGTTCTCTTTGATTCGTTGTACCAGTAATGGTCCATGAAATACCATGTGAAATTTAATTTGTAGCCCATATACAAATATCATCCTGAGAAAATCTTTAGTTTTTCACTTTAAAGAAAAAAAAAAAAAACACAAGTATATGGAAAGGCTATTTAGAAATAAAAAGAAAGATAAAATTATGACCCTCATAAAAAAAAAAAAAAAAAAAAAAATAACCATAAAAAAAAAAAAAAAAAAAAAAAAGGCAGAATCAAAATAAAGCCCAGCTATTAGTGTTACCAGCTTGAGAAAGGCTACTGCAAACTGAAAGATGATTTCAGGACAATCTCAAAACACATAATTTGAATATAAGTCTTCATCATTTTTTTGTCCACAGTGTCTTCCCAATGGCTCTTTTACTGTTTAAACTGAATTACAGATCATGCAGTATTAAAGAAAGCACTGACTAAATGGCACCTCATTTAGAATACCATTTCCTGTGTACAGAGTCAAAATGAAGAAAATGTACAGTCCTTTTTCATTATGGGAATGTTTTTATCTAGAGAAATAAGACAAGAACCTGTTCTCTTGTACAGAGCTGGGAGAAGTTAATTCTACTTAGGAATGATGGCTGATACGTTTTTGTGTCCTCTTAACACTGAGAGTTAACAAATGGTTGTGATTCAATGAAAGCATTATTGAAGGAGAACCACACCTCGATCTCTTCTTGGCTAATGAGAAATAAATGTTCAGAAATGTAAATACCAATTCGATCAGCGCCAATGTAAAGTGAATACCTGTTATTGTAAATCTGCAGTTACAGAAGAAATATTGTCTGTTTTTAAAAGTTTCTAAATTGGGACGCCTGGGTGGCTCCGTCGGTTAAGCAGCTGCCTTCCGCTCAGGTCATGATCCCAGGGTCCTGGGATGGAGCCCCGCATCGGGCTCCCCGCTTGGCTGGCAGACTGCTTCTCTCTCTGCCTCTGCCTGTCACTCCCCCGGTTTGTGCTTCCTCTCTCTTTCTCTCTCTCTCTCTGACAAACAAATCAATAAAATCTTTTAAAAGAAGATTCTAAATTGGTTTTAAATTGTGGAATAATGGGCAGTTCCTCCAGTTAATTCTTCAATTCACAAAAAGTAATGTGGTCATTTTATATATGTCCTTTAAAACATATAGAGAAAAGCAATTGCTAATTTCTTATCTTATTTCTGTACTTGAGGACAACTTTTCCTTATTTCTTAATCACTTAAAAGAGGTATCTTAAGGGTCAATTATGTACTTTCCATCACAATGTAAGACTATTTATGAATATATCTTCAGTGATGTGCAATAATCCCCATCCACTAATATAATCATGCACTTTCTTGTAAGGTGACAGGCTCTGTGATGTGAATAAAGATGCACATTTATAAGCTGATAGTTAAAAGATGCACAGAAGGATATTATTGAAGTGATACTGAAAGAAATCACAGATTTAAATGAATTTATTACCTATATTTAAACATTTCATGCAAAGTAGCAAATGTTGTGTTTTGTATATGTGTAGCAACCAAAGAGCTAAAACACATAGATAATTACAGGCATACAACAGTGCATTTTTTTCTAAAATGTCTTATACATTTCTGTTATTGTAACCTTAACTATTCAAACCTATCTACATCCAGAGACAATTGAGAATGTGCTTTTATACTTTAATAAATATTCTAACCATAGTTTAGGAATTAAAAATTTTTCTGAAAAACAATCTAAAGGATTTGAAGAGGTGGGGGGGTGGGAGGTTGGGGGAACCAGGTGGTGGGTATTAGAGAGGCCACGGATTGCATGGAGCACTGGGTGTGGTACAAAAAACAATGAATACTGTTATGCTGAAAATAAATTTAAAAAATGATTTAAAAAAAAAGAAAGAAATACATTTCATTAAGGAGAGGGTGGTTGGGTTATGGACATTGGGGAGGGTATGTGCTGTGGTGAGTGCTGTGAAGTGTGTAAACCTGGCGATTCACAAACCTGTATCCTGGGGCTAATAATACATTATATGTTAATTTAAAAAAATGGGAGAAAAAAAATACATTTCATAATAATACTTAAGAAGACTTACAAATTATAAATAAAAATGAAAGTCTGCCTTCAAAAAAATTTTTTTTTCTGATCTCTTGATAAAAGATGGACTGATACAAAGGTATTATTAACAAGGCAATTATTAACCGGATCTCCTTATAATAAGGAGTTTATACTTCTAAGTGTGGGGCCCAAACAAAAAAGTCCTCCTGGGTAAATAAAATGAATTACTTATATTTTTTGGTATGGACCCAATGCTTCCCATTGAAATTTGGTATCTCTATTAGCAATAGCTGTTCTTTGATTTAAAACAAAATGGAACAATCTTATATGTTTTATACAATAAGGACTGATAACAAAAGAATATTTATATTGCTTCTTTTATTATTTTGTCCCTCTGCATGGTGTTATCCATTTGGAATACAAGTTGAGCATGGTCTATGGGGATAATGGTTTACCAGGAAATACTCCAACAGGCCACTAACTGAACTGAAGAAGATAACCTCATATACTCCCATGCTAGTTTCAAGAAATCAAAGATCTGTGTGGATATTTTTTTCAGAATCTGAACTGCTTTCCAAGTCAAAAAGATTATAAGTTAGCCCATGTCAAGTTAAATTTTTAGGCAATTGATTTGTTTTGCAATGTAACTTTCTATTAAACATATGCACTGTTTACTTTAAAGCAAACACAATGCAAAATCCCATCATGTTAAACTCAAACAAAGAGAGCATCTTCCCATGAAGTCATGAGACCTAAGACTAGTAACAAGACAAGTGTTCTGAGAAGGAAAGCAGGAGCCAGCATTCATTGATCACTGGAATGGTAAATACTATTCCTGGAATTAGTAGCTGGGAAATCAATGGTGACCCTGAAGCCTTGTACGGTGATCAGCTTCCCATGACTCCTCTTCCTGTAGGACACACACACTGCCATTTTTGTGGCATGCCCCAAACCTGAATCATGCCCCAGACCTCCTTCATCTGCGTGTCCCCCAGTCACAAATGCAAGAATTTCTGCTTCTTCCTGACCGCCTCAGCCCCTCCTACAACAGACTCCAGAAATGCACTTTTTTGCATGATAGTGGAAAGAATACTAGCTATAATTATTTATGTGAACCGCCTGATTTCTAGGCAGGATATAACTGAGCATGCATATAATTAAATATACATGAATTGTTAAATATTTCAGGTTTTCTTTCATAACGTTATGATGTGTTTATGGCAACTCAGCTATAGAGTTTATTGCTCAGTTGGTTTAGTTTTAGGTTTGTAGCTAATCTTCCTGAGGAACCTCAGATGCAAAGTGGAGAAAAGCAAGGAAGCTCTGCAGGGTGCTGAATTTCCCCTTCCTCCTTCCAGTATTCCCCTCTGCCCTCAGCAACCAGGCCTGTGTGATAGTCCTGCCGTCCCCTTTTCCTCCTTGTGTCTCCTCTCTCCACCCTCCATCTTAATAACATATCTGGGACATTGCCTCCCTTTTTGCTTATCAGCACATTATTACCTATTCTTTTATAAAGAATTCTTTTATAAGGTTAAGCTTCACTTGTCAATGTTATTACCTATGAAATATTAGTTTTACAAATGGCGAGTGGAGCACTAAAGATGCTTCTGGACGCAGAACCCCCCCAGGAAGGAATACTAATAGGCTCAGTAGGTCAGACTTAGACCCAGATTTGAGGACGGGTGAACAAATGTCAGAACACATTCCGGAAGCCAAAGGCTAAGTGCTACTGGATGACTGGGTAGGAGATTTCCAAAGTGCTTAAAGTGGAAAGAAAAATGCTGTGAAGGAGTGTTATCTCAGCATGAAAAGTAATGGCGTTCATCTCTACACCACGTAAGAAAAAGGAAGCAGCTGACAAGAGGGAGAGGGCAGAGGTCAAGTAGGCAGGTCTTGCCAGTGCGGCTTGAAGTGCAATGAACACCACTAGGCAAGTCTTACCACATCTTCTGACTGAGCATTGTTTATTCCTACGACATCATGCTTGCCAGTACTCAAATTAGTTACAGAAATAATTTCAAATGTAATTATAGTAATGGTGACCATATAATATCCTCCACACTGGGACACCTTTAAGAATGAAAGAGGGCACTATTAATGTTTATACTAAAACAACTGGTGTGACACAGAACTATCTTGGTCAGACTAAGGCAAATGGCTATCCTAATCACTATTCTTCAGTATGGACATATACACGTCACCGAGATATTTGGTAATAGATATATATGACACACCTGTCACATGCTGGGTGCACAATGGAGTTGAATCTGAGGGGTAATAGGTTTTAAAATTGGTAAGTAAAGCAGATAGTAAATTTAATCAAAATTATTCTTAAGTACTTCTTGGGCTATAACAATTATGGAGATTAACAGAACATCATTTCAATGTATTCAATAGAGGCAGTTTTCCTCCAGCATTAAAACCAGTCACTCTGCCTCCCTCCTCATTGAGCCTCAAGAGGCTGGCATTCAGGGCCAACGTATATTAAAGTTTCCTATTGTTACATATATCGTATAGTGAATTAGGGTCACTGGACAGAGCATGAGCACTCACAGAGCTGAATCTGACAGAAAGAAAGCAGGCCACCATCTCCCGTCTACACTCAGTCTGGGCACACGCTCACATGTTCCCACACCACTAGTTAGGATTCCAAGTCCGCATGTATGGAGGTCTTTGCTTAAGTTATATATAATGTGGTACTACTCACGAAGTTGAATAATATGTACTTGAATCACGCAACTCTATTTATAGGAGGAGATGGCACTGTAAACAAATCCTCATGATAAAATATACTAAGGAACGAAAGGATTGTGGATCTAGCTATAAGAGAATAGGGAAGAAATGATGACTGAATAAGCTTCAGCATGTTCAGGGAGGGGGCCTTTTGTCCTAGTCAGTGACCGATGATTGGATGTTTTCCTGACAGAGTGAAAGAGTGGCCGCCTGGGGAAGGGAAAGGGGGGATATAGAGAAAGTAAATTTATGTGAAAAGGAACCCTCTCAAACTCTATGAGACTTACAATAAAAGCAGGGGACATAAATATGAAACAAGTAATGTCAGTTATCAACATAATTTTAAAATTATGAGAAAAGACCTGAATATGAGACTTACAAAATTTATTTAGAGTGTCCTCTTATAAAAGTTTGCCAGGGACAAGATAGGAAAATAAATCAAATCAAATGAATGTAAAGAGACAGGGTGAGTTTCAGGGGCACAGCCATTTCAACTATGAAAGCACTTCCATGTCTTTTCTAAGTCTAGCTACTACCACAATATCAGGACACAAATTGAAGTCATTAAATAAAACATTCTTAAAACCATGACAAAGAAGTGACAGAAAGAATATCCTTGCATTGCTGACAATTATGGGCAGTTGCAAGGATTAGGAAGCCCAGATACATAAAAAGACTAATGTCATCAGTGATTTTGACACTATGTCACCCCTACATAGACTAGATATCCCAAAACAGTGCTCTCTGCATTCTCATCCTCACTAAAAAAATCAGTCCTTGAAATTGGCTTGAATAATATGTGTGAGAACATAGAACCTTTTTGCTTTGTAATACATACCATTTTATAAATATGTAAGTACCATTTATAAAAAATTTTTTATATTTATAAAGTATAAATATATTTTATTTATAAATATATTTTATATTATATATATATTTATAAATATATATATATAAATATTATATATATTTATAAAATATAAATACCATTTATACTTACATATTTATAGATACATATATACAGGCCTTTTATTCAACATATTTCACAATTCTCTTACCATATGGCTGAGTTACTTTTGCTTTTTAATCTTTACCCTATGGCAGAACAGAATTGCCCATTTTAAAATGTATGGTACTCTGGGCTTAGCATACGAGGCACCATTATGAGTCTCCCCTTTTATAATTTCCAAACATTCAGTGATAAAATGTGATCATTGCATACATTCTCAACGTACATTCTCCCTGAATTTTCCTTTAGGAATACTACAATTTCCCTAAATCATGTGCAGCTATCAGCTTGGGAGATATTTCCATCGAGGCCCATGTATGTAATTGAACATTGCTTGGCAAATCCAAAAGAGGTAACTCAGAGCACAGAGTTATGATGTTGAGAATCTGAAAGATTGTACTGCATGTCCCAAAGACCAATGCTCTCACACCACTGACATAGCAGAAATTAACAGGAATGGATTTACGTCCTATGATCTTTCATTTGGGTTGGTTCTCTCCGTGTTTAGTAGAATAATGGTAAATTCGCATGATCTACTTAAAATATGAACTCTCAGCCTTCAAGAACTTGTCCTATGAGGTACGAGGACCTATGAGGTACCCCATCACCATACATCTGCTAGTCCTTTGTAAATGCCACATAAGGACAGTGATGCAGAAAACAGTCAGAAAATGAAGAAGTGCATTTCTGAAGAAAATGCTTATGCAACAACAAATATGCCATTTTAGAGTTTAGGGATTTTTTAAATGTCTGGGATAAGAAAAATCACTATGGCACTTGTATCTAACACAACCTTAATTGGTGAAAGCAAAGTGTCTTTTAAAAATTTAATGTTGGTCAAAATTTAGAAACGTGTTGGATTTTTCAATAATCATCTTTCAACAGCTTTCATGGCCTGTGGCATGTGAGAAGAATATTTAACCCAAGACCTGAAATGTTTGCTGAATGAATCTTTATGAGCATACAACTTGCAAAACAACAAATAATGACTCTAACATGTTATAAAAACTTGGGAAGCCATTCCTGGAATTATGACAGCTGGAGAGTGAGAATTGCTCTTGGGGTGGAAGAGAACAGGCTTCTACAGTGGCCACTGATAAAGATACATATAAAGGTGAATGATTAACATGAAAATATCCAGTGGCAGAAACCAATTATGGTTTGACGGTAGTGGTGAAGGTGACCACGTAGAGACATGGAAACAGAGAAACCACAGGGCTGAAATGCTGAGAGGGACAGAAAGAAATCAAGGATGAGGGAAAAAAAGACGTGATTATAGAAAAGGGTAACAGGAATCCAAAGCTTATTAACAGATGTCTCTAAGCAAAGAAAGAAGGGCATCAGAGCTATTCATGAGGTGCAAGTACCATAGCATGGGTGTTTAAAGAAGAGAGGACATCAACCCTTCTTCTGGCATGTAGTGGGGGAAGGGTAATGGATCGGGGACGACCTCATAGTGTGGGTTGGCAGAAGGCTTCATATTCTTGGGACGGAATCCTGAGTGTGGCCGAGATCTGCGTGCGTATAATTATAACAGTGCAACTGGTTATGCATCTGGTCAGTGGGCCAACAATCTGGTCCTCATGCAAGCTATGTGCGTACTTCCAACATTTCTCGTACTGCTCTGTGCAGCTCACTTGGAATCCTGTGGACAGCAGCTTTATCTAATAAGAGTTGTGTCTCATTTCCTTGCCAAATGCAAACAATTCATTAGCAGTGCTATCATGATACCTAAGATAGAAGTGAAAGTTTAAAAAAAGAATACTAGAAATAAACTATGCGGTCCAAGAAGAATGATATAAAACTATACAACCTGAAGTAGTGTCTTATTTCTCCCGTGAATATCATGGTTATTCTGACCATGTATCAGCAACTGAAGCATCACTAATAAAAGATTAAAAGTAAAAATTTGCACAAAGGTTGAATGCATGACAAGTACTAACCTCATAAGAGGTCTTGGCAGGAAGGAAAATGGAAATGGGTCAAAATATTATTATCTGGGTTCCCACCCCCTTTAAACTCACAGGGAGTTTAGCTGAACTAAAAGTAGGTGATTTTTCCCTGAATAGTTTACAATATCTTTTAAAAAGAAAACTAACATTTCATTCATCCTGGCATTCTGAATATCCAGAAATTATCTGATTATTTCATATACATTAAGTAGGCTGAAAGCAATTACACACCCCTTCGTTATGGCAGAATTACAAGTGTTACGTGGGAAATAGACCGAAATGAACAGCGCAACTAAATACGGATAAAATACTTTCCTCATAATACATCTACGTCAGCAACTTGAATTCTAGTATATTCCTTGCAACATCATTATTTCTCTCATGCAAATATGGATAGAAATATGGTAAACTTTTTAAGAGATGATCATTCTTAGCGAGACCCAGAGATGTATTACAATTAAAAAAATTATATTTTCAAAATCACCAGTGTGATAAAAAATATACATTTATTGTTCCAGGGCATGTTTGTCATTTCCAAACGAGGTAGTAAAATGATCCTCTTCAGGGTAGGACATAAGATACATATTGCCACCATTTAAAATAAGTTTTTATTTTTATTTTTTATTTTTTATTTTTTTTGACAGATCACAAGTAGGCAGAGAGGCAGGCAGAGAGAGACAGGAGGAGGCAGGCTCCCTGCTGAGCAGAGAGCCCGATGCGGGACTCGATCCCAGGACCCTGAGATCATGACCCGAGCCGAAGGCAGAGGCTTTAACCACTGAGTTTTTAGTGAAGTCACCATCAAAAGGAAGTTATATCCTATCTTTAAAATGAATTAATTTAATTATTTTTCAAGTCAATATATTTAAAAAATGGTAACAAGTTCCCCTTAGAATCATGCACCCACTTCTTGGCTTTATTATCCACTTATTTCTACTATATTGACATTTTATTTGTTTCAGGACATAAATACATGGCATGGAAACGTTATTCTATGAGATCTACTTTCACAGGACTGTTTCCAGGTCGTTGCGGTCACAGAGAGAAAGCCATCTGACAGTAGGAGAAAGGTAGTAACAGCAGTTGCAGGCACATGATAAAGAAAGCCTCAGTTCACCAATGACGTGAACTGAGTTGTAAATCTTGAAAAAAAAAAAAAAGGAAAGAAAGAAAGAAAAAGGAAGGAAGGAAGAAAGGAAGAAAGAAGGTAAGAAAATTAAAGAAAAAATAAAGATTTCATTCCCAAAACTCCAGAATATCTTTCTTACGGGCTTATTGCTTTCATAATTGGAATACTACACAAGAAAGGCTATTTCATTTCTCTTGAAAACTCAATAGACTTTATGAAACTTAGAAAAACCTAGAAAACCATCACATCTGCAGCTCTCTTGCGAGCATTCACACTTGTGTGAGTACTAATTTGATGGACCATGTATTTGAATGTCATCTATATTAGAGATTATAACAAGGATGTATATACACTCATGGATAAATAGAAATGCCCTTTGCAATCATTTTTAATTTTAATCTTCCTAAAATTTTGAGGAGGGAACCTAGGATAGTCCAGAGAGGAGAAATAGCATACACTCATTTCCTGCTACCCAAGTGTTTCAGCACGGGACTTGCTCAGTGGCCTAAGAAGAGTCAGAGAGATGACTGCCACTGGCACTGTGCCCACCAGGCCAACCGCACAGCTGGGAAAATTCTGACTTGTTCTGAATGTGTATATGATAGGCATGGCGATGTTCACTGACCTAATGTAATTAGTTGCCATCATTCTGCCAGAACATAATCACAGTATCAGCAGATTAAAGGAAACATAATTGAGAGCTTCATCTATTCCTTGGAAAGCATTTCAAATGTCATCATCGGGGGCGCCTGGGTGGCTCAGTGGGTTAAGCCGCTGCCTTCGGCTCAGGTCATGATCTCAGGGTCCTGGGATCGAGTTCCGCATCGGGCTCTCTGCTCAGCGGGGAGCCTGCTTCCCTTCCTCTCTCTCTCTCTGCCTGCCTCTCTGCCTGCTTGTGATCTCTGACTGTCAAACAAATGTCATCATCGTGTTATAAAAAGCCATTCAGGATTCTCAAGGTCACTCAGAGTGTCCAAATGTTTTAATCAGTGCTCGTGGCTTTGCTGGCTTTCATTTCCTCTTCTGAGCTGGGTTTTTTCCTCCTCCTGCTATACCTGTCCACCTGTCAATCCCACTCTGCTGTCCATCTAAGAAATGAATTACATAAGGCATTTTCCTTTGAGGAATTAAAAATAACAGAAGCTGTGAGTAATAGATCTGATACAACGTCCCTGAAGGTGGATTTTATTTTCATGGTGTTTCACAAATGAGTATGCAGAAAACTACCTAAGTGATAATGAAGAGAAAAATAGGTGCATGTACATATCAGAATATAAATTTCTAAGGGTGTGCCATTTTCATTGACTGAATAGGTCTTAGTAGTTTGTGATTATAGAAAAAAATCATATGCAAATATACCACACAGTGCACATAGTGAAATAATTCTTTCCCCAGGGCTAACATAGCCAGGTCCTCTGCATTCACCCCTTCAGTTACCTAATTACCCTGAGCAAACTCACTTCAAAGTGGAATTCACAAGAATATTTCAGGAATACATTAAAATGACTCTGACCTTTGCATTTCCTACTTTTGTGAACTTGGACATTATGTTTCTTCTCCATTGTACTGTTGCTCCCATCACCACCTTCTCAAATGTAAAAATCACAACTAGCCAGTATTATAGTCTACCACTCTTTCCACAGCAAAAAGTTATTTTAAAGTACCAACTGTTTCTAGGAAGAACACTGACATCAACAGAAAATACAATTAGATTTTGAACAGAATAGTTAAGGTAATTTTAATACGCTACTATTGGATTAATTACTACACAGTCATTTGCCAGATATGCAGTGTTTCAGCAGGACCTTGGGCGAGTCTCTTGTTAAAATGATTGGAATAGGGGCGCCTGGGTGGCTCAGTTGGTTAAGCGGCTGCCTTCGGCTCAGGTCATGATCCCAGAGTCCTGGGATCGAGTCCCACATCGGGCTCCTTGCTCAGCAGGGAGCCTGCTTCTCCCTCTGCCTCTGCCTGCCACTCTATCTGCCTGTGCTCACTCTCGCTCTCTCTCTCTGACAAATAAATAAATAAAATCTTTAAAAAAAAAAATGATTGGAATATTAGATGATTGAAATTAACTGCTACAATGTGCCATATTTCATAGTTTTCCACAGTCATATTAGAAACATAATATATAATAAAGTTGTTATTCATAAAAAATTTTAAATAACATGATATTTTGGTCTTGGTAATTAATGGTGTAATGAGTCTGAGAAATTTCCAATTGGTCCCAAACACTGATCATCAGGAATTAAATAAAGTCGGGATGGGATATTGTAGCCCCAAAAACTAAAGTATGACCAAACACCCTGTGCTTTTTAAACAAACACATATTACTGACATGGTTTCTTTCTCTCTTTCTCTCTTTCTTGTTCTGTCTTCTTTCCTTCCTTCCTTCTTTCTCTTCTTCCTTCCTTCCTTTCCTTCTTTCCTTCTGGTTATTGTTTCTCCATGAACGATGCATAAAAATTAATAAGAACTGTGTCTGCATTCAAATTCCTACAAGGTGTTTTTTTATTTTTTTAGATAAACACAAGGGAACTATTGCCCAAGGCCATTCTTCCCATTTCAACGTGCGAGCCCTCTCATGCAATGTAATTTTAAATTAAATAAAGGCTCACTACTATTTTTTCTGGGTATATATTTGACTTTGCTTAGTCTATAAAACAGTCTTTCAAAAGCCTCACACTGCATTAGGAAAACACCTAACCCATTTATGGCACCTGTGGGCCACTTTCTTCCTCCTTTATTTTAATATGACATTGCACATTAGAGTTTATTTCTCCACGGACATTGAGAGAATGCCTCTTACCTTGTCTCTAAGTAAAAGTTGTCTAGAGAACTTCAGCACAGTTTAAAAGTTGATTCTTCTGTTATTGATATTGCTAGTAATATAGAGTTCTAACTGATATTGAAATAAAAACAATGTAGCAGTTAAACGTCCTGGCCACCATTAAATGGTAAGTAAAATTATCCAAGTTGCAAACTCTTGATACAAAAACAATTTTCCACGGCTTCTATTGATAACATTAATTGATGGTTATAGGATAGAAAGCAAAATGTCACATGACAACATTTAAATAATAATGCAGGAAATGCCACGATTTCTTCCAAAGTTACATAGCTTTTTAGTCATCACTTTATCATCACAATAGCAAAAATAATGAGTTATGGGTCTTGATTATAGATGAGGTCCTTGTAAATGAATTTGCATCTTTGCATTGTGAGCATCTAATGTCCCTTTTAATAAAAACCATTGTTTCTTATATCACAACAAATAGGCAACTCACAAGATAATGTATCTTCATGCCATAATTTTACTCTTTATTACCTACAAGCGAAAAAGATATTGATCTTTTTCAAAGCCGTGTCCGAGGTACAGCCCAGGAAACCAAACTCCTGAACCATAACAGAATATTACTTACCATAGAAAATCATTTGTGATGACAAGGATCTCATGCACTGAGTCTAAGGTTTAGATAGTAGAAACAGAGTTATAAAAGGTTCATAGTTGAAAGATGAGTTAAGTTTACATTAATGGGGAGTCATTGACAATCAATGCTTGTCCTTACACCCTGGTGAGGGGCACTCACAGTTAATTCATTACATAACATAAGCAAATCTCCTCTCGTAACATAAATCAATACTCATCATTTGTCAGGTTAGTGCTTTTAGGTACTAGTTGTTCCAGCTTAAATGTAAAGTAGAATGTTTCCCGCTTGCCCACATAACCATTTCTGCTAAGCAGTGGCCTAGATCTGGTATTAATGACCAAATAAAATATTTCCACCTTGTTAGAGATGTAGCAATTCCAAAAATATCTTGTTTCCATTCAGTCTCTGGCTCTACTGGGACAGCAAATAGCAACCAATTATGATGCTTTTGCAGGGACTGGGACATGCCTATTAAAAGTGACTTATCTCTCTTCATTTCACACAGTCATAAGACCTTAAAACCAATATCTAACTCCAAATGAAACTCTTAAGAGATCTACTTTGTCCTTGCTCAGAGTGCATTACGTACCTTTCCGTAAGCCAGCCTTCCAAACCGAATACATTACTATAAGACAAACAGCCAACATTCAGTGAAACCAGAAGTAGCTCAGAACACAAAACACCCTTCCAGTATCTAAAGAAATCATTCAAAGTGAAAACGCACTGTTCAGGGAACTCACATCTATAGAAACTGTAAGTTCCGTGAGGTCAGGTATTGCGTCTGTCGTTTTCACCGTATTTCTCTTGGTTTGGGAACGTGCTGCATCAGTATTGGTTGGCAGGTAATATTAGGATGGAAATGTTTTCAGTCAAATAAATAGTCATCATTCTTTTGATAATACTATAAACTTTAAACTAGTGGAAACAAGAACCAAAATGCATGAACATACAGGAAAGGAAAACACAAGATAAAAACAGAGAGGGAGGCAAGCCATAAGAGACTCTTAACTCTAGGAAACAAACTGAGGGTTGCTGGAGGGAAGGTGGGTGGGGGATGGCACAGCTGGGTGATGGGCATTAAGGAGGGCACATGATATAATGAGCACTGGGTGTTACACACAACTGATGAATCACTAAATTTGACCCCTAAGACTAATAATACAGTATATGTTAACTACATTGAAGTAAAAAATTTAAAAAAAAATTGAACTTCCTCCCAAATTTTAAAATATATAAAACTAGTGGAAACAAACAGAGAACATAAAGAAGAGGTAACAAGGAAAATTATCACCAAAGGAATGATTTTGTCAATTGTTACTACATAACATGTGAAGAACAGCCACTTTGGTTTAAAAAAAAAAAAAAAGTATTTTTCGTTCTTTCTCTGGAAAAAAAGAAAAAGTAGGATATTTTTTCATATTGCTATGAATATTTCATAAATTATTTTTCTTTCGGGCTACCTGGGTGGCTCAGTCGGTTAAACGTCTGCCTTCAGCTCAGGTCATGATCTCAGGGTACCAGGATTGAGCCCCTGGAGGGGGCTGCTTCTTCCTTTCCCTCTGCCACTCCCCAACTTGTGCTCTCTCTCTCTCTCTCTCAAATAAATAAATAAATAAAATCTTTTAAAAAATAAATAAATTATTTTTCTTTTTATTCCCAAGTGACTAAAAAATGAGATGTAAACTGCATCGAGGAAACAGAAATTCCTACGCAGAGCCCACCATGAACTTGTGGCTCAGGATTTCTCAAAGTCCCCACCACATAGGAAGAGCCAGAAGTAGGAAGAAGAATCCTCAGAAAGTAAAATAATCAGAAAGAAAACCCATCAACTCAACCTGGGTGGATGGTGTGTAACAATTTCAACCATGAGCCTCCCGCATATGAAGACAATTTTTAAAGAAGCAGAATTTTGCCCTCAAGTTTAGTAGCCATTAACTGTTGTTTTACTGTTGGAGCTGATTTGCTAGTCACTGTAGGGTATATGGGCTTTGGGATTTATATAGGGTTTTTAAAAAACTTTTTTATGATGTAGAAAATGAAAACAAAGAGTTCATTCTCAAACATTGTTGATCATCTTAGATAGATACTGTTTATCATTTTTGAGGTAGTCTTTAAAACACCTTATATGCAAACATTTCTTTCATTATTTACCTATCTTTCATCTACCCTTTATGAATATGGGATTTTTAAAAAATTAAAACACTTTAATCAAACCTAAACTTTGTTACTCTTTACAGTATTTCATGGTTTTTTTTTTTTTTAAGATTTTATTTATTTATTTGTCAGAGAGAGAGAGAGAGAGAGAGTGAGCACAGGCAGACAGAATGGCAGGCAGAGGCAGAGGGAGAAGCAGGCTCCCTGACGAGCAAGGAGCCCGATGTGGGACTCGATCCCAGGACGCTGGGATCATGACCTGAGCCGAAGGCAGCTGCTTAACCAACTGAGCCACCCAGGCGTCCCTATTTCATGGTTTTTGCCCTGGAAAAAAATCAGGATAAAATGGCAAACTTCAATGTTACTTTTTTCTTTCACACCAAAAGAAATAAAAAACCAAAGTACTTGATGTCATTTCATGAACATACAGAAATAATAAAATCCTTTCTCTAATTATCATTATTCATGTGCTTGCTTGAAAACGTTCGAGTAAGTGGTAGCAACATTTACCAGAAATTGGGTTTTATTTCTTCGCTCTGAGCTCCTCTCATAAGGTGAAGACATTACCACTCACTTCATTAATGCAAATATAACCATGTTAGAATGCAGACATTGCATATCCAAGTTCTGTCTCTGTGGGGTTTATCATGCTCTTTCAGGAAAGGAATGTGTAAATAGTGCTTTTCTGCAATTCTAACTTGAGAAATAAACAGACTCCTATATTCTTTGCAGATGCTTAATGTTTTCCAGTGGGGAAAAAGATAAGTGTCATGCATAATAAATATCATGAACAGGAGGGCACTTGAAGAATAAATTAATAAAATTTGCTGGTGACATTTATTCTACCTTAACCACAATCAATCAAGAACTACAGATTGAAGACCTCCTACATATATCCATCACTATTGAAAGAGTGATAGGAAATGTACAATCAAGGAATCATAGATTCTGAGGAAAGACAGAAGCCTTAGAATTTATTTAATCAAGATGTACGTCCTATCCATTGGATGCTCAGGGGGTTTTGTTGTTTTTAAATCAGAAATTTTTCAGTTATCTTTGAAGCCCCAGCAAACACAGTACATTAGCTGTCAGTGGAAGGCAGACAAGAGTTCTTCTTGAATGAGTGAATAAATAAACTCATGATGATACACATCCCCACCAAGTCCTTGACTCTTCAACCTACATTTAAGCATTAGGTAATTATATTGAGTAGAAGTAGTCTTCCATATATTTCTGGCAGACCCTTTGGTTATTAGACATATGTTTTTGATTTTCGTGAGGTAGGTATTGCAGGGTTTGTGTCGTTAAGAACTCTGTATAGTGATGGACCCATACGGGATCAACATACTCTCTATACAGGACTTGGAAAAGTTGCTCTAAGGTGGACCGAGCACAGTTCACCTAGAAAAGAGAAGGAAGTCTACTTTATTCCAGAAATGAGGCTTGTATAGAAAGACCTTGCTTAGAAGAAAACAAAATTCCCTCAAGAAAATAGAAAGTTAGGAAAAACAATTTATTAAATAAAGTATTTGTTTCGTTAGTATTGTTTTAAAACCTAGGAAGTGTTCATTTCTGAAGCAACCCAGCCTCGTCATCCTTAGAAATCTGCTCTGACTCGATGCCCTTGGCCTGAATTGGCCCTTCAATTCAGCAGGTGCCCTGTGGTGGTGCCCAGGCCAATGGTCTCAGGCTGATTTCTCCCCTGAGCTTTACATGATGGAGAACACTTCTCCTTTTCAAGACTATGCTATGGTTTGAAATCCAGTGTCGTAACTTTGTTTCTGTTTTCTCAAGTCTCAGCAAAACTCCTGTCTTTCCACACATCATCTCGATGCTCAAGGACACATTTCTTGTCCCATTCCCAGACTGAACAGAGCGATCACAGACAAGGCTTTTTTTCTATGTTTGCTCATAGGCCAGCTCACCTGGTCAACAGGGAAGGGGAACACTACTTATGGCCAGGTCATTCTGCTTACTGCAAGGGTCCGAACTGGACTGTGAATTTGTAAACATCACCATCACCACCACCATCATCATCATCATAAACAACATGATGTTTATATAACATCATATAAATAAATATAAAATCATGTGATCTCAGTGTCGGTTCCTGAGAGAGTGATGTTGACCCATGTTTACCAAAGTGTGCTCCTTCAGACACCTGCACTAGAAATGCCTGGGATGTATATTCAAAATTCTGATTCTTAAGACATATTAGATTCACTGAATTGGAATCTTTCAGGCTAATGTTCTGGGATCTGATTATTTACACTGCTATCTGAATATGTCTTAAATACGCTGAGGATTGTGAACCACCATGAGAATATGTGAAGACCTGATAGTCCCTGCCCACATTATTAGCATCATTTTTATACAAGTTACAAATTTAACTCACTAGTCCTCTGCTTTACTATTCAGTGTTTCAAGCTGCCTCTACTTATTCTGTATACTTAGGAACTAAGTAAAATATGTGAGAACACTTTCTCAAGAAGTCATGTTATTTTATAAAGTTCTTTCTAATATCTAACTTCATTTATGCTGATATCATTCACCCCATTTCTTCGTTTGTCTTACATTTAGGAAGAAAAGGAAAACATCTCTCACAGACAATTTTTTTGTCTATCTGCACATCATTCTTAAGACAGCCCTTAGCCATGGTTCTTTGGGGGAAAGAAGCTTTGTCATCATATGGTAGTGATCCAGTGGGATTATAACCCATCTGCATCTTCTGTGGGCAAAGTGAACATGTCTCAAACTCAATGCAGCAGACTCCTCACCCAAACCCCTTCATCCTTCTGGGTTTTGTTTTCTCTATGAGAAGGACCCCAGACCACCAGGTTCTGAGTCAGTTCTCCCACAGCCAGCCCTGACTCTGTCACCTTCACACCCAGACCACCATGGACTTCTTTCCACATCTCCTCAGAAACGCTTCAAATATCTCTCATCCTTTCCAGTCCCAGGTTGCCAACACTACTGTCTCCAGGCCCAGAAAAAAACTGATGTGCGCAAAATTTTCCTTTATAAAATTCAGGAGAAGTGATTCTACAGTCACAGTGCTTAAACTGTAGACTGTCGAGTGCATGTCCCACCAGATCACAGAAAGCACATGTGTGCTGTCCAAACAAAATGAACGTTTCTAATTTGCAAGTCGTCTTTAGGTTTCTCTCTCTTTTTCCTCCCATTTCCCCCACCTCCCTGGCCCTGGTGACCATGGTTCAAGTCTCTGTTTCTAACTATTTGATTTGTTTAGATTCCACAGGTGTTCTCTTTAGGTGTCTGACTTATTTTACTTACTCTACTGTCCTCTAGGTCCATCTATGATGTTGCAAATGAAAGGATCTTCTTTTCTAGGGCTGAATATCATCTTACTGTATATACTCAGCATCCCTCACCTATCAGCCCTCAGTGGTCAGACTGCCGTTAGTTTCTTTCCACTAATCCTCACCATCACACGTATAATCCTTTGGAAGCCAAATTATGGCCATACTGTTTCCCTGCTGAGAGAATAACATTAACCAAGCACAGCCAGCATTCTGGAAAGGAGGCAAAGGGAAGGGGAAATGGGAGAAAGTGTTCATGGGCCTGGAGCAGAGAAGGTATTTTGGATGCAGTTGGAAAGCCCAGTCTGGGCTTCAAGAGGGAGGGTCTTGTTTTTTCCACCCCAGAGTGGAAGGCTGGAGCCAGGAGTCAGCTATTGGTGGGGAGGGGGGTGGTGGCAGGCGGTTCCCGGGAAGGTGATGGAGTGAACAGAAGACATGGCCCTCTCTCTCCTTTCTTTGTGACACATCTTTGTTTCCTTCCCTTTGTTGTCTGCTCCTCCCATCCTCTCTTCTTTCTTCTCTTTCCTTTTTCCCTAACACTGCCTAGTGCATTGCCCTACTGTTTACTTGTGATCTCCCTTCCATTTTCTTTTTTCCCCTCTTCTCCGTCTGAAGCTTCAGTATTTTCTCCTTGTCAACCTCAGTTCCTGCCTTTGTACTCTATAAAATGCCATTGGAACTTGCATAGACTAAAATTACATTTACTTCTTTTTATTGCCTACTTTCAACCCAACATGGGATGTTTCACATTTTTCTTTTCCCAAAAGACTACTTAAAATTAGTTACATGTAGTCCAACATTTGCATTTGTTTCTCAATTGTTTTTTCCTTCTGGCAAGTGACCCTAAGCAGGACGACAGCATCCTTGCCTTTGTCATACTCAATTATATTCCGTGCATCAGTGTTCAGCATCGTGGGGATTACATGAATACTGGAGGGAAATTAACTGAAGTGCCATACTTGCTTTCTTATTACTATAAATTATCCTAGCCAAAATACCAAGAAAGGATAATAGCCATTTCCAAATTGGGCAATATATCCAACTGAGTCATAACGTGGGAGAAACCATAGGGAAACTTAATGAAAAAAGAAATATTTTTAAGCATGGCAAATAAAGCTTTAAAATATGTGTAAACTTAAGAAGTGTTATTTAACATTTCATAAAAAGAAATAAAGAAAAACTCTGACCAAAAGTATAATCATGTGAATAAGTGTGTATATAATTTAAGCACAATACATAATTCCAATGAAACACACAAAAATATATAGACACAAATTATATATATGTATATATAGTCTCAAAGGTGTTAGATATTGTTTGTTCAGAAGAACTTGCATATAGAGTCATAGACTATTAGAAAAAGAGACATTAATAATCATCTCCGATTTAATATCTTTCTGAAAACAAAGAAACTGAGAACTGAAGACTAAAGGATGAAAGGTAGAAAAGTTCCCATTCTGAAAGGGGCACCTCGGGTAACCAGATGAGCTTAGTTTCTGGTTATAGTTTCACCACCCTGCTCTTAGCGGGCAGAATATGAAAGGCTAGTTCCCAGGTGAAAAGTCTTCAGATGCTACTGAAGCCCTTGGTTTAACATCAGATGTTAGTGATGGTGAGTGGTGGTCTCTGTGGCTCAAGTGACTTGATTAACCCTATGCACTACCTAGTACCTAAAGGGGAAAAAAAAAAGCCAAGAAGCACGGACAGAGTATCTTAGCAGCACTCAATGATATACGATGGGCAGTTTTCTGAGGATGGATGTCCATACTTGGTATTCAGAGATAGGACAGGTATCAGGGGTGGCCAAAAGACTCACATAACACTCCATGAGCATAGACATATGGTTGAATGATTGTGTGTACCTTTGTATGAGTAACTCTCAGGGGAGAATAGAAAAATTTGAGAGAAATCAGGCACCACACTGTAAAAAAACAAATCAATTCCATTTCTGAGCCCCAAACTTGAGCAATGATCGAGGAACAAGGTCAAGAAGAAAATAGCATCCCATTTTATTAGGGCTATTGACTCGGCAGGAAGACATATGATTGGTGGTAAAGGAGGCAGGGGCTCCGAGGCTTTCCTGTCTGGGAGCCCTTGGGAAGTTGAAGGAACACAAATCAAGACATGCAAGAGATGCTTGCTGGCACAGAAGTGGGAAGGCAGACCCAACTTTGTGGTGAGAAGAGGCTCAATGAAAATATTTCTGAAAGATGTGAGCACAATATTGGAAAACTATCTCATGTAGAGCAGATAAGATTTTGAGGTCCTTGAACATGCTTTTTCCAAAACATACAGAATTTTCTTATTTCCCTGAATTTAAGACTGTTTTGTCCTTCTCCTCGCTCCATGTTCATTGTGAATTGATAGTTGGGTTGCTGCATTTGTGAAGAAGTGTACAGAACTGCTCCACATTCGTGTAAACTTCAACTTAGGGGCAGAGGAAGTTAGGAAGACCAAGTATTTTATTTTACTCAGTGTTGGGTTCTGTGCCTAGGTAGTCTACCTACCAGCTCCACTCTTATTTCATTGGTCTAAAGTTACCATCATCTCCCCTGGTAGTCATGGCAATAATGCTTGCTGTATTGTTGTTGATTGTTGGGCTATGGCCTTTTGACCCATCCATCAGGTAGGGGCAGTAGAGGGATCCTTATTAAACTATACATTCCTGGGGGTCCTACTAGATCTACTCAATTGAAATATCTGGAGTCTGATCCAAAAAATCTGTCTTCACTGCCCTTTCCAGGTGATTCTAATGATCCCAAATGTTTACAAAACACAGTAGCTGTGTACTTTTTTGATTCATTTAAAAACCTACATGAAAAAGGATTGTCTTCCTCTCTACTTGTATCACTTGGTTAAGAAACTCAGACGAAATACTAACACATGGAGAACACCAGGGCTGACTGTCTCCCCGGATGCCTGCATGGGGGTAACAGAAACATTTAGAGAGCACTATCTGGAATAAAACATTCTCATAAATGTCAGTCCGAGGTAAGAAAGCAATAATGAATCTTTATACATCTTGTGTCAATTACCTCATCATTCAAAAAAACCCAATCAGACTAAAATCGGATGTTTCAACCCCAAAATTAACTTAAGGCATCCAGAGACACTTTTTAATGTTATAGATGAGAAACTTGAGAGGCAGGGACTGGAGCATGACAACACAGGTATTGGTTGGATCCGGGATCCAGATGTTCCAAGCAAGCCCAAGGCTCTTCCCACCATCAATCTATTTTCCTTCCTTCCCTGCCCCCTTTTCTTTGCTCATATCAGAAACACATTCCAACTTCAACTCTTCTTTTTCTCTGCCCAAGTGATGAATCCTCTTTTCCCTTCATCCTAAGTTTTTCTCCAGTGTCCAGAATTACATTCAACCCACATCTCTCTATGGAGGACTTTCTTAGTCTTTCAAAGTCACAGGTTGTTTGAGGAAAAAAAAAAGAAAAAAAAAAAAAAAAGACTGCTCCTCAAGCACTGTAGATAGTTTTTAGTTGGTCAGAATACATTTTTCCCCAAACATAATATTGAACATATCTTTAACATAAGCATTTCCTTGTTAGTTTCTGTTCTACAACCTTGCAGCTTGTGCTCTACCTTTGAGCAAATTGTTTATAGCTGACATTAAATCTCTTGAGATTCTTCTTCAAATAACATATTAGAATCATTTTGACCACAAAAGAAATGAACATCTTGTCATATCAAATGAAAGATTCCATGGGGAACATGTGCCTTCAGCATCAGAAATGTGGTTATTTACATTTCAGACAAGATACACTTTTTTGTCCCCCTCTCCACCAAGGTGAAATTATCTACAAATTGAATATCTTTATTTGGATGACAGGGGCTTACAAGAGTTACTTCCAATGGAAATAGAGAAATATGCACCTTGAGTCAAAACACTGATGTGTTTTTCATTCAGCAGAATTCATTTTGAATGATCTGAGTGTTTTATTGCCTACCTCCTAAACTTAAGGATCCTCAATAAAATTGGTCCCATATTAGGTGCTAGTTTACACCAGGCAAACATTCAATTGATCTTTTTAGAGTAGGCATTAGCTTAAAACCATGGTAAGAGCCTAGATATCCATCAACAGATGAATGGATAAAGAAGATGTGGTATATATATATATATATATATATACAATGGAATACTATGCAGCCACCAAAAGAAATGAAATCTTGCTATTTGCAACAACGTGGATGGAACTAGAGGGTATTATGCTGAGCGAAAAAAGCAATCAGAGAAAGACAATTATCATGTGATTTCTCTGATATGAGGAATTTGAGAGACAAAGTTGGGGGTTTGGGGGGTACGGAAGGAAAAAATGAAGCAAGATGGGATCAGGAGGGAGTCTAACTATACAAGACTCTTAATCTCACAAAACGAACTGAGGGTTGCTGGGGGAAGAGGTGGGTAGGGAGAGGGTGGTTGGGTTAGGGACATTGGGGAGGTGACATGGTATGTAAACCTGGTGACTCACAGACCTGTACCCCTGGGGCTAATAATACATGATATGTTAAGGAAAAAAAAAAAGTTAAAAAGATAAAAGAAAAAAAAAAGTAGGCATTAGCTTAATACAGATTCCTTCATTTCCAGGACTCTAATCTTTATTACCTTTTTCTTTAAACCTAAGGATGACTGAAGTTTTCCTTTTAAAACACCTACTTAACTTACTTCAAAACTCCTTAGTTGGGTTAACTATGTTTGGCATGGGTTTCTAAATTTAAATTTCAAATGTTACATGTAACGAATTCTCAGAATCTTAAACACTCGGTGTATAACATCAAACTTTTTCCAGATGTAATTTTCTATGATTTTTACTAATTTGAGAATCTCCAAAGGAAACATCATATTTTAAATTATACTTCTTAATAACTGAAATGAAGTTTCTTCCCTAGGTAACAATTCCCTGAAGGTTTTCATTACATCATCATATGTTTATAACTTCTTGTTAGATTAGGTGTCAGACCATATGATGAAAAATGTCTGGCACATGGAAACACTATAGTGAAACAGTAAACTAATGAGTCAGACTAATAATATTCAAATCCTGCCTTCTCTGTTTACTACCTGGCAGACTGCACAGATTTTTAAACTCTTTCTGTATCAGTATGACTGTTTTACTATTGTTGTTGCTTTATTAAGAAGATTTATTTTTTAAATTTTATTTATTTGAAAGAGAGAGAATGAGAGAAGAGAGAGCATGACCGAGGTGAGGGGCAGATGGAGAAGCAGACTCCCCGCTGAGCAGGGAGTCTGATGCAGGGCTTGACCCCAGGACTCTATCCCAGGACTTGATCTTGGGACGCTGGGATCATGATCTGAGTGGAAGGTAGATGCCCAACTGACTGAGTCACCCAGGTGCCCCTGTATGATCATTTTAATAGTATTTGCTTAATAGAATCAGATGAGGTAAGATGGTACCGTGCTTGGAACAGTGTTGGACAGAGTGTACCATATTAATACTACCCATTGTTATTATTTTTATTATTAGATAAGTAGGCCTATTATTATTATATAGTATAGTAATCATTCTATTATTTCATGCTATATTGTTATTCAAGTAAGCACTTGCTAATTATGAAATGATTGACTATGGAAATACATTCCTTTTACTGAACTATTTGAAGTTCACATTTCATTACATTGAAATAGACAGAGCTCTTATGGAGTATAAGTAAAGATTGGAAATTGCATATGGTTTGCATCTAAGTCCTTTTCCTACGAGATGGTTGAGGATTATAAGGGCCTGGGCTAGGCAGTGAGGACCTCTCAGGGTAGGGGATGAGCAGATAGAGTGACTTTTACTAGATCCTGGATTCAAAGCAAAGAGTTAAGATGGGAAGAGAAGAAAGCCAACATCTGTAAGTCAGGGAATCAAGCCACCAACAGAAAGTGCAGATGCCAAGGAACTGGAGAACCAGGGAGGCAACAGTAGAGAATGATGGGTCAGTGACAAGCCTGAAGTCACTGAGACAAATCCAGGGGTCAGTGCTAGCCTTATGAGACCTCATGCCTGGGCAGGAGGTTGCATAGACCGGGCATTGGTGCCTTCTGCACTTCTATTCCTGCCACTCTGCTTTGACTGCACCAAACATAACCTGTACTTGTCTTTTCAGCAAAGACACACGCTCAAGGTGATTTCCCTACCTTAAGAAAAAGTGGTATACATGTGCAACCTCATCCCCAAAAACAGAAAGCACCTCCCTCCGTAGCAAAAAGATAAAATAAACATTCACGTGTCCCCTGACAGCAACACATGTGTCAGAGTACAGCAAACAATGTGATAAAATCTTCAACAGAACCTGAGAACTAGAGGCTGCGGCAGATGCTGCAGCTAATAACTTTCAAGCATCTCAAAGATTACCTGAGGGAAAAGAAACAAACAAAATAACAGAACAAATGTCAGATCCATAAAATTGACTTGTATCTGAATGAAGGCATCTCCCGAAAGTGATCTTTATCTGAATCAGATTTTTCCTAAAGTGGGGGCAGGGACAAGGAATTCTAACTAGATCTTGCTCTTGGTATGTTGAATATTCATCTTGTGAAACAGAACACAATTTGCATAATGTGGGGCCCAGGTCTGTGTGCAGGAACACCCTTCAGGGAACTAGATGAAGCTTCCAGGATAATAAGAACATTTTCTAGTTCACTGCAGAGGAAATCCACAGCTCAAACTTCATTTTTTTTGACAGGATTTCCCAGATTTGCTCAAGAAAATGCCCCAGAGAATGTTTCTGCTTAAGTTGTGTATGTTTGTGTGTGTGTGTGTGTGTGTGTGTGTAATGTCTGTATATACATTTACATATAGTTTTTTGTTGATAATATTTACCAACAACAGTTTTAAGTAATTCACATGAATATGACATGCAAACCCAAATAAAACATTTTTCTTTGAGGCACCATGAATTTAACCTGTCAATTTCTGCTCAACGGATAGTGAAAAGAAATACTTTCATCTAGGTCTCTATTGCTTGGTTCTGTGGCAGAAATTCATTCTAAGTACACTACAACATGTGGACACAGCACATCTGAATGTGAATTATTTGTAAATAGTAAACATTCCAGAAGAAATCATATGGCTAAAAAGGTGCTCAACTTCTTGCATACATTATTACAAAACAGAAAGTCTTGCTTAGATTTAAATGCAATATGCATTTTATATTAGAAGTAGTTCCCCAATAAAACACAAACACAACCTGAATTCCTAGTTTTAAAAGAACTACTCTCTTTAAATTTTCCCTTTTTTAGAATTTGCATGAATTTTGTTTCTATTTACAAAATAATCTTTTACAAGAAACTCTCCAAGACAAGCACATTTCTAAAGAGAAATAAAAAAGATTATATTAACATCACCTCTTTCAAAATCACTCAATTTTCCAGACTAGTTCCAAACTAGTTCATCTTTTTTAATGTGCAAATGCACAACTTTAACAGGTCATACTACTTTTCTGCTTGATATACTGATATTATCAAACATTGATGAATAATGAATCAACAGCCCCTACGGCATTGTATAGAGATCAAACATTAAAGCAAAAATGGCAGAATCAATAGACACAGATCCTTTTCATTTCTGTTGCTGCTGTTACTGTTATTTTGCAAGCTATTGAATGAATGGCCAATATCTTTGGCATGTTACTTACTGATGGGTAGAGGTAACCTTCTCCATTCATGGCTATATACAACCCTGTCTTCACTCCCTGGATGGCAACAACGCGCAGTCCCACTGGTATGAGGTTGAACAGTGCTGCAAAGATAAACAACCTGTCACAAATGGGCTGGGATAAACAAAACCTTGCCATCATTTTTCCCTCCCTCATTTCTTTTATTAAAAAAAAAAACTGATAATCTTTGTTACAACCTTCTGAGAAGTTCCAATTAATTAACTTTTATTTCTCTTTATAACTAAGATGTTTCTGCAATGGATAAATTTAGCACTTGAGCTTCAATTTGTATACCTTAATGGTCTGCCTATAGCATTCCAAAGAACTGACAGAGTAATAAACAGAGTCAACCCTGGAATCCCGATTCTAGGATCACAGTGTCTGACCTCATTTGATACCAAAAGAGACCAGCTATGAAGATTCTCAAAGAGTGGAATTTAAAAAGTCAAAGTTCAATGCTTATTCTGGTCTTTCATGCAGAAGGTGTGCTTTATCACTGCAATGTAGGACAGGTCACATGTTAAAAAGGTAATTCCAAAACAGAATTACTCTTGCTGAACAAATATGAGATGCCAGCAGAGCCCAGAAAAGACGTGCACTGCCAATGTACTCAATTTAGAAAGAATTAATCATACTGAACAGCATGCACATTTTAGAGAGACATTTCCTTTACTAATATCTTATAAAGCTGTGAGTGATAACTAAAATAAAAGAGGGAAAAGTGTTCAATTTTACCCATCCAAGATAAAAACTCATTTATAGTTCCATGTTTCGTTTCTTCCCTTATTGTCAAGGAAAGTATTTTTATATATTTTTACATAGCACAGAAAGCAATGTTATCATTGATTTCTTATAAAGTCTTAACATTCCTTTAACACATTTCCATGCCAGGGTTATATGTTAACTCTTCAGTAGGTGTTCTAGCACCTTTCTTAGTAATAACTGCTTGATGGTTTGGGCGACTTTATTGTAGATATGTTTATAAGAGTAGTTAATTATCCACAGTGTGGTTATCTGCTCCCATGGTCTTAACTGAAGACTAATTCCAAGCAACTGGACCAGGCCTGAATAGGCAACGACAGCACTGAGATGCTGAAGTGAATAAGTAAACAAAATACCTATTTTAGGTTCTCAACTGTTTTCCACAAAGACAGATCATTGGGAAAACTGGGCCACATTGACTTCAATCCATGAGTCTACTCAGTACATAATTAAAAATGGACTTTATAAATTAATTTTTATTTAATTAAATAAAATTATGCATTGTCAGGCTGGGGGGGAATTATACCCTCTCTTTCAATTATTACATGTTACTGATCCCAAGATCTCAAGATGTCTGTGATGAAAGGAATATGGTGGGCCATGGCCATAGATAATTACACCTACAGGGATACTCAGAGGAGTGTATATGGTTCAGTGGATATTAGCTTTCATGATGCAAACTACTATTGAGACATCTTCCATGGGATTCTAGGGGCTTATGTTATAGAAGAATGAGGTTTATGCTCGCTCACTTCTATTAGTAAAACAGTAAACAGGAGTGGGAATCATTGAGCAGTTATGAGGTACTTGTGTCATTGTAACTCAGTATTCCTTCTTCTTGGGAGACGGCCACTGGCCAATTCCCCTCTTGGCCAGAACACCTAGACTGTCCCATCTGCCTTATATTTTGAAAGGATGGGCACCATAGAACAATTTCTGATTGATACGCAAAAGTTTTAGAGAAAAAAAACACAATTATATGACTGTCCTTGAAAACCATTCTAACTTAACCATTCAAACTTAACTATTCTCATCTTTATATACTCTTGATAGTATTTATAGGTGCCACATATTTGATATAGGCCAGATGTTATAATTCTAGAAAGTAAGAACATATGAAGTAACCAAAATAATGTGGTATAGGAAAGAGAAAAATTACAAATGATAGCCTAAAATGATCATATAAAAAATAGATTTTCCTTAGGAATTTGGTTGGGACCTGAATTATAAAATGTCAGTTATTATCATTTACAGAATGATAATACAAAGTGAATCCATATAACCACTTCCTGTGGAAGCCCGTTCAGAGCTGACCATAAAGAATTCATGGTGTTAATTAAAACTGCAGATATCCACATTAATTGAGGCATCATTTTATTTTTCTATTCTTCTTGTATTTCGTGTAATTATAAAGCAATGTCACAAAGCCTAGGGAAGTCAGAACAATAAAACGTTCATGCTACTTTGTTCTGTGGGACAGCCTAGTTTTCCATATAATGGTGATTTTCCATTCTGGCTATACTTTAAAACCAGCTGCATTTATAAGAGAGGACAGCCCTGCCCAACTGCGGACTAATTAAATTAAATAAGAATCTCTGGAAGAGAGATTGGGGTTTAGGGCATAAGGAGGTCTTTTTAACTTTTTTTTTTTAAAGTTCCTCAAATGACCCTAAAGGACAGCCAGAGTGAAAATCACCATCCCAAGGCCTGTGGGTTGGTGGTCACTGTGAGTGATGGGCAATTTTTACATATCAAATTATCAGGTAGAAATTTCTAAGATGATAGGGCTTGGTGCATGTGAGGTTTTAATATCGCTATAGTTACTGGCATATTGATATTTCTATAGTCATATTCCACATAGAGCATTTATTAAGTCTGGTAATGGGAGTAATTAAGTTTAAGAGCACAGGAAAACCTTGTGGCATCCCTAAAACAACGGGAGGGGGGGGAAATCACCTCTTAATCAAATGCCATAGTTCATGGTAATGCTAACCCTTAGTAGATAGATGGGAAGCTATATGAGTTTTACACGGATACACCCCTGAAAATGAATCTGGTGATGCAGTAATCTGGGTGCTCATTTCTTTCTGTGAAAGATCTTTCTAGGGTACATGGAAGCCAATAAGAAGCGGTCAAGTTGCTACAGTATCTTCTCTGTTTGGACCAATCGTCCATCATCAGCCGTCGTCTTACCATTTTTCCTCTCAGAAATTTCTAGATCTCAGGCTGGAAAACCCAGGGAGGACTTTAGTGTTAGGCTCACCTGCCTGCTGGCCTGTCTCTTTCTTCTCAAGTCATCTGAAAATTTTGACAAAGGGCAGCTTCGTAGGGTGGTTCTGACTTTACCTAGTTCTTAATAAGCTCATGTTTAGCTGTGGGAAATGAGTCCAACTCAAATCACGAAGATTTGAAGGTTCAATCCTCAGTTTTGTTGTTTGTAACCTCTACTATGGCATCAGGGTGACTCTTAGGGCATTTCTCTTTATTTTTCCTACTTACAGTTGACTAATTCTTATTTTGTATTCAAAGAATTATCAAAAATCTAAAACACATGTGTGAATTACTACATCATACCCTAATGCAAACCAAAAGGGCAATGTTCCCATGAGGACCTGGTTGCCAGCATCTTTATTGCTCCCCCCCTTTTTACAGAATATTGTTCACAGTTTATGGTTTTCTCAAGACTCATAAGATTGCTATAATGAACCAGAGAAGGAAATTATCTTAAATTCCACCTAAAAAAAGCTGTGGTTTTCAATTGCAAAGGTGATGGTACCCAAAAGTAGAGTTAATTAGTAACTCCCATGGCTTTTTATAAAGCTATTGTACTCCTGCCATGTTTTATTAAATTTTAGGGTCATGCAATTTTTATAGCCTTTTGAGAAGTGAATCTTTACCTCACCTTGTTTTGCTCTCTTTGCTATGTCTTTGCAAATGTTGAAATGGTAATAAAACTAACCTAATGAGCTAAATGTGCACAGAAAGTGCAGTGTAACTTGTAAGAAAAGCAACTGCGGCCCATAGTGGCCCTTGAGTGCGAGCACTACAATTTGGTTCTGGTTTGCTTGGACACAGGAGCTGCTGCTCCTGCTTCATTCTTCACCAGCATTTAAGGGGGATGAGAGAGGATTCCAAGTGTTGCTCCAAGATTCCTGTTCCTTCTAATACGGTTACACAGCAGGAGAAAAGAAGCCTTACACATTTAGAGAACAGAAGGTTGTATCTCTTTCAGGGTCTCAGCTGTCCAGTGTAGTATTGAATATGGTTCAGATAACCAGATACAATTACGTGTGTGTGCATATGATGTCTACATCTGCACATTCACAGTTTAGAAAATACTGTGCTGCTGATCAAGTTCTGAAGCAATATGCCGTAGAAGACAGCATCTACCTAACACTTCTTAATTCAGTATTGATTTCTATCATTAAAAACAACCAACCTGTTTGGCATTACAAAAAACAAAGAAGAAGGTAGAAAAGAAATGCATAAAACCTTTGAAGGAAATTATTTTTCTGAGAAGTCCAACTAAACAGCATTTTATATAGCTATGGTTTATTTCCTTTCTTGAAAACTTTGTCATAAGGGATGGCCTCAACCTCTAGGTCAGAATTTCCTAATTCTTTCAGGTATCAGAATTATGGAAAACTAGTCCTCACTCTCAGTCGGACTTTGGCTGAAGGAAATCAGAGAACACTGAAGACATCAGAACTTGTGAATCTCGAGAGTCCATAACCCCACAAGTATAAGACATAAGAAAAAGAGAATGCCTTTTGTCAAAGAATGGGTAAGGAGTTCAAGATAGAAGAAAATGAGCAGACATACATGTATTAGCTTGAACCAGAAGAAACTGACATCTTTTATTGATCAAAGATGGTCAAGTCCTTACACTTTCAAAAAGTTCAACCTAATAGCAAAATCCCAACAAGTAATCAAATGGTTGACATCAGTTTTATGAGTAAAAATAACTTCTCTTTCTTCCTTGTGCTTGAATTGCTTTACCTTCTCTTTCTTTAAATAGAAGGAGGAAATAAACAACAATGACAAAGAATCAATGAACAAATATGATAGAGAAAAGTTTAAAAAGACAAAAGGGCAACATAATAGACACAAAGAGAGAAAAAGGTAAGAAATTGAAAAGGAGGGAAACACAGACAAACAGAAAAAATTTAAAGTTGAAAGAAAAATTTTAAATGAAGTAAAGTCCAAAGTCTAAAGAGTAAACACAATGGCTGGAAAAATACTGACATTACACATAGGGACACCAAATGCAAAGGCAGTCTACTTTATGTTATTAGTTATTCTTTATGCTATTGAAAATTTGATTACTAGAATTGAAAACAGAAAGTGCCCGTAATTTGTGTATTCAAATCCTCCCTTCTTTTCGTGGAATGATGCTCTGTAAATGAAGGATAAATGCTAAATGGTTTAAATGATTCATATCCATTCCTGATCCACTAGTAATATGTGAATAAGTATTTCCAATAAAATCAGTTTTGCTTTTCATTGATTCTCCTGAGCAGTAAAAACTGTCTATTTTAGAACTGATGTGCTAAATTAAAAGGAATCTGATGCCAGTATAAACAGGAAATGGGAAAGGAACACACAGACAATTGAATAAAGGGGGACACCAGAATGAAAATACAAAGAAAAGTTATATATTAAAAATACCAAAATGAAGACAGACACTAATACAATAGAGGGTCAGTGGTTTTTCAATTAAAGACAAATCATCAGAGACCCAATTCTGTAAAGCAGTGAAACATTTTGTACAATGTCTTTAAACGCACAGAGCCTTCATGTCCTCTCTCTAAAAAAGATACTATCTTTTCTTGTTGAAGACACATTTGAAATATTACATTTCTATTCTTTGAAACAACTAATCCTTATAGCTCTTTAATTTCCATAATTATCATTAAAAAGCTACAGGTTTGATAAAAATATTTCCAAGGTAAACATGGATTCGTCTTTCATCCAAATGCACTAGTGTACTTACTTGACTTTTATGAAATGAAAGTAACAACAATGCTGGATCTGCCAATTGTTTTGAGAAAAAAAAAAAAAAGAGAGAGAGAAACGAATTATCTTAAAATGACAGGCTTTGTGTGTTGCTCTGTTCATGTTTTCATCCACGTGGTCTCAGTAAAATTGTGGATGGCCTTCTAGTGTGTAACATTCACAAAAATGAACCAACGTAACAAGTATTTGTAAATGTAGCTTAGAAAGTCATTTATGTAGCAGTGTATGTTCTACCGACTGTGTTAACGGGAGGCCTGAGGTCGTCACTTACTAGAATTAGTGCTGTCATCCTTGGTTCCATCGAGAGCTCCATCGGGGTGCATTTGCAAGTAGTAGCCTTGCCTGCAATATAACCTGGTCACTATACCCTTGAGCTGGGGATCTGAAAGGCAAACATAGTTATCATAAGCCTCACAACGTGTCACAATAGAGTTTCTTATTTCTTTTTCTGATTTTTTTTTTCTTTTTCAGAAGAGGGCATTTGATAGAAGTAGCACCTTTGATTCTGTGTCTCCCAGATTCCTCTGTATTCCTCTAACCTGGCACATACTAACCGTAGAAGGTCAGAAGCTGCATGTGTCAGCTGCAGAAACTGGGTCATTTCATAAAACTAACATGTGGATTTAAATGATTAATTAGAACAATTAAGCTACCAAATCTATTGGTGTAATTTTAGTTAAATCCTGAGCTAATTAGTTTAATATCATTCAGGATAGCCATACAAGAGTTTTGCAAACTTCTGGTTCTAAGAAGCCTTTAATAAGGCTTTTTAATGGATTTTTCTTTTTATTTAATTTGACCAGTAATCCCAAAAGGTGAAGAACCTGTATTTTTTTTTTTAAATCAAACTAGCATTTTGATATGCATTCTTAGGAAAAAACCTCATTATGGAGAATGTTTCTTTGATGTCTAAAGGGTCACTGTCACTGGCCTGGGAGCATCTGGTACTTATGCATGACCCATAGAAAAATGAGAAAGTTGATTTCTAAGCTCAAGGTAAGACACAACAACAAAACTCTGCTGTGAGATCATCTCTGTGACCATGATCCAGACAAATTAGACATATTAAACTGATGTATAACTAAAAAGGAGAGTGAAATTATTTGATTTGATTCTTAACCAAAAGGGCCAAGGATAGAGGACAGTGGGAGTTTATTAAAACGAAAAGGGAAATTATATGGTAACAGACTTCTTATTTGATGCATTGAAAAGATAACCAGTGAAGTGACTCAGGCTTTATAAAGGGCCAGTTGTACCTTTGAAAATAAATATTTACATATGGCTTTTCAAAGGTCATCCCCATCTCATGACTGGATTTGATGTTGGACATCATAGTCCTCACCATGGCAACTGGCACCTCTCCACTACTGCTGAATGGGACTTGCAAATGCGATCAGATCATGCTATCAAAACAGTAGATTGGTACAGAACAATGAAGTCGACCATCTTGTAATTGACAGAAAATTTGTGGATTAGCCAACAGGTAAAAACAAAAAAATACACATGCCAAAAAAAAAAAAAAAATGTTGTTCCAAACCAGAATACCCTTAGCCTTTTGTTTAATGCTCAAAAAATTAAAAAGAATGTCAATATCTATTGTCACGTACATATGATAGAACTAATAATTTCAAAAATAACCTTATGGTACACAGATTTTCTTCGAAGATCATATGAGAATGAAGAAAATCTGGGAAATAATGCATGAACACCACAGCATCACATCAGTCTGACTAAATATAATAGAATGTAGATGCTTCTAGAAGACGAGGATTAAAAAAAATCTAAGTGATTATTGGGATTATGTGACATTTGTTCCTTATTCTGTAGTATATACCTTTAAAATTCACACACAATTCTAAGATGTGCATTAGTGGGAAAATTACTCTTGTGCCTTAGTCCACCCATTTCTCAGTAAAATTGGGCTACTGACTCTCTAAGTATCAAGGACTTCTTTTCTTATTTATGCTGCAATGTATTTATGCTCATCACTGAAAATAAGTGGCATGGAAAAGAAGAGAACAAAGGTAAAACGGCAGGTTCTTAATTGTCATGATGACATACAGAGGATTTCAGAGATTGGTAATTCTTCTGTAAAACCTTTATGTTCTGAATGACTTACTTTTGAATTCTACATTTTAGCTTACTACATCTTCTAGACCTGAATTAAGTAGGTCAGGCAAGGCAGTACAAGACATACAACTCCCACAAGCTCCCTCACACTTTAACAAAAAGAACACTTTTTTTTTTCCTTTTCTATGATCAAAAAGACAAGGGATAACAGGTATTGGTAAGGATGTGGAGAAGGGGAATCTTTGTGCATTGTCGGTGGGAATGCAAATTGGTGCAGCCACTGTTGAAATAGTATGGGTTTCCTCAAAAAATTAAAAATTGAACTACCACATTCAGCTGATCCAACAATCCCACTTCTGGGTACACAGCCAAAGGAAGTGAAATCAGGGTCTTAAAAGAGATATCTACACCATATTCACTACAGCATTATTCACATTAGCCAAGATGCAGAAACATACAAGTGTCCATTAGTGATTGAATGGATAAAGAGAATGAGGTATCTATACACAACAGAATATTATTCAGCTTTAAAAAGAGGGAAATTGTGTCATTTGTGACAACATGGATGAAACTAGAGGACATAAGACTGAGCTTTTCGTCATGACACCTGATTTCTGATAAGGAAGTATAAGCAAAATACAAAACTTGTGTTTTTGAATTCTCACTAAATTTCAAAGAAACGAGATGAAATTGGGATCCATGTATCAAGTTTCACATTATTTGATGTCTTCTCTTTAGAAACCATAATAGCATTGTGCTCTTCTCAGGTGCCAGGCACTGTTCTTAGTACATCGCAGGATTAACTCATTGAACTCATCACAAATTACTTAACGGGAAGCCCACTTTGAAGATGAGGAAATGGAGACAGAAAGATGGAGTCATTGACAAGCATAAAACTGATAAGTGCCCAGCTGGGGGTTGAACAGGATCCTGCCACCATAACCACTAAGCTAGGTGGCCTCTGGAAGTTGAACAATGGACTGTAACTTTATAAAAGCCTAAAATAAAATGCAAACCAATCTTTTTTTTCCTTTTAAACTAGGTTTTTAAAGATTAACCATGGCTGTATCTAACCCAAATCCTGCACACTTGGAGCTGGATCTGTGATTTAAAACAACATGAAGTTAGAATCAAAGTGCTTGAAAATCTCTTCTACTATCTGCCCCACTTTGTCGTTGGCCACATTTCCAATAAGTCTCCACCTGTGCGATCCCCACCGAGGTTGCAGATCTAATCCTGTAGGCTTAAACTGGTCTAGTGCCATTCTCCAGAAGGTACTTGTTGCCTTGACTAGGAGACTCATGTGAACTGTCTCAGCCACTCACATCCACACTGCACTTGCTTTTGTCATTTCACTAAACAGTTGCCTGGTTCCTGCAGATTCTGTCTTCACAATCTCCCTCCCTTTCCCCTGTTCTAGCTTCACCACGGGAAGCACTGCAGCCCCTCCTGACCTCTCCTAGGTGGTCATCCCATGGGCAGTGTGCTTGTTCCAATCCAGCAGATCCAGCAACATGCAGTGAATCACTCACACGCCCCACAGCAGTGGGGACCCATCTTACCTGACCCGCCTGGTTTGAAAGTGCTCCATGCCAACCTCTGCACGTAGCCCAGCCTGGGTCCCTGGGGACTGTCTGCAAATATCCCATAATCTCTCACTTCTATCATGTCCCCTTTACCTATGCTCACCTGCATAAAGATGCCTCCTGGCCCTTCTGTGCACATACACCCACATGCATTCATCTTGGCACACTTAACTCCATTTCCTCCTTTCTCAAGTTCACCTCCATCAACTCTTCCTCTGAGGCACTTTTCTGACACCTCAGATGAGTTCAGATTCCTCCTCTGAACACTTCCATGGCAGCATTCTTCATAAGCATTACTCATTTTTAAAATATCAAAATTTTCCATTTTGAAGTGATTTTACTACAGTAAAAGTTACAGGAAATAATACAACCTACACCTATGTACCCATCATGCAAGTTAACAAGTCTTAGTATTTTGCTTTATAATTCATGATTTGAATTTCATGTTTATTTGTGCAATTATATGATTGATATCTGCTCCAAACTCTACTGTACGTTTTGTGAAGAAAATCAAAATGTATGATATTGCTCAACATTACATCTCTAGGGTCTAGATAAATAGGAGCTGGGCGATATAAGTTTTTCGAATGAATGTTGACAGTGTTAGAGTGTAATTTATCTAGTAATTTCATATATTGCTAATAAAAACTTGCAAAAATAACAAGAAATCCAGGATGGCAACAAAGTCTAAAAATTGTCTAAAACTTTTGACCGGGTAATTGTACTTGCTAGACTTGTAACTTAAAAATAAGTCTTCAGTGTTATAAACTTTTGTGTAATGACATATGTATATATAACATGAGCATGACTATGTAAAAATTATTATCCATGGGGGAAAATATGGGAAAGAATACATCAAAATGTGAAAAATTAATATATTTTGTTGGTTACTAGAATATATATTTTTCAACATTTTATTATTTAAAAGCTCTTGTATAATTTTATAATGAAAATGCAGATTTACTATTAACGCCTTTTGACAAAGAATGTGTAAAGATAACATTTCATACATACTTGCAAACAATATTGCATACATATATGCAAATAACCTAATGCATATTACTGTTGTAGATTAATTGGTGCCCCAAATTTTCAAGGATTCCACATATTAGTTTCTCTTTGTGTTTAGTCACATACCCACAAAACCTTCACTATGACCCTCACTTATAAAACTGGCCATTGTGTAATGTGGTCATTTATAGCTTGAGGTCACTCTTTCAAATAATTAAAACAGAAGAAAACAAAATCTTTCCTCAAAGTCCAGAAGTACAAAGCTAAATAATCATAATACAAAACAAAAGAAAATGAAACAATTTTCCTGAGAAAACAACCACATCAATTATATGTGGTCAGGCAAAGGTATGACTAACTTACTAGATCTACTGTGTAGAGGAAATCTCCACAGTCTTGACTCTCAATTAATAACTGAAGGAAAATAGGTATCTGAAATCACTTGCCTATTTTTAGCTAGCCATATAAAAATGCAAAAATATTTTTCAACCCATAAAACTGTTAGAGTTCTTTATTCTTTCTTAAAATACTTATGTATTCAGAATATTTACTCTGCTTAAGAAAATATGAAAACTTTGTCTTAATTACCCTTTTTCCTTGTATTTTCTCTTTTGTTACTATATAACATACTTTACTTGACATTCTACTAAAAATGTTTTGAGGATACTCCTTGTCTGAAACTCTGTACTAACTATGTTCTCTGACATTAATTAAAATAGAAATAATGAAAGCTAATGTGAGTGCATTTCAAGAAAAAAAAAAGTTTCATGATATATTAGCCTCAACACTCAAAACTGAAAGAAATGCAAATCAGTTCAAATGCCTTCAGATACAAGAAAAAATACCCAGCAATTTTAATTAAAACAATCCCTCTCAGAAGTGGTTTCATTTAAATCAATCACTGTCACAAATTGTTTTCATGCAATGTGCAGACTGACAAAAGAGAAATCGGGATAACCCTTAGAATGATGGATCTATTTTTAATCATTATTTAAATTGAAAAAATGCACAATATGGCATGTGTTTTTATATAGCAAATATAAAAATGTATATACATCGCACATACCATGTTTTTCTACACATAAATCTCGGTACAACTTGGCTATCAGTGCAGGTTCTTAAGTGTCACTCCTCTATTAGCTATGGAAAAAATCACATGTTTTTTTACAGGGTAAAAAGCCACTTTTGGAATAGACATTTTCATGGCAGATCTAATTAAATTTTGGCACTCCTAGTAGCAGAATATAGCATTGTGAATAATTTACCCAAAGCCATAAATTATCATATAATTCAGCCATAAAAATAAACCATATCAGGAACTTTTCCAAAGGGCTAAGAATAAAAGTGGGGTGAGGACACTAGTAAAATGATGAATAAACTAAAGGTATGTGAAAACCTGCTCTATCTTTTTGTTAATGCCATCCTCAGGATAGCATTCAATTTCCTCTGGAAATTGCCCCCATACTACCTCAAGGGCCTATCCTGCTAGGAACCTTGTTTCAGCTATTTCAGAGTGGTCCCCTAATCTACCACCCAATCCAGTGCATTACTATGTCTGTTCAATTTTAACTGTTGATTCTACAGCCTAGAACATGCTCTCCACCTCTGCCTACCAGAACCTTATGCTTGTAGGTACTAGAGATAGAATCTCACATTAAAAAAAAAAAACAAAAAAACAAAAAAACAAAAACAAACAAACAAAAAAACCCCCAGTTTTGCCCTCAAAGAGCTTGCTATCTACTCAGAGGGTTAAGGAAGAACATATAATATGGTTTTGTGCCAATTAGCCATGTCTGAAATTACTGGGTTTTTGTGTCTTCCTGTCCTGCAAATACATTATAAATCCCTTGCTAATTTGCATCATATGTTATTTAAAGTAGCCTATCACTATGTTTTGCATAGAGCAGCCCTTCAACAAATATCTAATGACTAAATTCATTTTGTTTGTCTTTAAAAGAATCTATATATAAGCCCTAAATGATATTCAAGGCAAGATGTATTTTGTGTAACTTATTTAAGAATTGGAGGAACAGGGTATGCTTGGAATAAAGATAAAGTGTGTTTTGAAATGGAAACACCAATAATTTTTTGAAAAATTGTTTTCCAAAACTATTTTGCCCCCCCCCCCAAAATCACTCTTAATGAAGTGTATTAAGGAAACAACAGTGGGTAGAGCCTTTTCTTAGGGAAAATATTTGAGAAGATGACTAAAGGGAAGGCATGCCATATTATCCTGCTCAATATTTGACCCTCAGCTCCAAGGAACAGACAGACCTAAGAGTGGTTCTTGGGATCCCTAATCCAGGGTTGAACTCTCACTAGCTTTGTGAATATCCAGTGTCTACAAGCTCCAAATAGGATGCACATCTTCAGAGCTCAGTTGAAAGCATCCCCTTCCAATACTGTTTTTCAACGAGGTTCTCTAATTGTAAGATCCTAACATATTAGAGACACATTGGTCCTCTTATGGTCCCAACATAATTAGCATTGGATGATAAAATCTAAAAATGTTGGATCTACTCTTTCCCTTTATTTATTCATCACTTACAAAGATGAATAATTATTAAACATTGCATTTTCTGGTTTGTTAACTTATTCCTTTTAAATTGTAATTATATATTTAAAAAATAAATTATAAATATTAATTATATAATTGCAAAAGACAATAAAAATTCTTGTGTATATTTTAAAAAGAAAAGGATATGGGGTGCCTGGGTGGCTCAGTTAGTTGGACATATGACTCCTGATTTTGGTTCTGGTCCTGATCTCAGAGTTGTGAAATTGAGGCCCTCATCGGACTCTGCACTGGGCGTGGGGCCTGCTTAAGACTTTCTCTCTCCCTCTGCCCCTCCCTTGAATACTCTCTGTCTTCTCTATCTAAAAGGAAAATATGTGTCCTTCAGTGACAACATTTGGGATTCAAGTCAATCGTTATTATCATTACACCTAGAGAAAGCTTTGTTGATAATATATTCTGTCATGGAGTCCTAATTTATGAATGACTTCATTTTCTCCTGGCCAGAACACATAGGTGCATATACAAAGAAGCACTATACCCTGCTTCATTCAGTGTGCTGATGTGTCACTCCGTGTGGCGTCGGCAACATTCACAAATATGAACACATTATTTATGTTCAGATTCTTCACCAAAGATATCAAATACTAAAAGAAACTTAATACTACTTTGAGGATATTTTATACCAACTTCTTTACATTAGTCTAGGTATCAGGAACAATCATGCTACTCGTTGACTGAAAGCAGAATATTTCCTAGATGTCCAAGCAAATGGCTAAACATTTTACTTAAATTTTCAAATGCTATTGTCATTGTTGGAAGAGTAGAATCAGAGATCCTTCAGTTTAGTTGCTATCTAAATGACATTTATTTTTTTAATTCTTTTTTTAAGATTTTATTTATTTATTTGACAGAGATAACAAGTAGGCAGAGAGCCAGATGTGGGGCTCCATCCCAGGACCCTGGGATCATGACCTGAGCCAAAGGGAGAGGCTTTAACCCACTGAGCTACCCAGGCGCCCCTATTTTTTAAATTCTAAATATACACTTGGTATTTGTGTTCCTAATGATGTTTTCAGATAAGTATCTCAGAGAACGGTTCAAAGTCTTAGCAATATATTTGCAATAAGTACTCTCCAGTTAAAATATCAGAATATTCCATGCTTAGTCAACTAGTCTCCAAATGTTCAATGATAAACTTCTATTTCTTAATTACAGGATTTTTTAATTAAGAAAACTACTATTGGCAAAAACTGCTACAAACCTCCTTTGGAATTCTGAAAGGAATCTCTGCCATCTTGAAGTACTCACAAGTTGGAAAGTGAACTTATGATATTTTTTTCACAATAATGACACACACATACACACACACACACACACCAATAGCAAAAAGTGGGGAAAAAAATTTTACTTGCCTCTTAAATGGACAAAATCACATTCTTTACTGTGATAATCCTTTCACTTCATGCTGCTCAACCAAAAAGCTATTTTATACTTATTATAAGATAAAATATAATTATATATTATAAATATTAATCGTGCCTCTCACTATGTTCTTCATAAAGTTTGAGGTTAATCAAATGTAACTGAATGGCTTGAGGAACAAAGGTCCAAGAGTACTGTTAACATTTGCTAATATTTTATAGTCACATACTATCATAATGAACAAATTTCAATGCTGGAAATATGACTGAAAAAGAATATGAATGCTATGTGAACCATAAATCATAATCTGAGAGAGCTTAATAATTGTGAAAACTTTCTTTAAAAAGTGACTTCAACATCTTGACAAGGACCAGAAGTACCCTTTCACATGAAACAATAAAAAATTGACATATTGAATTTTGCAAGATACTGGACATTAGGGAATGAAAAACAGTAGTCCCTCAGGTGGGAAATAAATAAGGTGAGTTCTATTTCCTGAGAGAGATTCCCGAGCATGTTGAAGGTAAGGTAGCTCAGTAGACTTTCTAAATTGAGGAGATTGAGCTGAGAGTCTGGGGAGACCAATGTAGATGGTATCTAGAGTACTGGAGAAGAGAGAGCTGCTGGAAGAGAGAACTTCTAAGACCTGTAGGTTTACATGAGAATTCAGTTCTGTACCGATCTGCAATTTATGTAAGGTGACTTCCCAGACTGGGGAAAACCATCTGAAAGTATTTGAGGTAAAACTGCCGCAAGAACACGCGGGACTGGAAATACTGATTATTCCCACCAGTCAGGCTGCAAAAATTAATAATTCATGGGGCACTGAACACAGTATAAGCAGGGTCTTGCCTCAAAAGTAGAAAAAAATTAGCCCTAGAATGAGCAGAGCTTCAGTCTCTATAAACAATTGTAAAAGCAATAACCAAAAAGAGTATAACTTTTCAAAGGAAAATAAGTGCATTCCAGAATAAACTCAAGAATATTTATGGGAATATAAAAATTTTGAGCCCCCAACAAAATAAAATTCAAAATATTTGAAATCAAATAAAAAATTACCAGCATGGAAAGAAGGAGGGAGATTTAACCTGTAACAAGGGGAAGAATGAATAAATCAAACTGACCTAGAATTTCCTCAGATGTTAGAATATTAGACAAAGACATGCAGTCATTATAACTGTATTCCATAATTCAAAAAGTTAAGTAGAGACATAAAAGACATAGTAAGGACCAAAAAATGAACCGCTATAGATGAAAAACACAAGTTGTAAAATGGGAGAAAAAAAAAAAAAAGACATGAGATGAGATTGTTTTCAGATTAGGAACTGCAGAAATGCAAGGGATGAATTTGAAGACATAGCAATAGAAATTGTTCCAAATGAAGCCCATAGGGAAAGCATAATTAAAAACAAACAGGAAAAGCTGACAGTCTTCCCTTTCAGAACAGGAACACGACAAGGATGTCCACTGTCACCACTGTTGTTCAACATAGTACTAGAAGTCCTAGCAACAGAAATCAGACAACAAAAAGAAGTAAAAGGTATTCAAATTGGCAATTAAGAAGTCAAACTCTCTCTTTTCACAGATGACATGATACTTTATATAGAAAGCCCAAAGACTCCACCCCCAAACTACTAGAACTCATACAGCAATTCAGTAATGTGGCAGGATACAAAATCAGTGTACAGAGATCAGTTGCTTTCTCATACATTAACAATGAAAATACAGAAAGGGAAATTAGACAATCGATTCCATTTAGTATAGCACCAGAACCATAAAATATCTGGGAATCAACCTAATCAAAGAGATAAAGGATCTGCACTCGAGGAACTCCAGAACACTCATGAAAGAAATCAAAGAAGACACAAAAAGATGGAAGAGCATTCCATGCTTATGGATCGGAAGAATAAACATTGTTAAAATGTCTATACTGCCTAGAGCAGTCTATATTTTCAATGCCATCCAGATCAAAATTCCACCTGCATTTTTCAAAGAGCTGGAACAAACAATCCTAAAATTTGTATGGAACCAGAAGAGACTCCTAATTGCTAAGGAAATGTTGAACAAGAAAAACAAAACTGGGGGCATCACATTGCCTGATTTCAAGCTTTACTACAAAGCTGTGATCACAAAGATAGCATGGTACTGGCACAAAAACAGACACATTGACCAGTGAAACAGAATAAAGAGCCCAAATATGGACCCTCAACTCTATGGTCAAATAATCTTTGACAAAGCAGGAAAAAATATACAGTGGAAAAAAAGACAGTCTCTTCAATAAATGGTGCTGGGAAAATTGGACAGCAACATATAGAAGAATGAAACTTGACCACTCTTTTACACCATACACAGAGATAAACTCAGAATGGATAAAAGACCTCAATGTGAGGCAGGAATCTATCAGAATCTTAGAGGAGAACATAGGCAGTAACCTCTTTGACATCAGCCACAACAACTTCTTTCAAGATATGTCTCCAAAGGCAAAGGAAACAAAAGTGAAAATGAACTTTTGGGCCTTCATTAAGATCAAAAGCTTCAGCACAGCAAAGAAATAGTCAACAAAACAAAGAGGCAACCCACGGAATGGGAGATGTTTGCAAATGATGCTACAGACAAAGGGCTGATATCCAAGATCTATAAAGAACTCCTCAAACTCAACACTCAAAAAAACAGATAATCAAGTCAAAAATAGGCAAAAGATGAACAGACACTTGTCCAAAGAAGACATACAAATGGCTAAGAGACACATGAAAAAAGGTTCATCATCACTAGCCGTCAGGGAGATTCAAATCAAAACCACATTGAGATACCACCTTACACCAGGTAGAATGGCCAAAATCAACAAGACAGTCAACAACATGTGTTGGAGAGGATGTGGAGAAAGGGGAACCCTCGTACGCTGTTGATGGGAATGCAAGTTGGTGCAGCCACTTTGAAAAACAGTGTGGAGATTCCTTAAGAAATTAAAAATAGAGCTACTTTATGAACTTGTAATTGCACTACTGGGTATTTACCCCGAAGATACAGATGCAGTGAAAAGAAGGGCCATATGTACCCCAATGTTCATAGCAGTTAATGGCCATAGTTGCCAAACTGTGGAAAGAACCAAGATCTCCTTCAACAGATGAACAGATAAAGAAGGTGTGGTCCATCTATACAATGGAGTATTATGCCTCCATCAGAAAGGATGAATACCCAACTTTTGTATCAGCATGGATGGGACTGGAAGAGATTATGCTGAGTGAAATAAGTCAAGCAGAGAGAGTCAATTATCATATGGTTTTACTTATTTGTGGAACATAAGGAATATCATGAAGGACATTAGGAGAAGGAAAGGAAATGTGAATTGGGGGAAATCGGAGTGGGAGACAAACCATGAGAGACTGTGGACTCTGAGAAACAAGGTGAGGGTTTTGGAGGGGGGGGTGGGGGGTTGGGTGAGCCTGGTGGTGGGTATTATGGAGGGCACATATTGCATGGAGCACTGGGTGTGGTGCATAAACAATGAATTTTGGAACACTGAAAAGAAATAAAATAAAATAAAATAAAATAAAATAAAATAAAAATAGAAAATCTCAAAAAAAAACCCCCAAACAAACAAAGCCTCAGTCAGCTGTGCAATAACTTGAAGCAACAAAATGCATATTTAATTGGAGTCTCCAGAAGAGTGTCAAGAGGACAAGAAGGAAAAATATTTGAAGAAACAATGGCTGAAAAACTTCCAAATTGTTGAAAGTATAAAACCAAAGATCCAAAGAGCTTAACAAACTGAAGACAGGAAAAATGACAAAAATACATCAAGACACATCTTGCTGAAAGTACTCAAAACCAGTGATAAAGAGACAATCTCTTTTTCCTCCAAAGTCAGGAAAAACATTACATACAGAAGAATAAAAACAAGAAAGATAGCAGATATATATATATATATACATATATATATATATTTTTTTAAGCAATTCAAGCAAGAAGACAACAGAGCAACATCTTTGCTGCATTGAAAGAAAAAAGTATCTTAAAATTCTAAAACAGTGAACATGTCTTTCAAAAACAAAGGTAAAATAAAGATGTTTTTAGACACCCAGAGGAGAAAAAGCGCATTGTCAGATGGATTTCATTACAAGAAATGTTGAGGGGAAGCATTCAGGAACAAAGAAAATGATACCAGATAGAAATAAGGATCTAGTCTAAGGAATAAGGAGCACTGGTGATGGTAAACACACCAGTCAATATGCACATTTTTTTGGTTATTTATATCTCTTTAAAAGATATTGACTATTTAGCCAATAGTCAATATCTTTTAAAGAGATATACATATAAAAGTCAAACACAAGACAAGAAGGGAGAATAGAGATATACTATACATACCTGAATATATGCCATACATGCTATTAGAAAGGCCCCACATTTGGTTTAATGCTCTTTTGATTCCATGTTGAAATTATTAGTAATTTTTTTAAGCGTAGACCCTGCATTTTCGTTTTTCCCTGAGCTCCTTGAATGATACACCCTGTTCTGTTCTTACATGTGACATCAAATGCATGATCCAATGAAGAAAACATTGATAAAATGAACTGTATAAAAATTCATAAATATCCTTTCTTCAAAATAAACTGTTCAATGACTTAAAGAGAAGTTACAGACAGGGTGAAAATATTTGCATATTTTTACTGAATAAAAGCTTGTATCCACTAATACATAAAGACTTAAAGCCCAATAGTAAGAAAACAAAGATTCCAATAAGATAAATGCATAAAACTATAGAGCATTTTATCAGAGAATTTTGTGGATGAAAAGGATGAGAAATTTTGTGGATGAAAAATGTTCACAAAAAGATGAACAACATCACACTAGTCATTGGGGAAGTGAAAATTAAAACCACAACAGGTTGGAGTTACACATATTAGAAGAATAAAATTTTAAAGAATGCCAGATCCATTGTTGGTAAAGATGTGGATAAATGGGAACTCACAGACACTAATGGGAGAAACAGAAAAGGCTCCAGCCACACTGGAAAGCTGCAGATTCTTAAAATGTTCACCATAAACCTGCCAACATAACCCAGCCATTCCCTTCCTAGATACTTACTCAATAGAAGTGAAAGCATATGTTCATACAAACACTGAATGTGAATGATTATTTGTAATTATTTGTAATAGTCCCAAACTGGAAACAACCCAAATGTCTATTCCAAAGATGAATGATAAACGGACTGTGGTATAACCACACGATGGAATACTACTCAGCAAAAAACAGGGAATGAACTATTGAAAAAGGCAATGAAATGGATGGATTCCAAAATAATTGTGCTGAATAAAAGTCACATGATTCTGTTCATACAATATTCTATAATTTAAACAAATACAAAATGACAAAAACAGTATCTGCAACTTCGGAGATTGGTGAAAGGCCGGAGGGGGAGGAGGTTAGGAGTGTCAAGAGACATAAGAAAACTTTTGGGGTGATGGACTTATTCACAATCTTCAGTGTGATTGTGGTTTTACATCAAACTCATAAAATTATACATTTTAAATATGTACAGATAATTTTACAAAAATTATACCTTAGTAATTAAAAATAAAAACAAAAGGTTAAAAACATCAATCAATTATTAGTAAAGGACAAAAGAGATTTCAGGATAAAAAATCTTACAGTGGATAAAAACAAATTATTTCATAATGATTAAGGAGTCAGTTCATTAATACATAAGAACCCTGAAGGTTTATGCATCAACTGACAGAGTTTAAACCACATGAAGCAAAAATCGATGGAGTCTCAAAGAGAAACAGAAAAATATAAAATTATAGTCAGAAATTTCAACTCTGTTCTCAAAAAAATTATGCAACAAATATACAGGAAATCAGTGAGGATATGTCTTAAGGCTTAGAGTATCATATGTTAAATTTAATATACTCCACTAAATCACTACAAACTATAATTCACTTTTCCTTTCAGAAACTAGAAATGGGATTTCCTAAAATTAAGGAATCTGAAAACTAGTATTTGACTCATTCCTGGAATTTTCACAGCCAGTTGGACCTACAGCAGGTCATATTAATTTGCTCTCCAACTGTTACTACATTAACTAAAACTGAGTATTAGCATGAAAAAGGTATGATGTTAAGGAATCAAGGGCATCTGTTGGAATTAAAGTATCCAAAGGCTTTCAGTGAAAGGTATATTACAAATAATATACGGTATTGCATTAACCATGTAAACAAGAACTATGGTAGATGCATAGTTTTATTAGCTTTCTTAAAAGAAATTGTCAAGGGGTAAACTGGAAAATGCATGAAAAAAATCCCCCATATGTGTTTAACTTTTTAACATACATTTGATTCAGGGCCAGGAAACATTTCCCTGAGTGTACTATGCCAAAAAAATAATCAGGACAGTAGCTGAATTTCAGAAAATCACTGCCTATGACAACTCCAGAGTTGAGGATCATGCATTTGAGAAACAGTATTTTGAAGCGGGTATAATCCTATTTTGTCTGTTCACATCCAGAGCTACGTAGAGACCTCCACCCAAGGAGCAGAGCTGGCTATACGAACAGTTGAAGGCGACATTGATAAGTCCCGTAAGGCTGCTTCCATTTAAGGAAGGTGCAGCTATCTGAGCTCTTCTTCCTTCTAAGTTTCTGCTTCAGACATTTGTCCTCCAGCTGCTTCTAGAAGGAGATGACAGTCATAAACTCTTTTGTAAACCAAGGCCACTCTGTCTAGAACCTCTAAAGCAGCAGGGTAGGGAGCAGGACGAAGGCATTGAAAGATACCTATTCATCGCAGTTGACATGGACACTTTCAACTAGAGAGGGAAAACATTTAAACCAAAGGTCATGAAGAGAAAAGAAAAGAAAACAAAACAAAACAAAACTCCTAGAAATCAATGTGGACGTTCCATAAAGGATGATGCAGAATTTAGCCTTGGATTTAGAATTCAGTTGTGACAAGGTCTATGTATATTGAAAACTCAAACCTTCTGCATAATTTATCAGAAAGTGGTGCCTCTTACCATTTTTATTTATTAAGGCTTAAAATAAGTGGCATTTCATAACAATTTCTTCAAAGAATCCTTAATGGCACATCAATCACTAATACTCCACAATATAGCTATAGGAATAGATCAATTCACCTTGAAAAACAAGAGAAGAAATCCTTCCCATGTTCTGCTTAAGTGTATTTTCAAAAGCTACAGTATTTAAATGGCTCATCCAACAGGCATTTCTTGAACATCTACTTTATTCCAGGCTGTCTGCTAGGAACTGAGAGAGACTTGTAGCCAAAGCAGATGGCTGTCCATTATCTCCAGCATCCGTAAGCCAACATATGATGTGGGTCCTGGAATGTTGAGGCTGCACAAACAGAAAGGGCCAACACTACTTTTAACAGTAGGAACAGTAAGAGTGGCCACCTCCTGAGCACATACGTTGGGCGGGAAACTAGTCTAAGTGCTTCATCTATATTGACTCATTAATCCTATAGCAACCTTTTGAGATAGGTGGCATTTTTATTTTCATTTTAGAAATGAACAAGCTAAGGCACAGAGGGGTATGTGTCTCACCAAGATAACAGAAGGATATGATGGAGCTGAGATTGAAGCCTCAGGGGTCTGGGTCTCTGCCTATCCATGCACCGTGCAGCCTGGCTCTGGTTGAAGACCCTTGTGTACTCAGAGCGACAGAGAGCGCAGGGACTCACTGAAAGCACACAGTGAGGGGACACTGACCGATTAGAGGGCAATGACTGACATGGCAGGCCTGGGTGAAACTACATTAAAGAATGTTTAATCGGAAGCAGGTGAATTTGGTTGTTTTGCAATATTTGTGGGGCTGTCATGAAGACAGAGAGTGGGATTATTTAGTCTAGATTTGGAAGAAGAAAATAAGACATAAGTAGAGTGATACCAAGATAGAGCCTGAGCGAAGGTGGTGATTGTCATTTCTGTGATCACTACTATATTCCAGGTGTCTAGTAGAGTGCCTGTATTATACTAGGTGCTCAATAAATAAGTGACTAATAAATGAATACATGGATCCGTAAAGGTGGAGAAATTTAGCTGTGCAGTGACAGAAAGAATCAACTGTCCTGCACAGCAACGATTTCCCTGGCGCTGAAGTGTTCAAGAAGAGATTCGTTGGTCGCCTATCCAGGGAACTGGGGAAAGAATTACTGCCTTGCATGCTCTAATTTCAGGCTGCTTTGGAAAAAAAAAAAAAATTCATCTGAAGATACAAAACAAATATGAGAAAAAGACAACTTTATTTTTTAAAAATGGAAGCCATCATCATTGGCAAAGGACCATTTTAGGCCAATGGTCCCTCCCTTTGCATGCATGAAGAACTATGACAATCTCCATCCCTTTCCTCTCTTGAGGGATCCGATTATGGAAAATTAGGAATTGAGGCAGAGTGGGTACTAGAGAGGAGGAGGGGGGTGGAGAAAAGGAAATTACTTCTTACTAAGTGGTTAAAGAAAAACAGACAGATCTTGTTTATTAGAGCAAAGGATTAGAAGACGGAAATCTACGGCAGTTGAAAGATTGAGAATGTTTGGATATATCATAAAATGATCTGTGGGATGTGGAGCTGCAGACAAGCCAGGCATATTTTAACATCAGTGACACCAACTCAAGTCTGGGAGAAAATTTGCAGATTGTGTATTCAATTTTCCTTTTTTTAATTTTTTTTTTATTTTTTGTATTTCAAGTTTCTTTAGCTTTTACTTTAGTTCATAAATATAGCTGGATAGTCACAGAATGCTCACTCAACCACTATTTGGACTATTTCCACTATTTGGACAAGTTCTGGGGTGCAGAGTGGGCAGAAGAAAGAGAAGGGGGGGTTGCTGGCTAAGGATCCAATCCTCATCCCGCCCTCCTCAGCCTTTCTGAATGTACATTTAAGTCCTGAGTCTTGACTTTTAAGTCCTTTGCTTAAAGTGGATTTATGGTTCATAGCTTTGGCATCAGATCTGTATTTTCAATTTCTAAAAAAAAAATATATATATATATATATATATATAATGGAAAAGAAAAGGAAAGAAACAAAATGCTGGGAAAGACACCACTTAGGGAGCACCACTCCATTCAGTGTATGAAGTTTCCCTTTGCCCAAAAACCTTTCTGACCTGAAACTGATCTGGAATGGGCCCCTGAAAAAAAATCAGTGTCCTAGAGAAGAGCCAGAAGCACTGGAGCCTCAGAGGAGGATGGTATCTGGAAGGTTTGCAGTCATAACTCAGTGAGGCTGGTCTCAAATGACAGAATAGCACAAGCAAAACAAAAAGCAAAACTTTGAAACACTATCCTGAGAAACACCACTTAGCTATGTGCATGCCCATGCCTGTTATTTGCTCTTTTCTTTTACAATATAACTTTTTAGGGAATAGAGATTCCAACATTTTCACTAATTTTAAAATTTTGGTTCAGTCCTTCAGCACACATGTACAGAACCAGATTTAAAACTCCTCCTTCAGATCCAACTCCATACAAAAGACCCAAATCCAGTAAAAAGTTTCTTAGGGAATTTACAGCTTTATGTGGACTTCAATTTGGATGGGATAGAAAATAGATCAATGATAATAAAACACTTAAATATTCATTCAGAGAATACCACCAGCCAAAGAAGAGGAATCATTTATAATCAACTGAAACAAATGTGGTGTAGACATAATTACTAAGGGCTGGGGGCACCTGGGTGGCTCAGTGGGTTAAAGCCTCTGCCTTTGGCTCGGGTTCTGATCCTGGGGTCCTGGAATCGAGCTCCGTATCAGGCTCTCTGCTCAGCAGGGAGCCTGCTTCTCTGCCTGCCTCTCTGTCTACCTGTGATCTCCGTCTGTCAAATAAATGAATAAAATCTTAAAAAAAAATTACTAAGGGCTGGTCATTCTATTCTAGGTGGTTAGTGGAAAGCCTTAGAGGGAGTGTGAGGTGTGAACAGAGTCAAAGGTCAGAGATGGCCAGGATGTGGAAGGTGGACCGAGTCAGGGGCTCTCCTGGTAAGGGGAATGTCCCCGTGGGGGAAGTAGTTTCTGCAGCCATGTTGATGGGCAGGAAATGTTTAGAGGGTTTGGGGATAATGGCACACCACGCTGATGGCAGTCTGCAGGCAGCTCTGGGCATACAGGAAACTCAACCTGAGCAGTCGGCACACTAAAGAGTGCAGAGGTAAGGAGATGTCATGTCTGTTTCTGCTTAATTGAGAAATGATCTGATGTTGGGACATTTTAGAGAACATTATCCACCGTAGATCACTACTCTACACACAATGAATGCGCAGTAATACGAATGTTGAAAAGATTAAACCTGAGAAGCTCATTTGATTATGTTTCTAAATTACCAAACCTAGAATTCGAAGCTTTGCTGTAGAGAATGTTAGCTGTGTGCATGTGTGTGCGTGCACATACGTGTGTGTGTGTGTGTGTGTGTGTGTGTGTGTGTGTGTAATGAAACATGAAGACTGATTCTGTTAAATGCTATAACCTTAGGTCTTTAGATCACTTAAGATTACTATGCTGGCACTTCCACAGCAGATTAATTTAAATAATACTTTAAGCAAGCTTGCTCTATTGCTTCATGAAGATAGATACACAAGAAGATCATTAATAGGGAAAAAAAAAAAAACTTTGAATCCCTACCAATATTCCTCTGAAATGTGCTCATGTCGCTAAACAAATTGCTGTAATATCTCCCCAAACAACCCAAAGATGACTTTAGAAGGTCACATATTCTTTTGAGGTTACCTCCTGATAAAAAACAGCAACAACAACAAAAAATACTTCTTAAAAGATATATTTCTACTTGCTTATGTACAATCATGAGAAAGCCTCAAAGGGAGTATCAATTTAAAACAAAGTTTTACTATCATTTATCATGAAAACACATTTGGTGTAAAAACAGACAAGAAAACAGACAAGAAAAGTCTGCAATTTCCATCTCCTCAGATAGCTATTGTCTTTATTCATGTACTAAAATATTTGAAGAAATACATTTGATGTAAATTTTGTGTCACACCATCGGGACTGTCATGTGGGTTTTCTGGAGTTATAGAATTATTCTATGCCTCCAGAGTTAATCATGGGATGCAGAAGTAAAGAGAAAAAACAAAACTGAATACGTTTACAAAACCACATTTGGAGAATTCCTCCATTTCCATCTTGGGAAACGAACAGCAAACCACGGATAAAAAGTGAAGTGTGAAGGTGATGTTTCATCAGATGAGAGAGGAATGAAGTTTTACTACATGCTTATCTGACCTAGAAATTTTAATGCATGCTGTCTATTTCAGTCTCTAGCGCACGCATTACCCATGGAATTACGAAGAACATTTGAATCTCAGAGCATCCGTCATTTCCTATTATTGCTCCGCTAGCAAGGGATGGCATTGATACTAAATCGGACATGTGCTGGGCTTTGAATGAGCCTTTGCTTTGTGGAGCTGTTATGTTTACACATCGACATATATACCATACACATATGCATTCGGGCTGGTTCCTTGGCCTCTACGCCCTGTATCAAGGCTGCTTCTGGATATGCCCTGTTATGAAATGGTCTCTTATCCTCCCCATGGGGAAACAGTCTTTATTTCCTTGATTTGGATATTTTATGAACCCATCTTTGTTGAGTTTTAAAACTCAATTTATTTAGACAAAACAAAACAAAACATATGTTCTCTATAGTGAAAAGTATTCCAGTTAACTTCTGATATAAATCTTAACTCGTGCCAAGGCCTGAACACAAGGTAAAAAGTCCTTTTGTGCAGATTTCAGAGCCCTTCTTAAGAGGAGGTTTGGCATTCTTGTTTCTGTCCTCATCAGTTCATGTCTATGGAATACCAGTAAGTTCCGTTTGCAAAAAGCATTTCCTGGCTCACCTGAGAAAACACTGATCTTGTGAAACGGACTAATTCCAGCTTCTTGGGACTCCTCTATGAAAGCTGTGTGTCTGCTTTGCTCTGCAGTAGACCAGGGAGAGCCGTTTGGTGCCTGCTATTCATTTAAGTCCCTCCATTAAAATGAGATCTGCAGTTCATAAGTCATCCCAGAAAGACAAAGCTTTAAGTAAAATTGGAACTAAAAAAAGAACCTTCAAATCTCAAAGGGGACAGCATAAAATAGATTATAACAATATGGATTGTAACAACAATGCTCTACTCCCACACAGCCTCTGCTCTGGAACAAAATGTCTCCCAGTCAGAGACAGAATTTATGGCTCCATACACTCAAAAGGGCAGACGAGATCCCGGGGAACACCAGAACTACCCTGATGATATCATGCACAGCAAAACATCCAGCCAGACTGGTGCACATGCTTCCGCCAACCCTCCGCTCAGGCATCTGCAGGACTGACTCCATATAGGATGGGGTTTGGTGCAAAGTGGAGCCAGTTACTCACTCTCTCTCTCTTCAGATTGGTGAGCTGGATCAGTGCCTAACTTTTCAGAGTCTGTTTTCTCATCTCTGTGAACACAAGTGAGATAACATCTACCCATCAATGCAGGACCACAACAGGTATATAGGGATTTGGGAACTATAGCTGGCATTTAGGAAAGGGTAAATGGGGTTAAATTTTCTTGCTCTTCTGACATTGTCATTGCTCCTTTTGTAGGAATTTAAACTGGAATATCTAATATCCAAATCTTTGGTGAAATTGGAAGCAATAATAAAGAGAGATGGTAGTTTGTAGAGAGACACTTTACCCTCTGTTCTGCATGTCTTCCCCTACAGGAGCCCCACCAGTCACCATGTTCTAGATGCCTGCACCCTCACAATGCCCTTGCCCATCCCCCTCCTCAGAGGTGTAAAAAGTCACCTGATTCTAGAGCTTCCCAAATGGTCCCCTGCCTACCAACGTTCAGATAGGAGCATCCCAGGAGAACTTTTCAGAGCTGCCTCTTTCCAAAAAGCACCCTCATTCCTAGAGATATCAAGATGCATTCTTCTCCTTCCCTGCCTCTCCATGCTTCCCACACTGAGGGAATAGCCCTCGTGTTCTGCTCTGTATATTCCAATACGAAATAGTAGGAGTGTGGGTAAAGGTAGTAACTATAATAATGATAACCACCACTTAGTCATTACTCAGTATGTGTCAAGCACAAAACTCAAAATTGTATAAACATTACTTAACATGATCCTTAGAAAACCATTCAAATCAATAATTATTACTTTAATTTTATTTACTTAAATACGTATGTATAATTTGAGACTTAACCAGATAAGGGATTTGACAATGTTCGCATAGTACATTGTAAATCTAGGTTTTGATTCCTGTTTGCAAACCTGCTGGATGTAGCAGTAAATAAATATGAAGTTTTCATTTATTCCATACCAGTCACAGAGCTATCTTCTGATCTAGTTTTCTGATGGCGCACATGAGAGATGGGGAAGAAGACGCAGAATAGAGCTTTACATATAAGCACAGAGCACAAGAGTATGTATGTCACAGGCAGAGGCTGAGCCATGGACAAAGAAAAGTCACCCATTTATTTGATAGGACTTATAGTATCATTGTTAATAGTATCAATGGCTAAGGTTTAAGATATCTAAAGTTTGCAGAGCAGGGAAGAGAAAATAAGGAAATGGACAGCTCGCTGTCAATACAAAGATGCAAAAGAAACAGCTGCTGTTTTATTTTCTGTTTTTAAAAATATGGCCCTTATTCAAAGTCATCATTTTCCCCTTAGGAAAAGCATCATATGTTACAGAGAGACTTTTGATATGAAGGTTTCCATATAAGTTCTCTTTGTGCATTCCTCAAAAAGTGTTTTAGAAACAAAGGAAAATGGTCCTCGCCCTAATTGTTTACCATTTAGTCACATATATTATTTGGGCATCAGAAAAGGCTTAGTAAAAGCTAATTAAGATCAAGACATTCTTAACTTGATAATTCTCTTAACAGCAGAGAGGAAGTGTCTATGCTTTGCAATTACGTGGGCCATTGAACACGTGAAGTAAACGGAATTAAACTTGTTATGACTCACTACCATGCCCCCAAAATACCCCAGTCCCAGTGTTATCTGGTTTAAGGGAAAATGAATTTGCAGAAAACAATGAGGTACTTTGTTCCCGAGTCCCCAGAATCTCCAGGAACAAAATCTGCGGTTTGAAAGTACACTGGCCTTACCACCATGCAGTGGGAAGAGCCCTGGGGGTCAGCAGGTGTGGGCTGTCTCATTAAATCATAAGCCACAGCCTCCCAAATCTCTCTGTGAAGTGGACATCGACATATTTGGCCAACCTACATCACAGGATGCTATATGAAACTCATACATTATTTTAAAGGAGTAAGGAGCAAAATCAAGAAATGAGGCTGAAATGGTGGGGAAGTGCCCAAAGCTTATGTTGAAAATGAATTCTATCCTGAGACTATGGAGGTCAATAAATTAAAGCAGGCAAGTGACAAGATCCTGTGAAGATGCTTAAAGTCCTGCTGTGGCCACCCGACTGTCAGGTATGATAGAAGCAGTTGAAATACCATCCCCGTGACCATGTCATAGCTGGCCTTTTTCTCAAGTGACAGCAGTGGGATGGTGACAAACGCACAGCTGTGAGAGGTATGGAGGAGGCAGAAATGAGAGGATGAATTCTAACAGCAGCTTGCTCCCTGCGCTGACGGGCTACTGTTTAAAGCTGGCCCCTGCATCTCTTCCAATGGCTATTTCCTGTTCACCACCATCCCCTCTCCATCCAGTACGTCCTTTCGCAGGTGTTTCCTGGCCTCTGCATCTGGAGCAGCATGAAGCTGACTTGCTTTACGCTCTCACAATACCTTATGCAAGTGCTGTTGTTGTGTTGACTGTGTTGCTTTGTGATTATCTGTTCATGGGATGGTCGGTGATCCGCAGAATAATGGTTCCCCAAAGGTGTCCACATCCTACGCCCTGATATCTATGAATACATTACCTTATTTGGCAAAAGAGCCTTTGCATAAAGAGTTAAGTTAAAACCCTCACCATGGTGACATTATCTTGGATAATTTAGGTGGATTCAGTGTAATTCCAAGGGCCTTTATAAGAAAAGTGAAAGGAAGATATGACTATGGAATAATTATTGGACAGGTGCAATGTTGCTGACTTTGAAGATGGAGGAATAGCCACCTGCCAAAGAACCCAGATGGCCTCTAGACGTCTGAAAAGGCAAAGAAATGGATTCTGATCTAGAGCCTCTGCAGAGGAATGTCGCCCTACTGACACCTACTGTATTTTAGCCCCGTGAGACCCATGTCAGAATTCTAACCTACAGAATCATATAATAAATGTGTATTGTTTTAAGCCACTGCATCTGTGCTAATTTGTTACAGTAGCAATACTAAGTGAATACCTGTGCACCAGACTGTTAGCATCTCAAAGGGTAGGACTACATCTTCCACCCCCTGAGGTATCATATAGGTAGGTAGCCCTCTGCTCGTGAAAGCACTTTCATTGACTACCACGGCCTCCCCTACCTTTCCTACCCTTTTAAAAATCACTTTCCTCCTTGATGAGATATGAAAAAATAATTAAGAAAGACTGTAATGAAAACAAGCTTTGGCTTCCTTTGCATTTGGAATGGCCCTGGAGCATTTTAAAGGTGCTTTCACACATCTTAACTCAATGGAGATTTACTCTCTCCAGCTAAGACTGGATTGTATCCACAGGATGATTAAAATAATGTACAAATATGGAAGAGAATATTAAAAAAAAAATAAAATGGTTGTGTTGCACACAAAAGTAAAGTGTTAAACTTGCTTTTGTGGGATTACTGTAATGATCTTTTCATAGCCAGTACTGCTATGGAAGGACCACCACCTGCATGGGTCTTAGGGTTATAAAATAGTCACAATGGACAGTATCTTAGGAGTTACCTACTACTGCAGTGAACCCCCCAACTTTCAGAGGAACTAAGGCCCATCTTTGTCTGAAGTACAAGGGAGCAGGGTCAGAAGGTCCTGTCCCTTACCCGGGGCTACTCGTCTGAAAGTGTGAATAGGGAATGTCCACTCTCACTTACCACCTGTGTCAAGACGATCCTTCTAACACATTATATTGCTTGCCACATACCTGTTCACAGAATCTATCGTCAATTACCGTAGAGTGGGTTGGGAAACTGAGCTTCTCAAACTTCCTATGATGGTTTTGGGTATTTAATAAGTTTTCTCTAGACTTTAAGATTTAAAAAGAAGGAAGATGCAGAGAGATTCTACTCAGTAACAATGGAGCAGTCATGCAGACTCAAATATATTTGAACTTTTAATTTTGCCTTTCTGGAACCATTTGTATTTGCATCATTGAAAGCCTCTTGTGGAAAAAGAAAAAAAAAAAACATATTAATTCTACTGTAACCTGAGACAACAATGTAAAATAAACAATAAAATTTCTTTTATTTCCCATTTAAGGACCATATAAAAATATGAATATATCCAGCATAGAACTTTTTTTTCAAATCATTAAGCCTGGGACTTTTAAATTATTTTTTAAATATATCTTTGATATTTCAACTTTAGAGATTCAGTTAATATTAATATTTATCTCTGGATTTCCTTTCCTAGATTAAGGTCTAAGCATACTTCCTTTTGTCAGAAATTTAATGTGGGTACACACTTCAGAGATCTTACACACCGTTAATCTCTTAATGACTGCTTGGGAAGGATCATTTTACTTTTTCTGACGTATATTAAGTCATATTTTTAAAGAACTCATTGGATTGTCAGTGATTTTCAAAGTCTGATCATTTCATTTCCTTTCAAATGCCTTGAATCCTTTACAAATACAAAGTGAAGGTCATCAATTTCAGTACATGATTCTATCAGGTGAAAGGATTTATGTACTTTTCTGCTTCTCCCTTTATTTCCTCCCCCTCTTCATTCATTCAGAGTTGGTTTTGCAGAGTACAAATGCCCTGTTCTTATTCTGGACACACGTTCTTTCACATTAGGCAAAGAATCATTCAAATATGTGAACCTTTTAAAGGTAGGTGAAAAATAATTACTCTCATTAAAAGGGACACTGAGGTACAAACACAGCTGTCCAAGAGAAGTCACTTCAGCATATGAAAATGTAGAAGGTGAGAATGCATCGACATGTAAAGAATCCACTTTCTATGCTTTGCATTAGGAATTAGAAAGGGTGACATCTGAAGTCTGATCATCAAAAGGCCAAAATGTGGAGGGAAGGATTTGTGGGAACTATCTGAGGTACCTAGGCATATTTTACACCACAAATGCTCCAGGGATTCCCAAATATTTTTACTTAAATACTTTCAGTGGTAGAGGAAAGTCAGTGGTCATGTTTCCTGGTGAATCTGAGGTATGGAGTCCCAAACAGCAGCTGGTTCGGTGGAGTTCCTTTGGAATCTTGATTCTACCCCAATTTTTTTAAATTTGAAAGTTTATTCTAGTCAATAATCAGTTTTCATTTGATATAAAGTATTTTTTTAAAGATTTTATTTATTTATTTGACACACAGAGAGAGAGAGATTGTGAGAGAGAGAACACAAGCACAGGGAGTGGGAGAGGGAGAGGGAGAAGCAGGCTTCCCGAAGAGCAGGGAGCCCGATGTGGTCTTGATCCCAGGACCCTGGGATCATGACCCGAGCTGAAGGCTTAATGACTGAGCCCCCCAGGCGCCCTGATATAAAGTATTTTAAATTACTTGTCATAACTAAAATTGATGTTGCACAAAGATATACTTATGGGTTCTCATACTCTGATATACTGCTTTGTTCCCCAAGGATATCACCCATTTGCAAAGGATGCTAGCCAGGCAGAAAACATTTGTGTGTTATTAAGGTGGAACAATAACACCCCCTGAATATTTTTATTATTTTGAGTTCATGGCACCATGTCAGTCTCCTCTACATATTTGCCTTCTATTTCCAAATCAATCCTCCTTCCACACCCCATACAAAATTTAAAACTATCACTGACTCTAAAGGGTTGTATCTTCTCTTTCCATACTTGCCTACATTCCAGAGCTCCCTTGGCATTTTCAGCATCCTTTGCATTTCACCTCTGCTCATCTAGCATCACTCTCCTGGCATTATGCTGTTCTCAACAACTGTATGGGCACCATTCACAAACACTGGGTTCTAATAGTCAGATTTTCTCATAGTGTGATGAGCCAACAAAAGATTCCAAACAGGATATAACTGCTTCACTAGAGGGGTATATGAATGGAAAAGAAATCCACTTTGAAAAGAGATAAGAAATGAAGTCAGATCCTTTCTCAAAGCTTGGGAAAGTTACTATTTTTCCTGTGTGTATGGAGGTACACATAGGCAGACACATGTGTGGATCTCTGTGTGTTACATCTGAAATGGTTCAATGCTGTGTCATATCCATAGCACATCAACACAACGAGTTAAGAGAATTCTTTCTTATCTGGCTCTGGCTATGAGTAATCATGAGACCATAACAGAGGAATTCACATATGGAGGTACTTGTGGGTTACCTTAGCTATAAAATATGGTGATAGAACTGGATGACTTTTAAAATTTCTTCTGGGCAAGACATAGAAAACACACTATAACTCAAATAAAAGTAAAAAATAAGGAAGTAAATAACCAACAATTTTTCCTTTTCCTCCCAATCCAGATTTTCAAATTGGTTTCTATTAATGTTCTTAAGAATGAAATTAGAAACATGATCTTCTGGGAGACGTGTTGTTATGTGTATAGAAGTGAATGGCTCTGATCAAATAGATATGTTGAATGTTTTTACCAGGTCCAAAGTTTGTCCCTCACTATGTGCATGAAGTTTGGTTAAATTACCAAATTTAAATTTGGTCTAAATTACCAAATTTGGTTAAATTACCAAATTTAAATCACAAAGCAGTCTTATGTACATTTATCTCATTTGAGTCTTACTTGTGAGTTAAGCAAAATAGACATAGTTACATTAACGTATTTGACAAATAAGGACTAAAGGTTAGAATGATTGAGTCATTTATTTAGAAGTACACAACTCTAAGCTGAAGGAACTTTTCAAGACCAAGGAAGTTTGGAATGGGGCCTCCACTAACACCAGCATCAAATTGTGTCAAAGAATTCATTAGGAGTTAGAGAGGAGAAGGAAGTTGAGGGAAATTGGAAGGGGAGGTGAACCATGAGAGACTATGTACTCTGAAAAACAACCTGAGGGTTTTGAAGGGGCAGGGGGTGGGAGGTTGGGGGAACCAGGTGGTGGGTATTGGAGAGGGCACGGATTGCATGGAGCACTGGGTGTGGTGCAAAAACAATGAATACTGTTACACTGAAAATAAATTTAAAAAATTAAAAAAAAAATACTCTGATTTCCTGTCAAGACTCTCCCAACCTCTCCAGAGTATTTGTTAGTAAGAATAAACTTGTTGCAGAGTATTTATAGCAGCCTGGAGCATGGAATTCGCCTTTTCATCTTTTTTGTAGGCTTTAAGAGCTAAGCCAAAAACAGGACACATCTTTATATTACTCTTTGTGAGGTAAACCCATGTGTTTTTTAACATTCTGGAAGGTGGTTTGGTAATCTACAATTTTCCTACTGTTAGCAACTGTCAGAGAATGAATTTGGAGAATGAAAGAATAATTCAATTTTTACAATAGAACACAATAGCCTAAAAATAATTCCAGCTAACAGTATTAGTAGTATAATAGCACAGCACATGCAATATACAAAAGATATATATCTAGAAAAATTATTGACAAAAATATCCATCTTTGTCCCAGATTTTATTAGAAATTAGAACTGAAAATAAATTTTAGTCAGTAATGTTTTAAAAAGTCAAGTCAAATCAAAAGATGGTCAAGCATTTCTTCCAACATTTTCCTCCAAATGACTTACAAAAATATATGGAACTTATGATTTGATCATACCTATAAATCATAAAATCCCTCTTCGTTTTTGTCAAGATACTGATTTTCTATCTTCAGGATATGGTGATTTTTAAAAAAAATTTTTTTAAAGATTTTATTTATTTATTTGACAGAGATCGCAAGTAGGCAGAGAGGCAGGCAGAGAGAGGGGGAAGCAGGCTCCCCGCTGAGCAGAGAGCCCGATGTGGGGCTCGATCCCAGGACCTTGAGATCATGATCTGAGCTGAAGGCAGAGGCTTAACCCATTGAGCCACCCAGGTGCCCGAGGACATGGTGATTTAAAAAGAAGATAATATTTCCTAATTGCCAGTTTCTCTGAGAACTAGGATTCAAAATTTGGAAAGCAATTTTACCTCTGTTATGACCAACTAACCACTATAATATCAACTTTCATTCCATATATGAAAGCTAGATACTTTAAAAAAGAAAATAAATTTGATTAAAGGTCTTAAAAAGCTTCCCATGGGAAGGACTTGAGGGGCCAAATCTAAAAGAGAAAGAAAAATATGGAGGTGAGCACGTATTATACACCATTCTTCCTCTCAAGAATTTGCTGTTTCAGAAGTAGAGAGAGGAAAAAGTCTGAAAATCAGAGCAAGGCTTTTGATAGTCCACAATGCTGGAGACAAAAATTGGAGACAAAATTGAAGATTAAATTGGAGCTCCAGCATGCCAATGAGTAGTGCCCTTGGTAAACATCCAGGATTTCAATTGGAACCCCTCCAAAGCTATTCCTTAGCCAAACAAAACAAAACAAAACAACAACAACAAAAAAACTAGAAATAGACAAGCTAACACACACACACACACACACACACACACACACACACACCCACCCACCCACACAGGAAAGCCAACTTCAAATATATTTCATATTTGAATAAATTGAGGTTTTCTGCCCCTACTCTAATTACCTACACACACAAAGAATGTCCTCTCTGAGGTAGATAAAATCATAGACAGTTTCTACAGATTTCTATCCAAAATGTTCAACACTCAAAAACTGCCAAAATTATGAAAGGAAACAAAAAAGATCCAAGAGAAAAACAGAACGAAAACAGATGTTCTGATCTCCCAGATAGGAGTTAGCAGACTTAGACTTTGATGTACTGTGATTAATATGTTTAAGAAAATAGAAGACATGATGGAGATCTAAACAGAGAATTAAACTAATCAAATAGAACTTTCAAAACTGAAAAAAAAAACTATAATAGAAAAAAGTCAATAAATGAGTTTAACAGCAAAGGAAGAGAAGACTAAATAACTGAAAACTAACTGAAATCAAAATATCCAAACTAAAGAGCAAATATACGAATCTAGAAAATGGAGTAAGAACATGGGAGACAAAATGAAAAGTACTGACATAAATGTAATTGAAGTCCCAGAAAGACAAGTGAGAGAACAGTGAAGAAATATTTGAAATATGTGAATATAATAAAAAAAATTCTGAAGCTGACATAAAATCTTATATCCCAAATGCAGAACATGTTGCAAACCTCCTACTAGAAAAATACAAACAGAGTGACACCTAAGCATACCATGATAAAATTACTGAAATAAAAAGCAAGCTAAAAATCTTAAGAGCAGCCAGAAGAAAATGAGTACAGATGCCTGACAGTGGAGTTTTCAGTAGGAAATAATGGCAGCCAGAAGACAATAGGAAGACATCATTAAGTGATGCAAAAAAAATTCCTTCCAATCTAGAATTCTACACTCAGTAAAAACACCACTCAAAAACAAACTAATTAAATGTTCACTCAAACAAAACTGACAGAATTAATAACAAGTAGACCGCACTAGAATAATAACCATAATAATAATAATAAAAGAGATGTTTAGGCCAGAAAATAAAGTGTTTTCTAGATGAAAAAACAAAAATGTAGGAAAAAATAAAGAGCAAGTATAAATATTTTAACAAATATTGAGTCTATAACACAATAAAAATAATTTCTTATGAATTTTATATATACATAGAAATAAAAGCATGACAATAAGAAATAAACAGGGGTGCCTGGGTGGCTCAGTGGGTTAAGCCTCTGCCTTTCTCAGGTCATGATCTCAGGGTCCTAGGATTGAGTCCCACATTGGGCTCTCTGCTCAGCAGGGAGCCTGCTTCCCCCTCCCCCTCTGTCTGCCTCTCTGCCTACTTGTGGCTTCTCTGTCTGTCAAATAAATAAATAAAATATTTTTTAAAAATAAGAAACAGAGACTAAATGATAAATTATACTAAGGCCCTAATATTAATGTGACAAGTATTCAAACTTATATCACACTCTATAAGTCAACATTGAATGTGATAATATCCAAGGTAACCACTAAAATATATTGTAATGGCTTTATAAACCTCAGGATAATAATGATGGAAAATGGAATAATAAATAATATTCTTGACACATTAAAAGAATATAAGAAAATAAAGAAACAGGCAAATAGAATAGATTGAACAAATAAAAAACAATTGTCAAATGTTACTGTATCAGTAATTTCATTAAATGTAAACAGACTGGATATTCTAATTAAAAGTCAGAGATTGTCAGAGTGTATTTAAAGCAAAAACTAAAGCAAAAGAAAACATAAATTCATACTTACAAGATACCCACCTTAATTATGAGAATATAGAAAAGTTAAAAGCATGAAAAATAACCACTATGCAAACACTAAATCAGAGAAAGCTGATGTAGTTACATTAATAGCAAGTAAAGTAAATATTAAAGCAAAAAGCAAGACATTATGATGAAAGGGTATATCTACCATTGAGATACAATCATTTCACATTAACTTATAAAGAAGGCAAAAACTGGCATATCTAAATGAGATACAGAAAAATCCACAACCATAATGAGAAATTTTTAACATAGCTGTTTCTGTAACTGACAAAAGTGGAGACATGCATGGAAAATCAATTTTTAAAAGACAAATGTGAACTGCACAATGAATGAACTTAATGTAGTGGATGTGCATAAAACGTTACATCTGGCTACTAAAAAACTTGTGTTTTCAATCCTCATATTTAATTTTTTCTCAGATTATAGTGGATTTAACCCACAAATCAAGTGATTTATTTTTATAAAAAGATAACTAGATGATCCCTAAATATATGAAAATGAAATGAGAACTTCTAAATAATCATGAGGAAAGGAATAAATCACAGTGGGGATTAGAAAATATTTTACTAGGGGTGTCTTGGTAGCTCAGTCAGTTAAGCAGCTGACTCTTGATTTCTGCCCAGGTCTTGATATCTGGGTTATGTGTTCAAGCCCCTCATTGGGCTCCATGCTGGGCATGGAGCCTGTGTAAGACTCTCTCTCTCCCTTTCCTTCTGCCCCTCCCTGCTCTGTCTGCACCCACACCACTTGTGCATCACTAAATGCAAATTAAAACAGCATAGCACAATTTGTCCAATGCAGCTAAAGCTAAGTGTTTACAGATAAATTTACAGTATAAAATTAAATGTATGCTTAAAGGCCTAAAATTAATAGGCTTACAATTTATACTCTCAAGAAGTTAAAATAAAACCCAGCAAATTTAATCTAAGGGAAATAGGAGACAATAATTGTTAAGAACAGAACTTAATAAAACACAAAAATAGAAAATAGAAGAAACTGAGTCAAATGTGGCTTCTTTAAAAAAGATGAATAAAACTTAATACATCTTTTTTTTTAAACTTAATACATCTTAACAGAAGTGTTCCAGATAAAAAAGGGAAAAGGCAAAAGGCAAAAACTATTAGTATCCCCCCCAAAAAAGGGAATATTGCTAGAGAAGTGATGAACAATTCCCAGAGATAACACTAATGAGTCTCCAAACACTGTTAAGTAAAAGGAGCCGGACACAAAATGCACATTTATATAAAGTTTCAAAAAAAAGATTTCATTTATATATTCAAGGGAGAGAGAGCACAAGTAAGGGAAAGGGCAGAAGGAGTGGGAGAAGCAGACTCTCTCCTGAGCAGGGAGCCCAATGTGGGTCTCAATCATGACCTGAGCCAAAGGCAGATGTGAAACTGACTAAATCACATAGGTGCCTCACACTTTTTTTTTAAGAGAGAGAGAGAGAGTGAGTGCAGAGAGGGGTAAGAGCAAAGGGAGAGAGAGAAAAACTTAAGCAGGCTCTACACCAAGTCCAGAAGTTGACGGGGCTTGATCTCATGACCTGAGCAAAATCAAGAGTGGGATGATTAACTGACTGAGCCACCCAGGTTCCTGAAAACAAGTATATGTCATTAGCAAAATTTCTTTTTCTTTCTTTCTTTCTTTCTTTCTTTCTTTCTTTCTTTCTTTCTTTCTTTCTTCTTTCTTTCTTTCTTTCCTTCTTTCTTTCTTTTTTTTTTTTTTTTTTAGATTTATCCATTTATTTTAGAGAGAGAATAAGCAAGCAGAGGAGAGGGCTAGAGGGAGAGAGAATCCTGAACAGACTCCCTGCTGAGTGGAGAGCCAGACATGGACCTTGATCCCAGGACCCTGAGAACATGACCTGAGCCAAAAACAAGAGTTGGCCACTTAACCAACTGAGCCACCCAGGTGAACCTATTAACAAAATTTCAGATAAATTTATATTCCTTTTTTTTTTTTTTTTTAAGTGGGCTCCACACCCAATGTGGAGCCCAACACAGGGCTTGAACTCACAATTCGGAGATCAAGACCTGAACTAAGACCTAGAGTTGGACACTAAACCAACTGACCTGCCCAGGCACCCCAATAAAAGTTTTGAAATAAACAAAACTAATACATTGTGTTGGAAGTCAAGACAGTGCAGACCTTTAGGGTTTATTGATTGGAAAGGGGCACTTTTCTGCTTTGATCCAAGTGGTTCTTATGCAAGTGTATTCGTTTGTGAAAATTCATTAAGTTGTATGTGCTGTGTGCACTTTTCAATGCACATGTTATATATCAATAAAATATCTATTTTAAAATCGGGATAGTATGAGACATACACATCATCTTCAAGCTATAGGTCATTTGATAAACCTGCTGAGTGCTCACACCAGGAATTTTTTACACCTTCAGTTATAGTTTTGCATGAGAAATACTTAGAGGATTTTCTAATCAACAAAAAAACAAACACCTTCTTAAAAAAGGAAAACTAGGGGTGGACAAAAAGAAGAATTATAGTGTTTCCCCAAAATTGGAGAGGAACACAATCTGTTAGGCTGTCTCTTGGATTTTATAGCCTTGAAAATTTTATGAATAATAAACATGAATAAAACCCTTTTGAAAAAAATGGAGTGGAATTGCCCATAATTAAATAGAAACATGTCAGAGAAAGAGAGTAGGTGGGAACAGATAAACTAAAGCCATAATTCTCAGCATCTCCCTCCCACTCTCCAAGGGTTGACTTCCAACCCAGATTGGGAAGAATGTTCTCAAAACTTGCAACTTGTTCCCTACTTGAAAAGAAGTTTCTCTACATGTTTTTATTATTCATTATTAAGGAAACTTCAAGGGAGATGGTAGTTGTATCATAAGAGAGCAGCCTTCACAGTAGAAATCCAAAAATACAAGGTAATAATCCCATTATATACCCTTATAGTACAGACTATATGATCCAAGAAAACTATAAATATCCATACATTTCCATTTTTTCACTTGAAAAATAGCCAAACTATGGAAAGAGCCCAGATGTCCATATGTCCATCAACATATAAATGGATAAAGAAGATGTGGGTTATATATATATATATATATATATATATATATATATATATACATACATACAGTGGAATATTACTCAGCCATCAAAAAAGAAATCTTACCATTTGAGAGGATGTGGTTAGAACTAGAGGTATTATGCTAAGTGAAATAATTCAGTCAGAGAAGATATTTATCATATAATTTCCCTCACATGTGGAATTTAAGAAACAAAGTAGAGGATCATAGGGAAAGGGAGAGAAAAATAAAGTAAGATGAAATGAGAGAGGGAGACAAACCATAAGAGACTCTTCATTATAGGAAACAAACTGAGAGTTGCTGGAGGGGTGGGCCTGGGGGAGGGGTAACTGGGTGATGGGCATTAAGGAGGGCATATGATGTAATGAGCACTGGATGTTGTATGCAACTGATGAATCACTAAATACTACCCCTGAAACTAATAATACATTGTATGTTAATTAATTGACTTTAAATAAAATTTTAAAAAATAAAATAAATAAATAAATAGGAAAAATAGACATCTTGTCTATTTTAAAGAATTTTTGTGAGGTTCAAGATGGATGGTAAAGTTTATGACGAGCTAAGGAATCCGTTCCCTTATGTTTACTTGCGAGAGTAGAAGGGTCTCAGGTTTATCAGCTCAACAACTTCTTTAGATTATTCGAAGTAACAGATCCTTAAAGAGGAGCAGACACATACAGACACTTTTCCAGGGGAATACCTACAAAAGTGTACAAGGTCCCAGCATTAAGAATTCTTGCTGACTGTACCTTCTATATTTTAAGGTTTTCTCTTACTCTCTCTCTCTTTTGATATTCTTTTTCTTTTTGTTCTTACTCTTTGTAGCTTCTGGATGGTAAGTGCTTTAACTTAATGTTTTCTTTGTGGAGTTCAGAGGTACTTGAATGAAAGGGGCTTATATATTTGATACACAGGTATCAAAAATTCCTTTTTGTGCTGTATAGTTTCTTCACTGCAATTTGAACCCCCTTATCAGGTTACACAGTATCTGGCTCATCCACATTTTTCCTCATGAAACAAGATACTTGCAGCCAATACTGATACGGCAACCATGAAACCAGTAGGTTTAATCAAACCACTTGGGTGTAATGCAGCCTTTAAACGGAATCACCTTGGATACAAGTGCTAATAACCACGGATAACCAACTCCCTGAAGCATAAAGGAATCTTCTTAACTTATAATTATTCTCTTCACTAGGAAAATAACTATTTGCTGAGAAAGGATGTTTTCCCTGTTCCAAACCCTGTCATGGTGTTTGAGACTCTGAAGCTTCACTGGCTGGTCACCGATCAGAAACACATCAGTCTGGCCTACTTTCAGCACTTTTGATACAAATCCAAGAGTTTTAGTCCTATGTTTGACTAACTCAACTTCTTAAAATTGAGAAGCTCACTTATTTAGTGCTTCTCCTTCTCTTCCAAAGAAAGCTGGTTGCTGCTGTCAATTCCAACTGGTTAATATCTGATGTTTTTATTTTTCTTGTCCATCCAATGCTGCCAATCTAAATTATTTTCAGGTTTCTGTTCGATTTCCTTTTATCATTCTCCTTAAATGCATTCTAGTTGCCATTTGAGGGATGGGATGCTGTTCTTTAGGAATATGTTCAGTATTACCTAACAGAACTTAAAAATGCAGATTGAAATTCCTATGGGCACCTTGACATTCATTTACGTTGCAGATCATGGTTGGGGGATGATGACTGTGGGGTGTGTGTATTTGTGTGTGTGTGTGTGTGTGTGTGTGTGTGTGTGTGTGTGTGTGTAGTCGTTTATTTTATATTATGCCTTTCTTTCTGGATGGACTTGTCACTGTTTCTATATTTCCTCATTGAAGCTCTAATCCCTGAAAATGAGTTTTAGCTTAGTTGCTAGTATAACTGTGTCTTATGTATCAAAGCTGTAAAAAAAAAAATCTGTGTAGATGCCAACCCCAGAAGAATTTAATGAGGTTTCTCAAGGTAAAACAAATAAAGGTATCTGAAAGAATTGAATTCTAGAAGTTACCGGGAGGCATTAAACTGACTTTTACTAAAGTCTTGAGCGGGCTTCTTTTTTATTTTCTATCTTAATATTCACATCTGTGAATCTAGGAGAATGGCAGCTTTTATCTGCCTAAAGGCAGAGTGCAGTAACAGTAGGGGTGGGGTTAGAGGGCTGAGCACACCAATTTTTAAAATATATATAAATTCGGAATTGAACACACTTAGTCTCTGCTTTTATGCTTCATGTTGTGTCTCCATCACACAGCATTCTTCAGGCTGACCTTATTTACACACGTATACAACATACTTTCTCACTCACAAACACACACACAGTGAGAGAGAGCAAAGCACTCCTAGCTGTAATTTTCTCAAACTTAACAGATAAGACTGTAGTTGTTTGGATTGTAAATCATAAGAAGTAGAATAAATATAGTATACAGGGATAATTAGCCAACAGTTTTCAGGCTGTATTTAGTAAACAGCCAACAGGAAGTATGGGACCAAAGTAAGTTAGAAGGCACACAGGCTGGGAAGAATGAGGGCATGGGATTCTGGGGCAGGGGAATAGGACAACAGACACTGAAAACAGACCATTGAGCAGACAATTCTGCTCTTCAGAGGATCTTTTAATGTAAGCACAAACTGTGCAAAGAAACCTATCTCTACCCCTGGGGATAAAAAGATATTATATGTTTAAAAAAATAAAATTAAAAAAAAAAAAGAAAAAGAAACCTATCTCTACCTTGATTTTCTAAGGCTGAGCCCATGTGGGCTTCCAAACAACTGAGCAAAGGAATTTAAAGTTAAGTGATGTCTTCCAGATCATCTTGTTCAAGCTGCTCCTTGTGTGGAGGTCTCCACATAGTCACACTCTAGTCTGGGTTGCTCAGCTGGTAGAAGGCAGATTCTGGTGTGAGAGCACATGCTCTCTCCATTTCCCCAGGACTCCACAGAGTTGGTGTGCAGGATCAGCTGGGCTGTATAGGAATAGTGATCAATAACAGTGATGGAAATGCAGAGATGCAGTACAGGTGAGATTTGGGGTACTTCCTTGCACTCACTTTTTAAGGGAAAAAAATCAATGAGCCTGCCTCAGAAGACAACAGTGGGCATCGTGGAGGGGGCAGAAACAAGGAACAGCAGTAGGAAGCCAGCCAACAATGATAACATTTGTTAACATTAAACAGCTGCAATGTCATGAAGTGCTCTGTTTTTTTTTTAAGTGAATGAATAGGAATATTTATGTTATAAACTAATGAACTTAGGAAGCTGGTGTGAGATAATCTTTGGTTCTACTGTCATGGGGTGAAAAAAAAACCCAGGCAGAAATGAAAAGTCTGCCTTTCGGCTGATTTATTGGTGTAGAAATTGCAAACCAAAAGTGCTCAACATCCTACTATGAGTCTGTTTCACTTGATCACACAACAATAAACCATCCGGAAAGTAAAATGAAAATAGTCATGGGAGCATTTGGATACCAGAGACATTTCTAATGATTAAAAATTGTGTTAGCTCAGCAGCAGTAGCAGAGGAAGAAGACAGTTTTGCTCATTAATTCCATATTCTCCAAACTTCAGCAACTTGTATTACTTTAATAATTTTCCAAAATGCAAAGGACTCCAAGCTTTCCAGGAAAACATCAACATTGCCACACCATCTGGGATGGCTCATTCCAGAAGGAAAGTCTAAGAGATGATGGAATGAACATGTCTGAGTCTGACCCAAGCATCAGACAGAAATGGGAAAGTGGAGGCAGAGCGAGAAGCCCACTTCTACGTGGGGTGGTTATCGAGTGTGCAACACCGCTAGCCACAACAGCTGTCAGAGCAACATGTTCTGTCATATGGACCCTGTAAATCCTGTGGTTGAAGTTCTAGCCCATCCAAAGGATAATCTAGGAAGACACTGGGATATAATGCTGAATACTATTATTATCTAAGATCCACTTCTATCAGTAAGACCTGGACTGCATTGAAATACTACCTCTGCCAAGTACAAGTCTCTAGAAAAATTACTTCATTTCCTCTCATCCATGAAAATGAAAATAATGCCACCTATTTCCTATGGTTGGGAGAAGTAAGAGATGTGGCATATAATGCTTCTAATCCTAGCAGGTGCAGTAAAGACATTTGATTACTTTCCCTGCTTTTTCCTTTAATTTGTCAGGCATGAAGCCAAGACAAATACTTCTGTCTTGTGTAGACTTGTCCAATTTCCTCATCCCTCCATTCAAGTCAGAGCCTGGCCCCAGTGAGAAGAGAGACAGCAGATGCAATCTTCTCTGCACCAGGGTTGGCCTCAGCATGAAATTCTCTTCATGAAAACAGCAGCCATCTCATTTGCTGGAATAAGGATGAGGTAATTATTGAACAATCTTAGCCATAGAAATGATTAAGGGGCTAGTGGCATTTACTTATGCAGAAAGATTAATAGAGTTAAGCAATTGTAAGCTGGCCAAATGGTAAGGAGGATAAAAAGCCACGAACAAATATTTAAAGGGCATGATGAAACGAAGGCTAGGCAGGAATTATTTACATAAATTTAAAGAGATAAAATGAGGCATGTGGAGAAATAAAAAGACATCAAGCCATGAGATTCTGACTCTTTTAAAGACCTTTTACAAAGGGAGAAAATTGTTGGATTCTGAAGAAAATGAACAATTGCCCATCAAACATTCAGGTGTGTCCTGAAAAAAGACACTATATTCATGTCACAGCTACCAAACTCAATGGTTACATATCGCCCAGATAACCTAATAAGAAGAGACAATAGAACACTGTCTATGAATTTATTCCTAACTCTAACTGCCAGTACTTCACCATGTCTTATATCTCAAAAGACATTTGTTTTTCCAACAGGAGATTAAAACACACACACACACACACACACACACACACACACACACACGTGGGTGCCTGGGTAGCTCAGTGGGTTAAGCCTCTGCCTTTGGCTCAGGTCATGATCTCAGGATCCTGGGATCAAGCCTGGCATCTGGTTGTCTGCTCGGCAGGGAGCCTGCTTCTCCCTCTCTCTCTGCCTGCCTCCCTGCCTACTTGTGATCTCTCTCTCTCTCTCTCAGTCAAGTAAATAAATAAAATCTTTAAAAAACCCACAAATGTAAAAAAGTTACCTTAATTTGTCACCAGATCTCATAACTGTGTATCTACATGTAATAGGTAGATACATAAGAGAACCATCAGCATTACTTAAAACCTAATATATCAGTGAAAACATTTCATATACAGAAAATAAATTGTTAAATGCTCCCTCTTATATCATAACTATTTCTTTATGTATAATGCTTGAATCTGAGTGACGTTTATTATTAAACAAATTAACCAAATATTTTAATTTGCCTATTAAAATGGGCAATGTTAGTAATTAAAGAGTTTGTAAATCAGCAATTACTTAGTCACAAACCTATCATATTTGTACAGACAAATAAATTAAAAGGCTAATTCTTAGAAAGACCATTCAAATTCTGTTTTATGAAGATAAGTTGTTCAGGCCCAATACAAATATATGTGATGAAAATAATATTCTTCCCAAGTGAGGAAACATCAAACACTGCCTTCTAATGGTACCTGAGTACCAACTGAGTACTCATCATGTTTGGCAGGGCTTCATGTTGCGTGATGGCCATAGTTAATGTAGTAACAATTAATCCAGGTACATCATAACTATGAAAAGATAATCACCATGAATGGTTTTGATGGAGTAAATGATACGTCAAAATTATTTTGATGCTAACTTTACTTACAGTGTAGTAAAAACTACAAGTTTATTATGATAAGTTGAATTCTGAAGACTGTACAAATAAGATTAAGAGTTAAAGGGTTAAACCCTTGGGTCTGACCACTTGCAGATCATTGACAAGAGCACCTTACTGGTGGGAGCAAAAGTGTGATTTGGAAAGGGTTCAAGAGAGAACAGGAGGAGGAAAACTGGAGATCTATTTTTCAAGGAGTTTTGCTGACAAAAGACAATTGGTCTTGTAGCTAGAGAAGAATGCACCATCATGAGAAGATTACTTTTTAAGGTGGGATAAATCACAGCATATTTATATTTTGATGAGAATAAGATGGCAGGATCTGAATATTATATGATGCAGAAGAGAGAGGCAACTTATTGGATTGATATCCCTGAGTAGGAGAAAGGATTTATCCCTCAATTGGAGGTGGTCTTAACCTTAAATAGAAGCACTAAGAGTTCATCTCCAAGTCCAGTAAGAAAAAGAGGGGTAAATGGATAGATATGCAGGTCGGCTTGTAAAAGCCAGTAGTGGAGTATGTGAAAATTTATTTTTGTTATTTAATTTTCTCAGAGAAAGGGAAGTAAGAACATGGTTGACTATGGGCTGGAGGGAGGAGGTATAAAAGGTTTAAAGAGAAAGAAGGTAAGAAAATCATCTAGTTAGATAGAAATAGATTTTTTTAATGTATTAGGGACCCACTTGATGTAATTACTATGAATTTAAAGTAGGAACAACCCATGTGTATGTATGTTTTTTCTTCAGCCGAAACCAGCTGTGTATGTGCAGGCACAAAATAGGTTGATGGTTGGATTACCCAGTTAGTTTTATCATGTAAGTAAGGTGAACAAGAAAAAAAAGGCAGATAGTATAAGTAAATAAAATATCCAAATAACATATAACTGGACTTGAAAGACTGTCCCAGAGTTAAATATTCATCTGTGGGCAGTTTTTATGAAATGCCTAGTACAATTTTCACATGACTTTGACTTGACTACATTATGTTCTTCTGGTATCAGTATTAAGAACAAGATCTAAGAACTCATTAGACAAGAACTCGGAACCAATGTGTTAATTCAAAAGCAGCATACAACATACAGTATCCAGTTTTCTAACAATCTGTAATTTTCATGATTAATTTGTGACTCTAACTTTTTTTAAAAGTGGTTTGCTTCAGTTTATCATGTACAATAAGGCCAATAAAGAATCTAACCAATAAAGCATCTTGTTAGAAATGAGAAATGTCTAAAATACATAATCTAGGAAAATTAATAAAAAATTAATGAAAGACTTAACATAAAGTTCATTACATGCCAATGAAAGCACTCCAAATTAATCCTTTTCAGAGTTTCAGGTCAATGTTGCAATTCATCAAGGAGATAGCATCATTGAGTGTCGCATCCAGACACTCGATAGAAAATCAAAGATACATCCCTACTTGAAAAATGGTTTAGTAAAATACAGAACTTTTTTTTTTTGTCTCTTTTGCCAAAGCCCACAAATAAGTCCCTACTTCTAGGCAAGCCTTCTCACACCATCAATTTTAAAAAGTTAATAATACACTATACTATTGCATATATCCTACCACTATATATATATAATATATATATATATATATCCTATATATATATATATATAGAAGGTGTTCTATATATATATAGAACGTCTACTACAGGAATTAGAGTAAGGTGTCTCCCATTAATGAAGAGTTCACAATGTCTGGTAGAACTGGAAGTGTTAAGTAGTGGGGAGAATAGTGGGTTTAAGGACAGCAGATTTGTTTTTTGAATTCTGCTGGTGGTACTTACTCAAGTGTAAGTCTTTTGGCAAAATCCAAACTCGTTGAGCCTCAGTTTCCTTTGCTGTGAAATGCTGATGTATCTCAACTAATTGAGATAACGCAAGAAAGTATGTGATAACCGAGAACTGGCATTTAAGAGCAGGGACACGTGTCAGCCTGGCAACTTGGGTTTCAGTCTCAGCCCCACTCTTTAAAGATATATAAACTTGGCCAGTTAACCAATTTATTAGCTTGTTTCAGATTCCTCATTTATAAAATGGATGGGTAGATAATATTAGTGTATCATCCATTAATGGATTATTTAGTGTAACAATGGCTAGATAATGTAATGTGCCTACCATACAGATTTGTTGTGATGATGAACTGTTACTCTATGGTACAGTGCCTGACACAAGGTGCCATGTAGGCAGCTGATAAACAATTTAAGTCCAGTCAATTATGGCCACTGCTATGTACACACTGATTTCAATGGTCACTCTATGTCACATGTAAATCCTAAGAAATACACAACTTTTCATTCATTCAACAAATGTTTGTGCAGTGTTTGTTATATGCCGCGCACTGGTGAGACACTGACTTTTAAGTGGCCGTGCCCCGTTATACATAACGTAAGACCCTGTCATACCATAAGAGTCCCTGTCAAACCTGAGAGCCAAGAATTTTGAAAGCATAGGGTGTAACACATACTCTACACATACACACACACAAATATTTCACACAATATAGCTTTATGAAAAGAGTCTTTCCCCTGAATGACAATGTAGTAGCTGTCATAAAATGTTTTTTTAAAAGGTGTCTAGATTCCTACTACCACTCCCTACTGCTTTCCTCCCAGTAAACAGTAAATGGTAACATACTCATGTAATCTGAGTTTCTTAAAATGGACATTGTAACCTTTACAGGTCACACTTTACTAAATTTGTTGTTTCCTAGTCATGCCAACACAGTCTGATTGACTTTAAATTGCATCAACCTTGTTAAAATTGTCTTATATGTTTGAGTTTCCATTATGATTTTTTGCGTGTTTTTGGCCTTTGAGTGCTAATGACAATATTTAAAACATCATATACAAATTTATATTGCTGAAATATCATAGTCTGTTTTGGCTAAATTTCTTATCACTGGGGAAGAAATTAATATCAAGTATACCTAGAAAGAAACCTAGATTCCCAAAAGTAAATAGATAAATTAGATTGAAAAATATGTCACCCTACTTTTCCTTTGAATTTCTGCCATTATTTTTAAGTTAAGCAAATCAAATTTAAAAGGCATCATTTTATATCAACAAGAAGGGAGGTAAAGACATGTCTACTTGAAAACAATTTTCTTATAGTAACATTATATAGAATAACACTGTTAACAGAAGAACAGAATTTGGAGGCTAAATGTAGAAGAACTACATGAAGAATTTGAAATGTAAAGTGAACCCTGTAACTGCTAATAGTAATCTGGTGTGGGATTTGGAGTGAAATGTCGTTTCTGAAATCTTGTATTATAAACTGTCAAAGGATTTCTTCACCACCAAACAATATTATTTTCTCAATAAATGTAAACTCAACCTATGAACCTAACTCAACCCTAAGCAAATCATCTTACTCAACCTTACATCTTACCTAAAGTACTATGCTGTCTTATACTTTGCTTGCTGTACCACTTCTTGGTTTATTGCACCATTGTGGCATCAACCATTTTCAGAAGCCTAGAGCAAATGTAGAATATTGAAATCATAACAATTAAGGCCCAGAAAAAAATGCATAAACAAGCAAGGACCGACTTCTTAAAAAATCTCTAACATTGTTTTGTTTAGCAATTCAGTAAAGCTCCCATAAGAGCTTTCACTTAGGAACACTGCATTTGGTAAAACATGTTCGTTGAAAAATTAGACATTTCAACTGCAAGACTATGATTTTTGTCTTATCTTTATACAACTAACAAATAATAAAATCCTGATTATCAACAAGTTAGCAACAGGTATTATCAAAAGATGAGTAGGAAGACTCCCATGTACTTGGCCTTAGATAACTAAAAAATAAAATAAAATAAAATAAAATAAAATACACTTTCTAAAGAGAAGTAGGATGATACTTAGAGGGAAAAATATTCCCTTGTTTATATTGACCTAAACCACCAACATAAGCAGATGGGCTCTTTTCATATGGCTTTGAAGCAGTAGCACAAAGGATGGTGGTCTTTTGATGAATTTTTGCTGCTGATTATTTCCTGAGAAGGTGGACCCACCTTTCCTTACATAATACCTTGTAAGAAGGAAGACCACTTTTCCTAGGATAACTGATGGGTTTCACTATCACACTGGAGCAAAGCAGTTTTGTTGATATAAGCATACATATATTTCTGCTTTTTATATTACACAATAACTAGAAAACAAATTTTAAGTAGTTCATTTTTCTTTCCTTGTTTTTTATGTCTCCTTTAATTTATTTTAGGTAAAATGCACTAGTAAGAAACCCACACAACTACTGATTAAATATACATGACACATGATACCATGGGCTCCTATGATAGTAGTGGGAAACAAAAGGCAGATTTTAAGAAATAATTACATTAGCCACACTAAAAATTTTGAAAGGTTATTGTCTTACAAACAATAAAGGTTCTTGTTTTGGTTTAAAAATTAATAATGAAAATGTAACACTTTTAGGATAAAATGTTAATTATACATCATTGTTTGTAGTTTCTGTTTTAGTTTTTCACTTTTTACAGGAAAGATGAAGATTTCAAATAAAAATGTTTGCAAATTGTTGGTTTCCTTGTTCCCTTTTTTTTAAAAAGCTAAATTAACAGGTATCCTAAATATCTATTTTGATAAATTAGTTAAGCCTTAAAGTGAAGTTGGTTATATGTAATCACCCTCTAGTCCTTTAAAAAAGGGATGAAGTATATATATATCTATATACTTCATCTTCATATATATATATGTGTATATAATTATATATATATAATTATACACACACACATACACACACACACACACACACACACACATATGGAGAGAAAAATATATAAAAACTTGAAAAGTGGGGCGCCTGGGTGGCTCAGTGGGTTAAGCCGCTGCCTTCGGCTCAGGTCATGATCTCAGGGTTCTGGGATCGAGTCCCACGTCCGGATCTCTGCTCAGCAGGGAGCCTGCTTCCCTCTCTCTCTCTCTCTGCCTGCCTCTGTCTACTGTGATCTCTCTCTGTCAAATAAATAAAATCTTTAAAAAAAAAACAACAAAAAAAAACTTGAAAAGTATATATACTTCTAAAATGATCTATATAGAGTACTGTGGTTCAAGGACACTCTTTTAGCTTTGGACCTATGGACCGTCCCTATTTTGCTTCAACTCAAAGGCAATGCCAAGTGCTCAGGACATGGCAGACACTATCAAGATTTGAGAGTCTATGAAAGTGCAGAAAATAGACTTTGCTCTTAATGACAATTAATCACATCTTGGGATGGGGCACAATTAATTATTATCAGGCATAAACAATGATAGTGAGGTATAGAATGCCACAGGAGAACTATTCTTACTTCTCTGCAATTAGGGAAGACTTCCTAGAGGCAATGGTATTTTCTCCAAGCTTTAAGAAATGGAGATAATTTCAACAGGTGAACAGAAGACAGAAGATACCATATAGAGTAAAGCTCAAGCAAAAGAAGAGGGATATGAAAGCATATGGTTAATTTTAGGAATTTTGAATGGTGTTTGGAGTCTTTGGAGGTAGGAAAGGTAGAGAGAGGTGAATCTGGAAAGGTGGGATAGTCATGGTGCCCACACAATCTCTATAAGCCATTTTGTAGATTCCTGTCCTTTTCAAGAGGACAAAATGATACAACTGGTACCTCAACTGGTGCAAAAACCAAACTTCTATGAGGGTAGGAGCTGGTCAGAGTGGGGGATAGGGCTCCAACCAAAAGCACAAAAGTAAATATAAGTCATACTCTTTATATTAAATAAATTACTAATTAAGGAAGCATTAAAAAGGAAAAACACCCTACATTTAAGAAATGTCTATTACTTTTCCCCAAAATGTAGAGCTATTCTTTGTTCTGTTTTCTGTTGGCCGGCACGTCACGTGCACTTGAATTCACCTGTCAAAATGTAAACTTCAGCCAAATGGACTATGATACATAGATGACAGTGTACTGGATTTCTCGATCTCCTTCGCTTCTCTCAACAGTTTAAGATTTTTCCCAACTCAGGGGCTTTCACTGTCCTTCTCAGATGTCGGCTCTCAGCCTGGACTTCTCAGCATGGCCCTCCCTGCATACTTGATCTAATTAGGTTTCTCTCCTACCACCCTTGCCCCTGCAGCCTAACCTCAGTCGTCTTTCTTCTTATAGGTCTTTAAGTTTCTTATTTTGTTCCTTTCCATATGCAATGAATTTTACCCCACATTTGCAATCTCCATGATGGTTCATTTGTTCTATTCGCTGCTCTACACATAACACCTGGAACAGTGCCTGACAGAGTAGGAAGAGTCAATAACTCTTTGTCAAATTAGTGACATTCAAATGTGAAGATATATAAAATTGCCATACCTTAAAGTTGTATCTTTAAATTAACAAATCAGATTTTTAAAATTTCCTGAAGGCAGTTCCTATGCAAAGACTGAGTTTGGAGGTAAAAAATAACTATGCTTAAAAATATTTCCTTAAAGAGCATTTAAATAAATAATGAAATAATTATATTTCATTCATTCAAATAAATACATATGTAATATAAAATCATATAGATATCACTTTACAACTTACATAATATAAGGTTTTAATACTTATTTTGCTTAAACTAGTAAAATAAATTGATGTCTGATGCTCCAGAGATGTATCTATCTTTTTCTTCACAAAAGAATATATTTCTTTATATATGAGAAATATAAGGAGGATTAAAAGGAAAGGTCCTGATGAAATTTCCTTCTAGCCCATCACCTGTTTGGGAAATAAGGGAGCAGAAGTGACCTCAAATATATTTTTCTTACAGCTCATTGATGCATGCGTATCATTCTGAACTCATGAATACCAAGAGAGCAGTCAGGGTTGAAAATGGTGTAACAGACTATTAGGAAGCTCAGATATCTTCCCATATCTGGGGGGAAAAAAGGTATTTCCCCATCTTAAAATACAGAAGTGTAAAGCACACCTTCCTTCATTATGCAATATGAAAAAACACTTATTGTCCATATTTACAAAATAATCTACTGGTTGTATACTTAAAGGAGACGCACAGTAAGTATTAATCATTGTTTATATTAATCTTATCTAGAAGAGAACAGGTTTATTTACTTCAAGTAGATGGCAAATTTGGAGCTCTACCTGGTGAAAACTGTGTTTTAAAAAAGAATCTGATTTTAAAAGGGGGGAGAAGCAAACACTCTAAGATAACAGGACACCCTGTGGATCAACAATGTTTTGAACAACTGAGTTGCTCTTGTAATACAAAGGTTTGCTGGATAAGGCTCTAAGCTAAAGTGGAAAATTAAAACCCATTTTTCTTAATAGCTCCTACGCTCATCTGAAAATATTGTCCCCAAATACTTCATCAATAGGTATTATATTTATGCAATTAGATATTATATTTCTATATTCTTATCTTCCTTTGAACTGCCACTCTAATTTTCTTCAATGTTTGCCTTTTAAGTTTGATTCTAAAAGCAAATAATTTCCAATTTCTAATGTGCCAAGAAGCTATTGTCCTTTAAAAAACTATTTAGCTACAGCCTTAAAAACACACACATACACACACACAAAAACAAGCATTAAAACTTCTGGTCATAAATCCGTAAACGTGTAGAACACACACACTCAGATACACATGTACAGCGTATGCTTGTCTTCACTGTCTTTGCAACAACAGGGTATTTAAAACAAATACAGCTGGGCACCAAGAATATAATGTGCTGGGCAAACATATACTCCTCTTAATGTAAATATATTCTTCGATGTTTCCTGCCAAGCCCACTTGGTTATGAAAAGCAAGCAATCCCCGTTTCTCCCACAGAACACCCCATATAGTCTCAAAACAATCGCCCTTAGCAACTGGATGTGGAAGCAAGCCGAGATGAACAAAAGCAGTTGGGCTCCGGCTCCTAAGTTGCCTTCTCAGACCCTGACATTTTAAGGCAGCAAAAGCAGGTCATTCTGGGCACTGGTTGTTTCTGAAAAAACAATATGTAGAGTAAGGCAACTATTCTAGTCATCTGCTTGTAGTAACTGCCTGTTTTGCCTCATGTAATTCGTGAGTCCTTGAATTTAAATTGGCATATTAGGGATGCGCACCTCGCCAAACCCTCCATTCGGACTCATTCTTCCTTCCTCTGGGCCCCTCTCCGCATCCCAAGATTGTGACCTCGGGCTTCAGCGCGCCCAGTGCTGCCGGCTAAGCCCCGTACTGGTGAATCTCAGTTGAACTGGCCCTTAGTTCGCACACACCCGCCACTCCTCTGACACCGGCCCCTGCGGAAGGCGCGCGGGGGTGGGGTGGGCATCACCGCCTTCACCAAGGTCTGGGAGCCAAAGAGGTTTCCAGGGGACCGGGGAGGCCAAGTGAGGCCAGACACAAAGACATTCTTGACCGCTCCAGTCAGATTGGAAGCAGCCACCCAAACCCCGAGGCGTCGCGGAGATCTTTCCCCCGCATTCTGGAGTCAGACGTTACCCCCGGGGGATGCCGAGACCCTCAGATAGAAAGAGATTTTCCCTGGAAGCCAGCCCGCAGGAGACGCGGGAGCAAGAGGCAGCGGGCGACGAACCGGCCAACTTGCCGGCTCCCGGCAGGGTTGAGTTTTCCGCGGCTACAGGTTGCCCGAGAGCAGGTTCCCCGCTCCCACCGGCGGGCGGAAGGCGCTCGCGGCGCTCGGAAGGGAGACGAGGGGGTGGGTGGGGTGCATCTGGGAGACGGAGGGAGGGAAAGGGGAGCCCGAAGAGGCCCCATGCAGGCGGGGAGAGGGGAGAGGTCCGAGGGCGCGCCTCCCAACAGTGACCCACACAGACCTTGGCGCCGCAACCTGCGCTTCTTGAGGCCGAAGATGCGCACTTTGGAGAAGATATCCACCAGGTTGCCGTTGCAGAGCCCGCGGTTCTTGCTGGGGCTGCTCCGCCTCCTGCTGGCAGACGGCCGGTCCCAGTGCTGCTCCCGCGCCTGCCGCTTCTGGCGGATCAAGCCGCTGGCGATGGCCGCGGCCATGGTGGCCCGGGGAATGGGTCCCGGAGGGAGGGGACGGAGGCAAGGGGAGCCGGGGACGCGGGAGAGGGAAGGGGCGGCGCAGACGGCGGCTCGCCCTCGAGGAAGAGTGGGGAGGAGGCCAGCGGGGGTGAGGAGAGGGGTAGGGGCGCTCAGTCCCGACTAGGACCCATCGCCCTCTCGGCGGAGCGCGGGGCCGGGCGCGCAGACGCTCCCGGGACGCGGCGGGGCGAGCCCCCGGAGCCGAGGTCGCGTCGGCCGCCTCCTGGCCGCGTCCGAGCCGGGAGTGGGGCCGGGGCTGTGGGCGCCGCCGCTCACCCCGCGCCGCCGAAGCCCTGTCGGGGGCCGCCACCGCCACTCGCGCCGCCTTCAAGCCTCTCCCGCCTCTCGGGCGGGAGGTCGAGCCCACCGACTTCCAGGGCACGGGATGGAGGGCAGGTCCCGGCCGGATGCCGGCGCGCGGGTCCGTCCGGGGCAGACTAGGCAGGACTCAGCGCCGGGCTCGAGCTGCCCCCCGGCCGGTGCCGCCGCCGCCGCCGCCCGCTCGCGGGTTCTGCCGGTGATTGTCAAGTGCTTTGGAAATCAGCATCTGGGGAGAGCAATCTTCTCCCCGGAGATCTCTAATCAAAGCGCTTCGTTCCCACCCCACTACACCTCCCTCCCGTTCCCCTCCTATGTCTCTCTTCAGAAAGAAAGAAAGAAAATTTATATAGTAATGATTAAAAATATTAATGGTAATAAAAAAAAAAAAGAAAGAAAGAAAGCTAAAATGGAATCCAGGGGGGTGGGGTGCTAAGAGGCTGAGCCAAAGCAGGTGAGGTTGAAGGAAGATCGGTGCGCTTTTTCTTAGCTGAAACTCGCAGGTTTCCGAGGCTTCCGCGGCTTGGCCAGGGCTTCTGAATCTTAACGTGTCTCCTGGTCCCCAGAAACTCTCGGCTGCGGTTGGAGGGCGAGGTGGTTTCCGCCCTCCCTGCTAATCCCTGGAGCGCCCCAACCCCTCCACCCCGGGAAGGAGGAGGAAGGAGGGAGGAGAGTGTGTCCCGAGGAGGGAGGCGCCTCCACTCCTCACCCCGTCTACCCAAACTTGCGGACTCTCCCTCTTGTTGTCGTTTTAAACCACAACACGGAGCAAAACAAGGAGGGAGGAGGGGAAGGTGAGAAGCTATGCTAAGGCTGTATGTACGGAAAGACCCCCTTCCCAAATTCGCTCTCTAGCACTAGGAAGAGGAGGTGCCAGCGGCCGTAGCAGCTACAGAACAGCAGCTGGATAGGGTAACTGCCCAACTGAATATTGAAGAAGTCACAGCAGAAATATTAAGGGTGGGGGATGGTGTCACAGTATTCCAGGGACAACAAAATGCAGCCAGACTGAGGGACACTTCAACTCGAGCTGCTGCGTTTGCCGTCCCTGTCCCTTTGCTCTGTCAAGGAGCAAAGCCATACGAACTGTGTCTGAGATTCAAATGTAACAGCTGCTGCCTCCTCCCCTTGACTTCCTGTGTCCTGGCAGTGTTCCGTCTTGGATAACTGAAAACATAAAGGTCCGAGAGGAAGGGAGCAAGGAGAGGGTACCCTGGGAAAGAAGGTTATGAGAAAAACACTTCATGCTTGGATGAATACAGATCTGTGGTTTCTAGGATACCCTCTGAATGACAGAACCAAGTGTAGGTTTTGTACCTTTTCACCTTCCCTTTAATCTGTTTGGCTTATCCTTTCAGGAAGGTAAAGAAAAGAAATGCAAAAACTAGACTTCTAGCAATCTGGTGTGAAGAATGGAGGAAAGAAGATTCATTTGTTAATTGAGAGACTTTTAACAATCACTTCTCTGGTGACTGCCTTAGAGCAGGAAAGGGGAGAGGCACACTGCCAACAGTCCTGAGAACAGTTCTGAACCAAGACACGCTTTCTCTTTGTCTTAAGAATAGGCAGTTAACTACTACAAAGACTTGCAACCCAGCAAGTGGGAGAAGTTCAGCCCAGTGTTGATTATAGTGAGGCTAGACACCTTCTGCTCCACAGAGCTTATCCACAACCTTTCCACGTAAGCAATTATTTCTCATCTGTAACTCACTGTTTACCCCATATTTACTAGCAAGTTTTCTTTATAGAAGAACATTTAAAGACTGTATATAGATTAGGGTCCAGTGCAATCATCATTGGCTTTAGGATGATGTATATTGTATTTGACATTTAAGAACATACTCTGTAAGCTTATGTGCCACACCTTGGTATGTTATGATATCTGCAAAATAATCAATTATTAAAAGGAACACGCAGAAGTAATTTTGCCAGAAATTTGTAATACCTAGTAACCCAGGAGATAGTAAAAGTGAGGAAAAGGGGTGTGTTAACTATTTTGCTCTTTCTCTACCACTTTATTTTCTATTTTAATGTCTTTGTTCTTATATTTTTACTAAGTGTGTATTTATGTTGTGTTGTCATGTTCCTGCTGAAAAAGGAAAGGCCATTTTGCAGAGATGGCTATTTAATTCTGTCTTCTTAAAAATTCACAGAAACAAAGCCGGGTGAACATAAAGAGGAGCTTCTTCCATTACTGAAGAGAGGCCATTTGGACATTTCAGGCTTTATAGACTGGAACTTCTGAATGAATTATACTCAAACATTCCGATATGAAGAATTTGAGAGGCAGGGTCAGGGGTTGTGGGGGGTAGGAAAGAAAAAAATAAAACAAGATGGGATTGGGAGGGAGACAAACCATAAGAGACTCTTAATCTCATGAAACAAGCGGGGGGGTTGGGGGGTAGGGATAGGGTGGCTGGGTTATGGACATTGGGGAGGGTACCTGCTATGGTGAGTGCTGTGAAATGTGTAAGCCTGATGATTCACAGACCTGTACCCCTGGGGCAAATAATACATTATAAGTTAATTAAAAAAAAAAAAGAAATCCTAAAAATAAATAAATAAATAAACATATTTATCTAAAGCTAGTGGTGAGTTTTTCTAAGAAGCCAAACAGTAAGGATAGTAACCTCTTAAATCTAGTACTACTCCCCCAATCAACATAACCTAGTTTGCTTTGAAAGGTTTTTCTATCCTCTGACATATGTGTCTACTGTATTAATTTTAACAGATTGAGATTAAGCTTCTTATTATTATAGCTGTGTCAATTATTTACTTTCCGGGCATTTTTCTTATAGTGCAGTCTTTTCCCCAGTTCCTCAGTTTGGGTAATTGGAGGTAGGGGTTTTGGTTCCTTCAGACCCCCTTCTTTGTTCAGCACCGCGGACAGGGGCCCTGCTCCCAGGGTAGCTCTCCCAGCAAAAGCAGGCTCCCGGGTGTGGAGCGCTGGCTGTCGAGTCTCTGATACTTCCTTCCCTTCAACGCAGCTTTCCACCTTTTTTCCCCCCCTTCAAGGTGGAAAGGAAATTAATCCTCACAGCTTCCACTAACATTAATAACAATCCTCTTAGCATCAAGCCTTTCAGCTCTTTGATAACGAGAAATAACTCTTTCTCTCCTGATGGATTCCGACCCCTGGGGCAGCGCGCGGAAACGCGGATTCCTCAGTCAAGGCGTTTTCACAAGCCATAAGCGGTCCTCTATTTTATGTGGTTTTCCGTTTTAAGAGATCCAGGCGGGGGGGCCGGGGAGGCAGCATTGGGATAATCAAGGTCCTTTAGTTTAATCCTTGTGTTTTCTTTTTACCTCCCCAAAACACTGTTCAGTTGTTTACAGAGCAAGGAGGTAAGCGAAAGAAAACGCAAGAGAGCCATCTGCTGTCTTAAGCTGTGATAAAAGTGTGTGCAAAACGACAGTGAAATTTGTATCCACCCGTTCAGGGCGAGTGAATACAAATCTGTATCTTGCTGTAATTCAGAAAATAGTTTCTCACTTATGAGAACCCCCCCCCCGGAGTTATTAACTTCACATTTGACTTTGTAAAAACAAGCAATAAAGTACTGTCTAGGTAAAGCGGCCCCTGACCAGCCTGTGAGCAGTCTGAACTCTGATTTCACAGTCTTGGTTTGTTTCTTAACTCTGCCACTACCTGGTGTATAATGAGCTCCAGCAAGGTGTCTTAGTCTCTCTCAGCCTCAATTTCTTCATCTTTAAAACTGAAATAATAGAATCTCGTTTTCAATTCTTGTGAGATCAAATTTAGTAAATGAATATAAAGATCCTAGTATGGTGTCTGGCACCTCCTAGGTGCTCAAAAATGACTACTACTACTACTACTACTACTACTACTACTATTGTAATTATTTTCCAGATTACTCATTCCTATCTTGTAAATTCCTTTCCAATTACCATGTTTTTTTTCAATATCGAAATAAATGTATTCTCATGTGTATTTTTCATGTCCTAAATGGATTCACGATAAAATTTAAAATATTCAGAAGTGTACAAGATATATATTTATTTATTTTTAAATTTTGGAGCGAGCAGTTTTAGTTCTAACCTAGTTTGTAATTGACTAAATTTGTGAACTTGGCCCTGTAAAACCATTTCCCACCCACTGAATACTGGTAATAAAATCACTTCCCTCCCTCGTGGAGATTAATGCTTGTGCCTATGAGAAAACAATTCTAAAACTGTAAAGAATCATAAAACATTCATTCATTGGAAGGCAATTATTCAAATATCTTTCCTGTGATTGCAGTTCTCTTGATGATCCCATGCTCCCTTTGACCTCTCTGCTTTGCACGTTGTTCCCTCTGCCTGGAATATGATATAAAGCAGTTGCTAAAATCACAATTGGAGTAAAGCAAACATAGGCTTGACTGTGTGTCTTTGAGCAATTCATTTAACCCTCGGTATCACTTTCTACTTCGGTCATTATAATACAATAAGGTTATTACGATAATTACGTGACAACATTGTGTCAGACATTTAAAGCAGTGCCTGTCACATTGGAAACTCAACATATAGTAGCTCTTTGTAATAATTCTTCATCACTCCATTTTCATCTGTTCCATCTTAATGAAGATGTCTCACAGGCATCTCATGCTTAACATGGCTAAAATCAAACCCTTATTCTTCCTTCTCAAACTTGTTCTTCTCTAATCTTACCTACCTATGGAATGACAACTCCATTCTTTTTGTTCAATGGATCAAGAAATTTGGCATCACACTAATCTCATTTCTTTCTTTCAAATCTCATATGTAATTCCTTAACAAAATCTATTCAGTCTATTTTCAAGATATATGAAAAATATCATCATTTTGTTCTTCTCTATCGCTTTCTCCACTACTACTTACCATCATCATCTTTTGGGGTATTATAAAAGCAACCTAACTGGTCCCCTGGGATCCACTTTTTCTCTTCCTTGATACACCCTCAACACTGTGGCCAAAGTGTTGAAAATATAAATAAGATTTCATCACACCCCTGTTCAAAATCTTATACTTCTATAGAAACTGAAGACCTCACAGTGCCTACAATGTCCCATATGACTTGTATTCACATCTGCTTTCATTTGTTCTCTGACATAATTTCTACTTCTCTGTCTTCATTCATGAGGAACAGTTGCTGTTCCTCAAACCACCTGGCATGCTCCTATCCTCTAGCAGGATATTTGTATTTGTTCTTCAATCTGACTATTTTACCTCTTTCAAGTCTTTGCTCACATATTATCTTTTCACATGAGATCTTCTCTGGCAAATCTGTCGATAATTGCAACCCCCAAACATAATCCCTTCCTTCTTCCTTCCTTGCTTTAGGGTTCTACATAACGCTTATAACTTTTAAAAAATTCTGTATATTTCCTTATTTATTTGGACTGTCTTATTACTTTGAAATATATGAAGAAACATATTTGGTTTAATTGGTCAACTGCCACACTATCTAGTGCTTAAAATGGTACCAGCGTAGGCACTTGATAAGTAGTTGTTTACTTTAAAAAAATTGCTTACTGAAAGAATTAAGAAGTTGAATACATAGATATTTATTATCAAATAAAAAGGTCAGGAAATTGTGCTTAGCCCAGTCCGTCAAGGATGAATTACCCCATAGTGCTGATCTCTTTAAGCACCAAGGGATCTAATGTTCTATTTGGATTACACATATTCTCAACCCCATTAGTAGGTTATACAAAGAGTATTTTAACCTTTGCTTGATGATTTAGCCTCAGTCTATGAGGACATGGAGTTTGAATTCTGAATTCCATCAGGGATAACTGTGGGCCTTACTGGAAGATGTGAGACTGATTGTACTTGAATTGGAGAGAACTCTACTGTTATCTTTTTTTTTTTTTAGATTCCAGTAAAATTAACATAGAGTTTTATATTTCAGGTGTACAATATAGTGATTCAACAATTCTGTAATTACTTGGCATTCATCATGATAAATGTATCCTTAATCCCCTTCACCTATGTCACTCATTCCCCCACCCACCCACCTCCTTCTGGCAATGACCAGTTTGTTCTCTATATTTAGAGTCTGGGTTTGTGTGTGTTTATCTCTTTTTTCTTTCTTTATTTTGTTTCTTAAATTCCACATATTGAGTGAAATCATATGGTATTTGTCTTTCTCTGACTGACTTATTTCACTAGCATAATACACTCTAGTTCCATCCATGTTGCTGCAAATGAGGAACACTAATTCGTAAAGATATATGCACCTCTTTGTTATTGTAGCATTATTTACAGCAACCACGATATGGAAGCAACTCGAGTGTTCATCCATAGAGGAATAGATAAAGAGGCTGTGGTATACATATACAATGGGATATTACTCAGCCGCAAAGAAATATGTACTACTGATCTTTGTGACTCATCCCCCCAAATGCTATTTTCTTCACTTTTGCATTGCCAACTGACAATGTGCACTTTTTCAAACCCGATACATTTAATCCATTGTAAATTAGAAACAATGATGGGCATATTTATCAGAAGTGTCTATAAACTAAATGAATTCTAATGGAGGAGTGCATATAAACAAGAAACAGCCTTATTCATGTTAATTTCATTATCAAAGGTGATTTTCTTCTCCCTTGACTTCTGAGTTTTTGCTATGTTTTAGGTGATTTTGTTATGTAGACTGCTTATATTCCAAGTAGATAAGTTTCTGTATGGCTTGCTAAAAAAGTACATAATTTTTGCGTTTGCTTTAACTTTAAGTAAACAAAAAGGTTCAAAAAATATATTTAATGGTATTGATGTCTGTATCAGATGCTATGTTTCATAAAGTAACAATTTGTCTTTTTATCTTTCATTTCTGCCACTGCCACAACAATTATTTCAACTTAGCCAAATTCAGATCCTCAAAACCACTGATTTTAGGATGCATTATTTTAGATATGATAGTAAAAGAAAAAAACTTTACTAAAACATGTCATGTCATAGATTAAGAGATGTATACCAATTTCAGAGACATTTATACATAGAGTATATTTGCATTTTATAATCAATAAAATATGGTATAATTGTACTATATAAATCTATATATAGAAGTTGTAATTTTATAAGTCTGTTGTTCTCTATAGTTGACTTAGACACCACACATCTTCTAGTTGAAAAAGATTGTAGGTGCTTCAGAGCACCTGCAGCCTAAAGCATCTTTGGTTTCATTGATACTGTTCTTTGTGTAATTTCTTTGTTTCCCAGTGTGTCTGAATTGGAGGGATAGATAAGGTTGAAAAAAAAAATGTTTCAAACATTTCCTAGTTACTTATTTGATCATCTGTATACAGTGAGGGATGTACTTCAATTTGTAACATGGTTTCCTTTGTGAATTAACCACTTTTGAACATTTTAAATATCTCCTAAATTAAGGGTAAAATATGAAGATCCAACATTTTTTCACAAATACTTTATTGTAAACTAATTTGACATGTGCTGAAGTGGGGTTACAAAGGATATATCAGCATTTATGTTTTCATCCTTTTTCCCCCCAGATAAATGGGTTCCTTTTGAAAATGTGTAAGATAATCCTGGTAATGTAGTCAATACTGATGTTCCTCTTCCTTTTTTACTCATTCGGAAGAACATCAAAAAGTAATGTCCTAAGATGCACTTGGGACACATTTTCAGCTAGTTAATTGAGATTGAATACTTATCCATTACAGTTCAAGTTCAAAATTAAAATTTTCTGTGATAGTATTATTGACTTTTATTTTAGATTCAAAGGCTAATCTAAGTGAATGTTAAAGCATTTTAAATTAAATTTTTGGGAAATAAGTGATTGTATTAATGTTACAACAATCTTGTTGATGTATTTTGCTGGGTACATTTATTTCTAGCAGGTGAAAGATTTCCATCTATTAAAAAAAAACCTGGAAGGAATTTTATTGTTACTTAATATTTTGATTCAATAAAGAAAAAGTGAAAACTATTGGTACCAAAAACTTGCGAACATTCTTTCCTATAGAAGCCATACCAGACTGATACCAGCAGATGGCTTAACTCTACAAATCTAGTGTATTTTTTTTTAATCTGACTAATACATTGGAAAAAAAAATTCTTAGTGGCTTCCAGCATTCTATATTAAAAAAAAAAAAAATGTGCATAGCATTCGTTTCAGAGCTATGAATATTAATGTATCTCCTTACTCTAAATCAGTAGTGGTAGATGATAACACTAATTTTAATGATATATTAATTTGTTGGTTTTTCAAAAGACAAATATCTTAACAGAAAAAATATTAGTCAATGTCCAAAAAATTAAGAAATAAACATTCATTTATAATCTCTTTGCAAAGATTCTTTGTGCATATATATATAATTTTACCTATATTTGACATGGTAAACAGTATCTATTCAATTACTAGAAACAGTATCTATTCAATTACTAGAAAGACCAGTTTCACAACAATTAATTGCTCTAGACTGATTATGTTCTTTGTATTTGGTATGTATAGGTTAAACACATATATAAATATGTGTGTCTGCACACACGTGTATGCATGCATACACACATGCACATATGTATATGTGCCAACATACATTAACTGAATTCCTCCCTCTGGCAAAAGTAATGGTGAAACACTAGTAATTTCCAAAGGAGAATCACTTACAAACTCTAAGGGTCAAATTCAAGACTTTAGATAGCTATTTTTTTTTTACCCCCTTAAGAGTGTGCAATACCTCTCTAAATTTATGTTTGCATCTTTCTCGATAATGGTTAAGTAGAAATTAGGAATACATTAGAGTATAGATTTTAGTCATAATTCTTTACACGTAAACTAAGACAATGTCTCTTTCAACTTTTAAAACACCTAAATAATATGGGTTTAATAGTTTGTGACAAGCTTTAGCATTTCTGTTGTTGGTGGTGGTAGTGCCAAGGGAGCTGTGCCTGAAGAGCTTTAGCATTTATTGAAGGGAGTGTCCTGATCTCCGTTTAATAGCAGAGAAAGTTAAGCCTTCAAGATGTTAAATGGTTCATGTGTTTACACCGCCAGGAAGTGGAGGAGTCAGATCTTAAGCTCCTGCGTTTTCTACGGTACCATGCCCACCTAGCACTTGGCTATTCAGTGTAACGAGCTGTCACAGCACCAAGTCTACAATGGGGACTTAGATGGGATTCAAAGACTCCCAGCAGTTTTGTGGATGGATTTTGGATTCTCTGTGATTCTCCTGAATTTATACTAAAGGGAAAATGATGATGTGCTGGTGGACGTTTATGTACACTGACTCACAGTGTTTATCCAACTCCTAAAGAAATCTCTATCCAAAGCAAGAATAAGAACCACAAGTATTGAAGGAGGCAAAAAAACAAAACAAAAACAAAAACAAACAAACAAAAAAAACACATAACACCCAATACTAGTTTTTTCTAACTATAAAAGTTATACATGCTCATTGAGAAATAATTGCAATATAAAAGTAAATGATAAATAAAAGCCCACTCTAATTCCAACATTAAAACCTTTTGGTGTATTTTTCCAGTTTAAAAAAAAAAATCATTTCACGTGAAAATTTGCTCCTCTATTTTTGGCACAGTTTAGTGACTAAGAAAATACAATTGAGGTAAAAGCCAGTACACAAAAACGTACGATTTAATTATATGATCTGGGAGTCCATCAGAAGCTGTTATATTCTGTACACATCCAAAAACCTTTTACAGCTCAGAAATCACTTTCTTCTAAGTCTTGCTCTACGTGTTCTGAATTCTGGGACCAATCCTTGCCTTAGTGGTCAGAGTTTCAGAAAGTCTAGCTAAACATCTTAAGACTTAGAGTTCTGGAAAAGTTGATATTAATCCACCTCTAATATTATAATCTACTTCTAAAAGATGCATGTGAAAACAATTTCCAAGGTGCAATGCACTTATGAAATGTTGTTATAAACTGATGCCATATTCTTGATCCTAGTCCTACTTTGTATAGAAGAACTTAAAAATTAAATCCTTTAAGTATTCCCCTGAATCTCCCTGAATAACCTGAAAGCTTCCTATTGTTTCTGTAACAAATCACCATAAACTCAGTTACTGAAAACAACTCGGATTTATTCTCTCACAGCTCTAGAGGTAGGAAGTCTCAAACCAGTCTCATTGGGTTTAAATCAAGAGGGCTGCAACACTGATTCCTTCTAGGAGCTCTGAGGAAAGAGTCTGAATGCTGGTTTTCTGTCTTCTAGAGGCCAACCCCATTGCGTGGTCCACACTGCTCTCCTTGCGTCGTTCCACCCTCTTGCTTCTTGTCCCATCTCCTGCTATTGATTTTGATCCTCCTGATTAAATGGGCCCACCCAGATAATCTGGGATAGTCTCTCTATTTCAAAAATCTTTAATTTAACCACATTTGCAAGGTCCCTTTTACTACGTAAATTAACAGGGCCACCAGTTGCATGAATTAGGACTTAGACATTTTGGGAGCTCTTATTCAGTCTACCAAACCTACCCTATATCTAAGGTACATGGAAATAGAGGCCTGCCTAGCATTTAACAGTCACCCACCCAACCCCACCACTATGGGCAGGATAACTGCTCCAGAATGACAGTTTTTAAATTACAGTCCTGCTTCTTACAAACATATATATAGATATAGATATAGATATATATACACACATTTAAATACCAGCTGCTTGCTTGATTGAATTTTTAACTACTGTCTGCTTCTGCCTGCTTCTGTATCTCTGTTGCTTTACTCCCTGCTCAGAATAATGTGTTATCATTGGCCGGGCCTCTCTGATACCACCTGCTTACCTGGATTTCTTAAGATTCAATTATTGCATCTCCCAGAAAAAAAATAAGTACAGCATTTCTCAGCAGTTGTGGAAACAGAGCCACTGTGCTCCCCTGTAGGTCATGAGGATGCATGTTTCCAGTCCCACATAAATCCATGAAAAATCTAATTTCTTAAGTTTATATCATGCCTTTCACAAGATTTAGAGCCATGGAATCGAGCTGAATAAAACTAAGGCCAGACATGTGATGTTCTACAGGATGAGATTTAGAGCCTAAGGCTATCACCAAATGAAGGAAATAGATTCTGAAAGTCTTTTTTCCCCATTCCATTTTCATTTTTATGTAGCCTGTAGGGGTAGTTGATAATTGCTGTTTCCTTTTAGAAATTTAGACTAGCTCCTTAGGTAGGAATTTGCCTTACCTGTAGATTTGACACTGACTACAAATGAAAGTTATCCTTCGAGTCAAAGATTTTTAAAGGAACCAAATATTTCCCTGAACTTGATATAGACGGAGGAAAAGGGATCTCAGAAAAAAAGAATAATTTCAAGCAGAACACCGTGGAGAATTTTATACAACAAATTTTAGAGCCCTGGTCTCTAAATTTCTCTTTATTCCCTTCTCCCCCACTTTTGTCTTATGTTGTCACTCACTTTACCTTCCTGTGAATCCCTCTGAGCTTTGTAACTGGTTTCCAGAGATGAGGTACACAATGGATGCAAGAAGTCGTTGGCAGAGTCAAAAATAGTAGCTATACTACTTTGCAGGTTTCATATTTTCATATATAATTGGAAACACCTTGACACATCAGTAAATGGATCTCTCCCCGGTGGACAGTGATAAACTGTCCAAAGGGAATTATTTTTCCCCCGGATGCAGTGAGCTGGGCTAAGGAGAAGACAGCTCCAGCCACAATCACAGGCCTGTGTTCATCTCTCCATAAAAGAGGCTTAGAGACCCTCTCAAGAGATTTCATTCTAGCAGGACGAGTCACAGATTAGTTTATGCCAGACATTTTGGACTATAAAAGAGGAGACAGCAATCTGACATATTTTTATTCTACAAAGTCTTGATTTTACCCCTTGGTGCTCCACTGCAAGAATCAGAGCAGATATTCAAATGCTGTTTTCTACTTTTCAGGTCCGCTTTGGCTGAAACAAACCAGGTGTCCTAATTCTCTGAAATTTGACGTAGCTTCTGTTTCACGACTCTAACATGCTTCCTGATCTTCTGTCTATAAATTCATGCCCACCCGGGAGTGAAAGCTATCTATAGCAGAGAGAATACAGTCAATGGTACTGTAGTAATGTTGTCTGGTGACAGATGGTAGTGTAGCTACAGCATAACTCATGTAGCACATGAGTATGTAGCACAGCATAACCCACAGACTTCTCAAATCACTAAGCTGTATACTGGAAACTAATGTAACATTGTGTGTCAACTATATACTTCAATAGGAAAAAAAAAATTCCTGCCTCCAGCTCCCAGCTTCTCAAACACCAAGGATGATCCCTTGGCTCCTAAGCACTCCCAGCTGTACCAATGCACAGCTCATGATTTTAGAGTCTTGCACACACCCCCACACCACAGGTACTGGATCAGTGCTAGTCTAAGGGAGGAACAGAATAAGGAAGAAATAGCCTTGGGTTCTAGACTTTTGGTTCCATTCCCCCATTCTCACCGTCTCATGCCAGGTAACATGGGAAACTTTTAAAAACAATACTTTCTCTAAAAGAAGCTACTCTTACTCATGAAGCATTAAAAGAGGACTGAGAGATCAAGGTTTGTGGAGGCCCTCAGCGATCTTAATTTTTGCTAATCTCAACAAATGGAAAATCACTATATGTGCCTCAGAAGCATATCTTATTTCTCAGTTCTAATCATTTATGGATTTGAATGAAATCTTAATTTATTATATTACATCCTTATCTCCCACTTTTAAAAATTAGAACAAGGAATAATTTTAGAGAGGATCTAATTTAATAACCACATTTCACTAAGCAATAAACTCAGGCCCAAGGAAGTTGATTAATTTGCTAAATTAAATAATGAGTTATTTAATAAGCTAACTGGAAGCAGCTCCAGCCTTGGACTGCAAACATCCTGACATCACATGCAAGAGCTTCTCCTTTACATCTTGCTACTTCTTCCAAGAGTTTGGCTTCATTGGATAAAAGTTCCCATCACACTGTCCCCCTAGCACTTCTAGAACACAACTAGGCTCTCTCCCTTTTTGCTAAGCAACCATCCATTATTTTTTCTGTGCAGGTACATGTATGATTCTTAAATAACCTGAGCTGTCTATGAATTACAATTGACCCTTGGACAACACAGGGGTTGGGGTGCTAACTCCCCCCGTACAGTCGAAAATCTGCATATAAATTTTGACTCTCCTCAAACTCAACTACTAATAGCCTCCTGTTGACTGACCCCTGACCAATAACATAAGTCAATTAACACATAGTGTGTATGTCATATATACTACATATACTTTATTCTTACAATAAAGTCAGCTAGAGAAAAGAAAATATTACTGGGAAAATCATAAGGAAGAAAAAATATAGGTCTTTACTTATTAAAAAAAAAAAAAATCCACAAGTCAGTGGACCTGCGCAGTTCAAACTGGTGTTGTGCAAGGGTCAATGGTATTATATCTGACATTTGTAAAAAAAAGCTCTTTTTGGTCAATATGGTCATAAAGAGATAATTTTTATAAAGGTATATGTCTTTGTTTATGTGATCAACCTACATTTATGCAGTCATTCATTAATTCACCTTATTCACAGACCTACTGAGTATTGATTCTCCATCACTATGCTTGACCCAGGATTCAGATATTAGCAAAAAGTGAGTCTACTCTCAAGCAGCTCAGAGTACAGGGGAAGATGGGTGCATATGTATGTGGACCCAGTGTTACAGGCGCTGTGTGTAAAGCTCGTGCATGAAGAATGGAAAGAAAAGTCAGTTCTACCTGTGTAAAGGTAAGGAAGAGTCTCTTGAAAAGAGTATTGCTGAGATTTAAAAGATGGGAGGTATTCACCAGATAGATGAGGGGGGGCATGGAGATTCCAGAGAAAAGAGATCCAATGAGAGAAACCTCAAGGTAAGACAGCTTAACCTGCGAGGGTAGATGCAACAGTGGTATACATCCGAAGCACCCCATCCATGTTGAAAGGAGGGGTACAAAGAAACTCAGCTGGTGACCATGTTAGGAGTCATATGTCATTTGGAGAAATTTGCTCCAGCTGTAGAACCAGCTGAGCAAATAAACAGTATAGAATAAGTCACAGAAAAATGCTTTTCCATATAGGCTTGTACTAGGAGCCACGGATTTACCTGGGTATTTTCATGTCATCTTACTATTCTCATGCTGAGCTTTCTCCATGCTTTTCCATTCATCTGAGAGGCAGGGTCATTGGAGTTAACATACACGCAACACACGATATGTGTGGGATATATGTCATTCAGCACGTACGTGTACATGCATAAAAATAGACTGAAGTATAAACACAGTTTATCAATATGTAGTGCGTTATAGGTATTTATTTATTTTTATTCTCCATACTCTCCCCTGCCGAGTTTTCAAGGAGTGTGTGCTGCCCTCATAATCACAAAAGGTTGACATTTTTAAACAGAGGATGTTGATTAGAAGAAATAGGAGGACAACACATATATATAGTAGAAAGTTCTTATGTTTAGTCAAGGATCTAGCTGTGGACGCCCATCAGCTGATTAGATCATTCTTTCTAAGTTTCAGATAATCCTGTTTCTCCTTTTAGAGAATAGAAGGAGAGCATCTTCTATTTATGTGGTATCTAAAGCCTTACATTTAGAATTCTTAAACATCAAATTTTTTCCCTTTCCTTTCCTGCTTGCAGAGATGTCAAATATTACGGTTCCAGTAAGATCATCCTAAACAAACAAATTAAAAAAAAAAAACAAAACAAGAAAGAAAGAACATATTTTCCTTGAAAAATCAAGGTTACTGTCTCTAAGACAGCCTTCAATATGGCTTTTTAGGATATGAGTAATATAATTTATGGGTTGAGAGTACTTACAAGGTCTAGTGTCATAAAGAATAAATTTAATTTCCTGCAATAAAACATTGCTTTCTTTATGGCCATACCTTGGATGCTGGATAAACAGACCTGATTTTATTTATAGTACACTCATGTCCCCATATTCCAGTATTAATGCTATACCAATAAACACAGAAATAATCTCTGTCACTGAGACACCTGGGTCTCATAATGCCCTCTGGGTGGTTATACAATCACACAGATTCTTTTTAATTTATCCGAGAGAGATATAGTCACTTGCAAAGTTTTCTTGATCAACTTTTCTGGCTAGCTGGGTGTCAACAGTTCAGTTTTATTTTTTTCACAGAAGTAAATTATGTAATACTGTGACAGTCCTTGTGCTTTCAGTTTAGATTTACACACAGAGACACATAGATACAATAGACATGTAAATAATTATCATTAAACACTCTGGGTCTGCCAAGGAGAATAAAACCAACTGCTTCCACAGAAAGTTCCAGAGACTAGTTTGTTAAGTTCCCATTTACTTTTCTGCTCAGAATTTCCTAGGAAGAGCCCTTATAATTATCTAGCCCTGTTTTGTTCTTACAATCCTTTCAAGCGTTTGTGTGATCTCCATTTGAACTCTCCAAAGACTGAGGACCCAAAAGTTCAAGAATCACCTCTCTATTTTCAGATGCCTTGAATTTTAGAATGCCCTTCTCAGAACTGAGCCCAAAGCCCAATCTTGTATTGCCCACTGGAACGATATATGGTTCCCTCTCTCACATGACAGTCTTTAAGTATTTTATCACAACACAAACCACTTGTATTTTTGTCCTTCTGGTGTCAGTACACACATTTAAATGACATTGACCCACCCATGAGAACTACCACCAAATTGATAGGAGTTTTTCCACTTGTCTCTAGAGTTCAAACAAAGCCTTTCACTCTTGCTTTCTCTTCTTTCTTGGGCTTGGCTTCCTAAGTCCTTATATCCTAAACTTACACTGTCTCAGTTCCAGGTCTTAACACCCATTGTTTCTCTAAGCCTTTGGGAGACAGTGAGTTAGAAGCATACACTCACTGTCCTTGGCACTTCAGAATACACATTTTGATATTCTCTTTGGTTGCAAACACCAAGACTTCAAAATGAGGTTGCATGTAACTCAATTTTCTGAAAACCATTGAACTAGATGCCCATCTCTCCTCCTCCATCATGTTTGAAAGATGAGGGAAATTCTCAGCTTCCCTAAGTCTTGTCTGTTTTGTTCACTGCTCATACAATGTGCCCCCAGAACCCAGCATCATGCTTGGTCCCAGAAGTGATTCAGTGACTGGCTGAGTTTCATAATTTCAGAAGGTTTATTTCCTCTGGGTACACTGGACAGGGTGCTGATGGTCACAGTAAACCCTCAGATCAGAATTGCATACTGCAGAGATAAGCAGGGTAATCTGCAGTGGGTCTGCACCTATCACTGTGTCCAATGGCTGGAGGAAATGGTTGGCCCATCCTGAGACTTCCCATTGCATTCTTAGTCTTCTTCACATCACTTCCTGTTATAAATTTGTCTATTATTTTAGTCCAGTAGAGCTCCACAGCTGCTGCTCATGAGAATAACATAGACAATTCACCAAAATAACCTCCAGAGATGGATGTGGGCCCCAAGCATAAAAACCTTCTCTAAAAGCTCTCTGAGATCAATTTGAAATACTAAAATATTATGTAAATGATCAAAACATTCAATTAAAATTAAGGGCACATTTTTTTCAAAGGTTTTTGTGAAAACATATCTTTCATATGCTGACCTGTAACCTTGGTCTGTAATTTTTCTGATAGCATATAGAAAACAAAGTCCTTTAATGGAAGACAGTCTGACACTTATTTTGAACCCATTGAAAAGGTGCATGCTGTTCTCTTCATCATTTTTTTAAAAGCAAATCATAATATTAAATAGAAAAGACAGTCTCCTCAATAAATGGTGCTGGGAAAATTGGACAGCTATATATAGAAGAATGAAACTCAACCATTCTCTTACTCCATATACACAGATAAACTCAAAATGGATGAAAGACCTCAACTTGAGAAAAGAATCCACCAAAATCCTAGAGGAGAACATAGGCAGTAACCTCTTCAACATCGGCCACAGCAACTTCTTTTAAGATATGTCTCCAAAGGCAAAGGAAACAAAAGGGAAAATGAACTTTTGGGACTTCATCAAGATAAAAAGCTTTTGCACAGCAAAGAAACAGTCAACAAAACAACGAGGCAACCCACGGAATGGGAGAAGATATTCGCAAATGACACTACAGACAAAGGGTTGATATCCAAGATCTACAAAGAACTCCTCAAACTCAACACTCAAAAAAACAGATAATCACATCAAAAAATGGGCCAAAGACATGAACAGACACTTCTCCAAAGAAGACATACAAATGGCTAACAGACACATGAAAAAATGTTCATCATTATTAAACATCAGGGAGATTCAAATCAAAACCACATTGAGATACCACCTTATACCAGTTAGAATGGCTAAAATTAATAAGAAAAGAAACAACAAGTGTTGGAGAGGATGTGGAGAAAGGGGAACTCTCTTACACTGCTGGTGGGAGAGCAAGTTGGTACAGTCACTTTGGAAAACAGTGTGGAGATTCCTTAAGAAGTTAAAAATAGAGCTACCTTATGACCCTGCAATTGCACTACTGGGTATTTACCCCAAAGATACAGATGTAGTGAAAAGAAGGGCCATATGTACCCTAATGTTCATAGCAGCAATGGCCACAGTAGCCAAACTGTGAAAAGAGCCAAGATGGCCTTCAACAGACAAGTGGATAAAGAAGATATAGTTCATATATACAATGAAATATTATGCCTCCATCAGAAAGGATGAATACCCAACTTTTGTATCTACATGGACAGGACTGGAGGAGATTATGCTGAATGAAATAAATCAAGCAGAGAATGTCAATTATCATATGGTTTTACTTACTTGTGGAACATACGGAATAACATGAAGGACACTAGGAGAAGGCAAGGAAATGTGAATTGGGGGAAATCGGAGAGGGAGACAAACCATGGGAGACTGTGGACTCCAAGAAACAAACTGAGGATTATAGAAGGGAGGGGGTTGGGGGATGGGTGAGCCTGGTGGTGGTGATTAATGAGGGCACGTATTGCATGGAGCACTGGATGTTGTACATAAACGATGCATCTGGGAACACTTCATCAAAAACGAATGATATATTTTATGGTGACTAACATAACACAATATTAGAAAAAAGAAAAGAAAATATCATACAGAATTTCAGGAGATAGTTCTGAAACTTTGGTTCTTGGGTCTCACATAACTAGTGGCTGGTCTGAATTAAGCCATGGGCAAGCTATCTAAAATGAAATGTTTTTTGTTTTTGTTTTGTGGATGTTAAAATCTGAGGATAAGACAGGACTGGCTAATCAGCCGTAAGAGACAACTTGAAGTCTTGTTTTCTGTCATTTCTTTTTCTTTTTCTTTTCTTAAAACAATCTTTTTTTCCCCCCATTAATTTTTCATTCTATCCATCTCCTTATCTCCTAATTGGTTCTTCAAAACACAACAGAAGGAAACAACACAAATGTCCATCAGTAGGAAAATGGAAAACAGACTGTGCTATATTCATACATTATAGTACATTAAAAAAAAAATACCAAGTCACTGCTACACACAATAACAGAATAGACCTAAAAACATATTTTGTTGAAGTTCAAGAAGGTAGACAGAAACAAGTACAATTGTGACTCCATTGAGAAAGTGGAATCTGCTATCTGTAGACATCAAAAGTCTTTGTCAGAGGTGGGATTGGCAGGAAGGGGCAGGGGAACTTTCTGGGTTGTTGGAAATATTCTCTCTTAATTTGGGTAATGCTTATAGGGATGCATATATCTGCCAAAATTCATTGAGCTGTACACCTAATATATTTGCATTTTACTTTGTCTATGCTGTACTTCAATAAAGTATTATTAGAAGGAAATAAATAAAAACAATAAAAGCATCTACTCAAATGAGCTGGTAGCTCTGAGCCCAATTACAGCAGATGGAGAGTCTCTGGAAGTCCATATTGCCCCTACTCTACACCAGTATCTCCATTAAAGGTCCTCTGACTGGGTGGACTTTGGTGGGATGTAAGGTCCCCCTGCCACAGACTCTCCAGTGTTGGGTAATTCCACACTACAAACTGTTATAAAGGAAGCTCATATTTGGCTTTTGTTTTAGAGTCACAAAGCTACAGAAGCACATTATAGAACTGTAGATACAGTACACTGATACCAACGAGAAGGAAAGGCAATTATTCCTAAAAATATATTTTAATAAAATATTTCCTGCTGAAGTTGAAATGATAACAGGAAGCTCATCACTTTCTATAATTGGGTATAAGCAAATTGTGTCTGAGTTGCTATAAGACAAAAATCCTCCTTTCAGCCCATTTAAGGACGCATCCAGCAGCCCCTTGGTCCCCCGATATACACTGTTGAGTGTCCACTAACCAGGTAAAGTTGACTCCTCACATCCTACCAATAGACCAGTTGGGTGGTTCTTGGTCTTCACACCCAAACTGCCCCCAACCACAACCTCAGCATGCACACACATACACAAAACCCAAAATGCACCCAGATGTCTGTCAACACATTGTCCCTTTTCCCCATAGGGCTTCTTAGTTGTCATCTAGTTATTGTGTTCCGTTAATCTGAGAATGCATGCAATGCATTCCCTTTTCCTGTTTAGGTAAAATGTTTTAATTCCTTTTTTACTTTTTAAATTTTTTGAGAGAGAACATGCATGCAAGCAGTGGGGAGTGGCAGAGGGAGAAAGAGAAACAGGCAGAGAGAGACAGAGAATCCCAAGCAGCCTCCACTCCCAGCATGGAGCTGACATGGGGCTCAATCTCATGACCCTGAGATCATGACCTGATCTGAGCTGGATGCTTTAATGGACAGAGTCACCCAGGTGACCCAAGATGTTTTAATTTTTAATAAGAGATTTTTAAATAGTGTGTATAATCTGAAACAAGTAAGATATTGGTAGTCAGTGACGAGAGAGATTTTGGAGGCTGGATGGTGGTGGTTGAAAGTGTCTTTCCATGGTCTCGAATATCTTGCATAAACTAATATTTATTGAGTGCCAGGCACAGACAGTAGCAGACCCTTAACACACATCATCTCTTTTAATCCTTGAGACAACCTTAAAAGGAAAGATCCTCCCTCCCATTCCCTAAACGGAAGCAAGTATGCTGCAAGGTCACAGCATCTGTAGTTTCCTGAGACCAGATCAAAACTGCTTTGTAATGCCGAAACCATGAAGGTTATGGGCCTTTATGTGGCAAAGGAATGAAAAGAACTTCACAGTGTATTCGTTTGGAAGGATACTTCCAGTAGTGATTACTGAGAAGAGTTGAGTTTTGAGGGATATATTAATCCTGACACTTGCCCCAGGGGTCTCCAAGGCCATGCTTCAGGCCATATTCATTCACTGACATAGCGCTGACTAATATATTCACCACAGTTTCCAGAACCTGATTCATTCCAGAACCTGAGACATAAATCCCCCCATATTACCCTTCTAAATACAAGATGCAGACCACTGTGGATAGCAAAATGTCATCTCAGGGCATTTTAACTGTTTGTGGAAACTATGGTGCAGATTATTTTAGTACTTGACACAGAAGATCTAGAATCTAAGGCACCCTGCCAGATCAGCACCAGAAATCTACCCTTCGGGGGCTCGGGTCTCCTGTCTTATTTCTCCTGTTTTCCAGAGCAGAATAAGTCATGTTGTTTACCACTGTCTCTCCAACACCTAGTACATACAGATGGTCCCTAGTCTTTGTTGGGAGAATAAACAAATGATGAATGAATGAGCGAACATGCCCATAACCCGGATTGAATCAGTTGCTCCAAAGCCTCTCAGTCTACCCTCCATGAGATGTTTGCAAGTGCATGTTCTTTATCTAAAGCAGAGAGGAAAATCAGCTCAGAAAGGTCAGATAAACAAGGTGGATTGGGGGTTCCTGGAATGCCAGCAGAATGAAGCCTGTTTTATACAACTTGTGTCTCTGTGAAATACCCATAAACTCCACTTGCTAAAAAGGATGGCACTTGCATTTGTCACAGCACCTCCAAAGCCTGTCTCAGCCCTGAATAACGTGCTTTGGAATATTTTAAATCCACTGTCACTATGGATTAAATTCTCTGCATCTATCTCTTTGTACGGATTAATGGAACTAACTGGGGATAATGAATGCATGAGAATCACTTCTCACATAAACGACATTAACATGCAAGCCCTTTGTTACAGCCTGACTGGTGTTCCCCAAAAATTCATATGTTGAAGATCTAACCCCAGTGCCTCAGAAGGTGGCTGTATTTGGAACTAGGGCCTTGAAAGGGGTGCTTCAATTAAAATAAGGCCCTTAGCGTGGGTCTTAATCCAACCTGACTGGGTATCTGGACACAAAGAGAGACACCAAATGCACAGAAACACACAGAAACAGGGCCATGTGAGGACACGACAGGAAGGTGCTGTCTACAAGCCAAGGGGAGAAGCCTCAGAAGAAATCAACCCAATCAACATCTTGGTGTCAGACTCCTGGCCTCCAGATTGGTGACAAATTTGCTTCCTGTGGTTTTAGCCACCCAGTCTGTGGGACCGTGTTATGGCAGTCTCAGCAAACAAATACACTATTTGAAAACAAATTCATCTTCTTGGAACAGGAGAAACTCTGAAGTCAGGAAGGCCAGCCTTCACGTTTGTGACACTGCTGAGATCCATGCTCGCTTTTTACAGTCTTTCCGAAAAGGTACCCCTGAATCTGGGCCTTTCATGGGTTCTGCTAGCAACGGAATGACTGCTGTGCTGACATTCACAGGTGTAATCACAGGCCACTTACAGGTTTTCATTTGTGACTTCACAGTTTGGTCTTGGAAATGAAATCTGTTTGTGGATATAAAGCACCATCCCCATGCAGCCAGAGACCACTTTCACCCATTTGCCGAATGCACAATAATGAAATTCACTGGCATACAGTGTATTTACCAGAAATGATTCTTCTTAATCAAGCACTGTTACAATTAATTATGATGAACATCTAGTGAAGAATGTTGTTATGAAATTAATGTTTACCATGACCCTTTTGCTCTTATCTCTTGGTTGATAGTAAGTATAAACATAGGAAGAACACTTATTTAGTTCCTAATAAAAATTGGTACTAAAAATAATGTTGTGGCATGTTTCTCCCGATACAATACAGGCAGAAAAGAGAACCCCTCTCAAATAAAATTAGTGTATGTTTTCCACTTATCGGTCAATATGAATTATGGAACTTATTTCCCTTTTAAATGTGTCCCCTTGGAATCTCAAAGTTAAACTCATTCTTTGAGTTTACTTACTATCCTCATCCTAGATTTCTCCTCTCTCTCCCCCTCGTTACTATATTTCATTTAATCTTCAGTCAGTAAACTGACAAATACGCCAAACTATATTTTTCCCCATAAGCTTCTTCAAGTCCTTTTCTAGAATTAGGAAGGACACAGTAATGAATAAGAATTATCTCTCTGAGAAAAATGAAGGTCTTCATCCAGGAGCAGTGGTTCTCCATTGGGATAATTTTGCCCCTCAGGGCATATTTGGCATTTTTAGTTGTATATGGAGCATATGGAGACATTTTTAGTTGTTACAACAGGGACAGATGGGTGCTAGGAGCTTCTCGTAGGAAGAAGCCAGAAGTGATGCTGGGCATCATATAGTACTTCCACCGGAACAAGTCATCCACCCCAAATGCCAACGGTGCCAAGGCTGAGCCAACCCGCCATAGAGCTAGCTCATCTGCAACATCAGAAGAGCTTGTGAGGCCATGGCTGAACGTGGAAGATTTGTTGAATGAATAAAGTCTGACGGATTTCACCTTCTTTATTGATTTCTAATTTTTCCCACGTTAGATTTTGTAGTTCCTGACAAATTATCACTCAGTACAATTCTGTCCTGAGAAGGTCATTTTATAGACCTTCTGGCCTTGGCCTCTTTTTCCCGGAGTATTGGCAGCAGGACTTCTCCATTCCTCTTGCAAATAGCTTTAACATCATCAACAGCACGAATATTAACATTCATAGAATGATCATTAGAAATGGCTTAAAGTGGTAGCCAGCTTACCAAACAATCTCAGTCCATCCTCTATTTTTGTGTGACTTTCCATGATCCCAAGAGTGAAATCACATTTTTTTCTGTCCATTATCCCTGACTATAAGCCAACTCTTAGCTTGGGTAGATTGAGTGAAGGACTAAGAATTAGGTCCGGAAAGCCCCAAGGAGTTAACATAAGACCCTTGAATGCAGCACTAGTCGCAGTTGGATTTGCATTTTGAATAATAAAGCTTTGTAAAAATCTTGTCGCCATTCACTAATGGGACACAGACTTCCATCTTTGTAATTCCTGCTTCTCAAACTGTAAATGCCAATTGGTTTTGTGTGACTGACTATCCAGCTGAAATAGCCTCAGTGTGAGCAAGATCCGGTGTGTGTGTGTAGCCTTACTGTTTGCATTCCATTGAGTTTATAGAGGGGGAAAAAAACCCTGTGGGTCTAAACGTTCCTATTAAACAGAGGCGGGGCAAAGAACTGGCATGCTTTGGAAGGAAATGGTAGGAAGGGGAGATTCAGGAAGCTAAAGATCCACATGATCCAAGAGAACAGGGAAAAAGTGATGGGAGAATAGAATGTGGCCGAGGAGTGTATTAGAGCAGACAGAACAGGTAACCCAAAGAGTTCTGGAGTGAGATGCAGAATTCCTGGGCTCTTTTCCTCCTTAAATTAGCAAAATGGCCACGTCCAAGTCATGTAACCTCTCTGGACTGGCAAAATAGGGGACTTTTTACCTTGAATGATCTTGATCAAAGTTTTTTTTAGTCAATAAATACCTATCTGTGTCTTGGTTTAGCTAGCAAGAAATTCAGCAATCAGCATGCCTAGATAAGCAGGGGACTAGTTTCAAAGCGTAGTTGGGAGGGGAGAGGAGGTCACCTCTTCTTCTGGAAGTTTATAGGGAAACAGTGGTTAAGAGAGAGGAGGGAAGGCACAGACATTCAATGGAGCCATGATTCTCCAGTGGGAGATGAATGAGAAAAGTATTCCCTGCACTCACCCATCCTTTCAAGGTGAAAAGGAAAACAGTACAGGGAGATAGAGTGGCCAACTTTCTATTCTTTCAACATGCAAAGCTTGAGGCTTCAGCACAAATTGCTCTTTTGTATCTAAAATAGTTGGTAGAACCTGTCCTTCCCTGTCATTCAGGTCTCCACTCCAATGCCACCTCCTCGGGGAGATCTTCCCTGCCCATCCTGTGTACGTAGCCGTTTGCATTCTAGACTTCAGCCCACTTCCTTTGTCTGCAGAGATCTTTTATGTGTGTGACAGTTCTTGATTTTTGTCTTTAAGCACTCCTGACTTTTCTTTCTCCATGAAAGCAGAGGCTTGGTAGGTCTTGTTCATCGCTCCATTTCCAGGCCCTAGCACAGAGTCAAAGTCAATAAATATTTGTTGAATGAATAAATGTTTAAGTGATGTTGCAACTGAAATCTGCTTGTGAAAAGACCTGAAAGACAGAAGCTAGAAACAGAATATGGTAAGAATGGATAAAGTTCCTAGGGGGATACCATTTCTAGAGGGCAACATCAGTAAGACATAGGGAGGGGACAAAGCCTGATCCTGCACATCAAGTGAGACCTGAAGAGACAAGGAAGAAAGAATAGCCTCATGAACTAAAAGCAACAAAATGATGCATACATTGATATTATTAGCCTACGCAGTTCTGGTGCCTAGAGGTCAATAACTATAAATCTCAAAAACTGGGATTTATCACAAAGCAAGAATAGAGGGAACAGGGACAGGGCTGCAACATTTCCATACAATTTAACAATCTTCAACAATGAGCACAATCTTCATTGAGGATTGGTGGTCTCTCTTCTAGCTGTAGCTACACAATCTTGAAGCAAACAAACACTGGAATTCTACAGTAGCTGTTAACTATCCAGGCAAGATTTCTATTACCAGGATAAATTGCTATTTGTCGATTTCCATAAATTATACCAACATGATAGGACTGTTTTATCTATGTTCTTCATAATTTTTCTTCCTATAGCAAAAAAACAAACAAAGCAAAAACAAAAACAAAAACTTACCTCTGGCTTTTACCATACACAAGCACACATTTTAGGGAGAAATTTAAAAGAGGAGCAGATGTGTGTCCTCAGTTTCAGCAAGTCTCCTAATAGGTAAAATTTGCTGGGCCCTCTGCTGCCTGTTTTTGGCATTGAAACCCAAAAAGCCTTTTTAAAACTAGAAATCTTAGAAAAGAAGCCATTTCTACTTAGGCTTTTATCCAATTGCCCATTTAAATAGATTAAGTCCTTCAATTACAAAATGTGCTTCAGAAATTTAACAAACTGAATTGTCCTTTAAGATTTTGAGCAAATTATTGGGGGGGGGGATCCCACTTTAATAGTCTTCTCCTCCTCATCTTTCAAGCCTACAGTGAATGTACAATCCAGGTACATTTTTGGTGAATTATTGTTTGAAATGATAAGAAAAAGTTCACCATAAAATCATAATTGACTTTGCTTATTTGATAACACCAAGTACAAATGTTTTTCTATAAAATTATATTTTCTATTCTCTTAATATATTAAATCTCAATTATCTTAAAATAGAATTGGTTACTTCTTAGATTTATAGAGCCAAATCATTAATTGATTATTGGGCTAATTGAAAACTAACATTAAAAAAAAACACAGAGGTATCATTTCAGAATATATGCCTTGAAAAATCTGACATGAGATTGCATCCTGGTGAAGGTAAAATACTCCTTACAGACAGTAACTGTACAAAGTATGAAGTATGGTGCAATTATCTGATTTGCCAGTAGTGGACACTGTTACTCTAGTTATAAACCACAGAGTGACTAGGGAAAACCCAACTTAATCTCTCACAAAGTTCCTGCTCTTTCTTTCTTTAAATAGATCCGAGTCAGTAACATCAGTGACTATTCTGGAAAAATAATAAAATAAACTGTAGAAAAAAAAAATCAGTGTTTCTCTTAAACATTCAAACATTACTAAGAAATAAATATGTACATTTAAAGATACAGTTCTCATTGGATTATTCTTAATTTGTGGGACATATGTATTAGCTGCAAATGTTCCAACCATTATCATTCCCAAGTGTATCTTATGCATCTACAAAAGATCTCCATCCTAGAAAATGTTGACGAGAGGTGGAAGAAATAAAACTGAACTGACAGAAGCCAAGCTGTCAGTCCTGGGTTCCCTCAAACTAGCTTTGCAACCCTAAACAGATCACCAGTCTCTCTGAGACCTACATCAGCAAACTACCAAAAACTCCTACCCTGACAACTGTGTTTCTGGGAGTCTCTCAGGACAGACTAGAGTAAAAAGTTTCCACTACAATTGTGTAATCTGGTAAGGTGTTATTTATTTAATCTCCATAAAAAAAATACCCTTATAAAACAGCTATTCCTTCTGCAATGAGGCCAGTAACATAAACCCCGGCCCTCAGGGCAAGGATAATGAAAATCAAACTGCAGAGCTAATGAAAATCAGGCAGTGGGCTCAAAATAGAAGCCTCTTACTCTTCACTTTCTACCCTGCTCTGCAGGAGAGTCCAGGTTGCCATGATCAGGGAGTTTACATTGTGCCAAATAGGTATTATTAGTATTCCCATTTTACAGATGAGGAAATTGAGGTACAGAAAATTAATATCTCGTCTATGGAGAACGTTAGTAAGTGTTGAAGCCAGGCAATCTGGCTGGGAAGCCTATGATTTTAAAACTACTGTGTTCTGCCCTTTTGGGTTCCATGCTGACTCTCAGTACAACACTCTGCATATGTCTTCTGCCATGTACTAGATTGTGAATTGCCTCAGGACAGACAAAAGAGCAGCACTGTGGAAAGACACGGGTACAAACCAGAGGTTATCAGCTCTATGTGACATCTCCCTCCCCCAAGGGACATTGATGACAGCATTTTTCATTGTTGGGACAAGGGAGAAGCATTTCTGGTATCTGGTGGGTAGGAACCAAGGTTGATGCTACACGTTCTACCACATTCAGGACAGCCCCACAACAAAGAATTGCCCAGGTCACATTGTCAAGGATGCTGAGGTCGGGAAGCAGGGCTTCGTAGGAAGGGAGTTTGGTTAGAATTCTGGTTCTGTCACTTACCAACTGAGTGAACTTATAACATTTGCGAACTTATTCCCTGAACCTCCCAGTCTCTTCCATTAAAATGGTAAAAACAAACAAACAAAACAAAATAAAACAAAACTACCTGACAACTATGGTTGTGGAAAGAACTGGCTGCTTTTTACTGTGGAGTTATTTATAGAATATTTTCAAAGATAGTGCCACAGAGTATAGAGCTGAGGTTTTGGAGTGAAAGGAGGACAAGTTCTCAAACCTTCCAAGCCAGTTCCCTTCCTCTACTGAAAAAAGAGGAGGTGGATTTCTTCTGACAGTTTTTGCCTCAAGATTAAATGAGGTATTGCAAAGACCCTCTCATATTGTTTCACACATAGCATATTCCTAAGAGTGATGATTTCCATCCTCCAAAGTGAGTGTGTATATAATATTTTTTTGTCTGACTTGGAGGCAAACCCCACTTTCCACCAACTGCATGCCTTCCGTTCCAAACCAAATCCAGTTTTGTTTAGGGATTTTCCTTAGCCCAGGCAACCAAGTGCCTCCAGAAACAACCTCACATTTAAAATTCAGAAATGAACCACCATTGAACTGATACCAGGTCAATCCCGCGCACTTCACACAGGATCAGTGCCAACCACGTGACCTCGTTCTGGTCAATGAGAAAAGTGGTTTTCAGTCCTAAGAAATAGTCCTAGGAGAGACAACCTTATTTTCCCCCCAAATGTTGCTTCTGTTCAGGGTGCCAGGGACTGTAATAGTCACTTTGCCACCAGGCTGAGAAGGACAGCAACTCCACTGATGGCAGAAGAGGGGAATGGGCAGATCTGCAGGATGTGACTGTAGAATGTAGTTGAACTACAAGTCAGCCACATATGCTGCATTCCCCCTTGGACTTCCTGCAATGTTGTTGTTGTTTTTTTTTTTTTTTAAAGATTTTATTTATTTACTTGACAGACAGAGATCACGAGTAGGCAGAGAGAGAGGAGGAAGCAGGCTCCCTGCTGAGCAGAGAGCCCAATGCGGGGCTCAATCCCAGGACACTGGGATCATGACCTGAGCCGAAGGCAGAGGCTTTAACCCACTGAGCCACCCAGGCGCCCCAGCTTCCTGCAATGTTTAAGAATAAATTTCCATGTTGCTGAAGTCAGTTTCATTCAGAGTTTTGTTACTGGAAGTGGAAAACATCCAAATTGCTATAGGTGAAGTCTAGGATCTTGCTGCTGTATCAGTCCCCCTGCATCACAGTTGGAGAATAGGTTCCCCTCCCTTTCCTGCAACAGATGTGCATGGCCAACCAGCCTAACAGTCATAATAAAACAGAATTGGAATGGAGCAGTAGTGAAGGGCTTTCGCACTTTTAGTCATTATGTTTAAAATTATGGTAAAATATATGTAAAATAAAATTTACCATTTAACCATTTTTAAGGGTACAGTTTAAAGACACTAAGTGTACTCACACTGTCCAAACATCACTACAGTCCACTCTAGGATTTTTTCATCTTGTAGACTGAAACTCTGTGCCTTATAAACATGAACTCCCTGTTCCCCCTCTCCTAGTCCTGGGCAACCACCCTCCTGCTTTCTGTCTCTACAAACCGCACTACCCTAGTCACTTCATATAAGTGGAATCATACAGTATTTGTCCTTTTGTGACTGGATTATCTCACGTAGCGTAATGTCCTCAAGGTTCACCCATGGTGTAGAATGTCACAATCTTTCTCTCTCTCTCTCTTTTTTTAAGCATTTATTTATATTAAAGGGGAAAAGAGAGAGAGAGAGAGCATGAGCAGGAGGGACAGAGGTAAAGAGAGAGAATATTAAGCTGACTCTGCCCGAGGGTGGAGCCTCTCATGGGGTTGGATCTCTCCGTCCTCAGATCATGACCTGAATGGACAACAAGAGTCAGAGATTTAACCCACGGTGCCACCCGGGCACCCCACAGTTCTCCTTCCTTTTTAAGACTGAATAATATTCCATTATACGTATACACCACATTTTGTGCATCCATTCTTCAAGTTTTAATATGGCAATCAACTTTTAATCTTTAGTGTGTACTTCATCGTCTAAATTGGGGGTTGGCAAACTGGGACCCTTCAATCAAATCTGGCCTGATAACAGTTTTTATAAACAAAGTTTTATGGGCACACAGCCATGCCCATTTGTTTACATGTTATCTAAGGCAGCTTTCCCATTACAGCACAGAGTGGAGTCGTTATGACAGAGACCATGTGGACCATGAAGTCTAACACATTTACTCTGAGGAATTTTGCACAAAACTTTGCTTGACCTCTGGTCTAAATGGTACTTGATGAACCAGACTTCCTACTGATCTTCTTCCTCCCTTATTGTCCACCCAATCTTCCTACCCCCAGTTCATCATCTATAAGACTAACAGAGTAAGTTTTCTAAAATGTGAATTCTCCTCCATTCATCTGCTTTTAGAACTTCACTAGGTTCTAGCCACCACAAAGCTGGAGCCACAGCTCCTTGGGACACCATCTAGGACACCCATAACCCCACCCCTATCCTCCTCTCTGCCTCAGTGAGACTGAACTCTATCTCAAGTGCATCATTCCCTCCAAAAAAGCTTTCCTTAATCCCCAAGAACCTTACTTTGACAAACTAGTTGTGCAGTCAATGTTTACGGAATAAATGAATGAAATAATAATAATAATTATTTTTTTTACCATATGACAACTGCCTCTAGGAGACATTTGTTTTTTGTTTTTACCTTTTTGTTACTCTAGTGTTTGAATCTTTGTCCAAGCCTTGCTGAACAGGGCAAGCAGAAAGTGTGTGAAAAAGACTAGGGCACTGCTGGTGGGTTTCATCAACCTTAAGGTCCCTAAAATTCAGAATGGTCACTTAGAATGAATCTTTTAGACATGGTTAGAGTATACATGCTTAATAATTACCTTACATTTAAATGTTTGCCTTTTAAAATTATATGTTCTCAATACAAGTAATAAGTATTACATATGTGTTTGTTCTACTTTGAATTCCATTCATTGCCTTGAAAAGAAAACTGCTGCGCAATATCAGAACTTAATGGAATATCATGTCAACATAGCTTCACTCCCATGAAATGCGCCTGATAAAAATCTATGCTGCATATCACTTCCCATAAACAGTATGATATTGGTTTTTACTTATAGTTGTTAAAATACTACTCTATGATCTACAGAATTAAATTTCATAAGATTTTTTTTTTATATTGAACCTAGTTAGGTTATTAGGTATTGTATCTACAGGAAGAATTCTTTAGTCCCAGAATTTTTAATCACTTAATGCTGAGATTTTCCAATAAAGCAGTTCTAGAAATAAACTTTTCTTTAGAATGAATTGTCTCCAACAACAAAAGTAATACATAAAAGGCAATGATCTAGCAATTAAGTGGGGGAAAAAACCCTTTTAAAATAGGAGAGTTCTTTCAGGGCAATTAAAGTATATTAATTCAAATAAAACCTTAAAACTTCACTTTTAAAATGAAACAAGATGGGATTGGGAGGGAGACAAACCATAAGAGACTCTTAATCTCACAAAACAAACTGAGGGTTGCTGGGGGGAGGGGGGTAGGAGAGAGTGGTGGGGTTATGGACATTGGGAAGGTATGTGCTATGAAGTGTATAAACCTGGTGATTCACAGACCCGTACCCCTGGGGCTAATAATACATTATATGTTAATAAAAAATAAAAAATTAAAAAACAAACAAACAAACAAGCTTCACTTTTAAGGAAAGGGGGACTTTGTTGAGAGGCAATGATGTCCAAGTAGACCATTCATGTGCATTTCCAATATAATCTTGCTTTCGTCTACTGTTTTTGAGACTTGTATTCAAGAGGCCCTTCCAACTTTACTAAAATTTAGCAGTGATGGATAGTAAAAGTCATGATGAAGCAAATACATAGAGTCATATTTTGGGAAGTCATATTTTATATATATATATATATATATATATATATATATGTATGTATAATTATTATTAGAGATTATTTGTCATTACCAGTAGTTATTAGTCATCAAAACAAATTTTAAAATATCTCAGGTTTCATTGTCCAATGTATAGCATACCAAATGTACATTGAGAATTAGTGTTGTCAAACAAGTATAGAGGAATGACTGAGAAAGAGAAAAGAGAGAGAGAGAAAGCTGCCTAACATTTGCACTGTCAAAGGGGCAGACTTCTAGATTTCTCTAATGAAGTCTGTGTAATTGCAAATGCAGATATTAAAATGACTTCTTTAGCAGTAATATTAAATAAGTTCCTGATTCACAAGTCTTGTTAATGACAAAGAAGCAAATGTTAGAGGGTTTTTCTCTGTTTTTAGAAAAAAAAAAAATAAAAAGAGTTTGACACACAGTTTTCAAATTTGCATAAGCTTTTATAATATAATCACCAAACATTCCCAGAATAGGACACCAGCTCTAATTTGCCCTGAAATTTTGAAATACAGTCATCATCTTCCTGCAACTTTGCAACAGTTTTTATTTTATTTTTTTGACTCACTCTTCCATATATTAAGTCCAATTCAAGTGGTTGTGATGATCCCATTTTCAAGAATTTGAAGATGTATAACAAGACTGATTTCCTTTCTCTTTTCATTGTGTATTTGGGTGGGTGGAAAAAGCACTTACAGGAATGATATGATGGACTAGAAGATACCTCATCAGTGGTTTCACAATCTTACATTTAGATTAAGAGTTCTGTGCCTCAGTTTCCCTTCTTTGAAATAGACTTTCTGTGGAGGAGATTGAATTTTGGCCATAAATTGAGAAGGTAGTCCAACATTCTTCTCTTCCAGGAAACTTCCCCAGTAATAATCCGGAACTCTATCCTACTCCTGAATGCAATTACTGCGCAGTATGGAGTTCCATGATGACACAGTCTAATGAGTACTAGCTGGCAGTCTTGTGTATCTACAGTTTCTTTAATATTCTTCCCCAGTGCCTGCTACAGCTGCTCAACCGTAGGCCTGCAGAAACCTGAGGGACTTGGCTCATAGCTCTCTGGGGCCCCTGGGGAACTATTTAGCAAATGAATGCCATTTACAGATACTATTAATTTGGTAAGTGCTGAAAAGTAAACAGAAAACAAATTCAGTAAAGGCACATTGGTGCTTAGAAATGCAAGCCCTTTAGTTATTGTACCATGGGGATTTAATTCACGTACTTCCTCAAATGCCTCAATTTCCCCCCAGAAAGATGTTAACTTCAAAAGGCTTTGAATCGCTTGGTGTGGGAGACACGAAATTTTCACCAGAGTATCCTACTCGTTTTGTTAAAAACAATCCTGATTTTGTTCACTGTGCATTATGTTCAGCCCCAAGGAATGAAACAGGATTGCTCTAAGCCAGCTATGGCCCGCCCACTTCCCTCTTCCAGAAAACTCATTTCCCCAGCTTTCTTTGGAGAAGTGTGCAGCTATAGGACCCAATTCATGATTGGTTGCATGTGCTAGAACATTGTTACACTGGTAAAGTGGTATTATTACCAATATGGAGGGCAAGTTAAGAGAGTTTATCAGTCTACGAAGACAGTATGGAAGTCCAAGCATAGACTATAGCAATGGATATAGGAAGAGAACAAATTTAACTCCTTTTGCTCGGTTTTCCCAGTACTCAATTATAATCTATAAGTTGGACAATTTCAGAAATTATTTTAGCAAACCAACCATGGTTCATATATATTAAATGGAATCTAGGAACTTGGAAACATTAAGGAATGGAATAGCAGAATTAAACTTAACATATACTTCCCAAGAAGATGGATATCCCATTTCTTTAAAAGAGATTAATTTCAACATTTAATAATCTTTTTATGAACGCTCAAACTTGGTGGATTTCAAACTAGTCAATTCCAAGCCTTCAGATTTTATCAATATACAATTTAACATCATCTTCAGATGATCAGGGTTTTAGTAAGAATTCTGATTTGGAATTCAACTGGTAAGTATGTGATCTTGTCCTCACAGCAGTATGGTGAATCATCATCATCATTCGTTTATCATTATTGTTGTTACTAATAACATTAATAATCTAGACTATTCTAATCCTTTTGATTCTTCTGTAAAGTCCTTACTACCTAAAGGAGAATAATATATCTTATTAAATTTCTTGGAATTATCTATTAAATATTAGACAATGATCAATCTATCAGATCTACTCGAGTTTTCCAATTACATTAATAAAACTGCTCTACTTTGATAACTTGTGCTTCATAAATTTGATGTAACTTATTTAATTAAATCCAGTCAACCTTTATGAGGTGCCTACTATGTTAAACAATGGATGATATTTTCTGCATATGAATTCTATATTATTATTCTACTTCATTGGTAAGAAAATTACGATAACTTGTCCATAATCTTATATTAGCCAGTAGTAGAGCTGACTTCCAAGTCGTTTCACTGCCAATTCAATGTTAGTTTGCCATACTACATGGTCATTAGATGTTTCCCTTTGTTTCACACAATGAGGCCAGATTTGAAAGGCAGGGCTTCTCTAGATCTTTCTTTAATGCATTTTTCCTCCTGTCTTCATAACTTCTTCTTTATCCCCATTTTCCTTTCTTTTCTGCCTCCATTGTCTGAAAGGAACAAAGTACCAAGCAAAAAATAAAATTTGTCCTAGATTGGTTAGTCTATGGTACAAGAATAATAAATTTGAATGATGAAATGACATAATTGGTAAAAATAACTCCCATGGTTGTTGCTATAGATAGTTAAAGTATTACGTTGAGATCCTGCCTCCATATAGCTCTGCCTTTTTATTTCCTGACATGTCAAAGAACACAGGTTCCTTGGAGCAGTCAGAAGTCACACAGCCTCCGCTAGATTTTTAGTCACTGAGATTCATACATTACAGTCAAGATAAGGAGTAAGTAGAATGATTTTAATTAACATATGCAGAAATGTCATTGCGAAGGTGTTTGGTTGATCATGGTTTAGAATTCATCAAAACAGCCACCATTTTTATTTACCTCATTATTTGTATATTTTTTAATGCTGGCCCTTTAACATGTCATTATGTTAAAATCTACCCTTTATCATGAATAGATAACAAGTTTTTGCTTTTGTTTTTAAAAAGAATAAAACATAGTCCTCTATAACACCCATGCCTGAGTACTGGAATGTGCCAATTCCTCTCAGCTGCCAAACCTGGAGTAGTGACTAAAGAGTAGGCTTCCCAGCTCAAGCAGAGATGCGTGCTCACCACGGAGCGGCACCCTGCATCACTGTCGTCAAAGGGAATAAGCACCTCCCCATAAATCCAGTCTTCTTAACTTGTGGCAAATGACTATCACCAGGGAAACCTGGCACTAAAATAAACTTCACCTAGACTATTCATATGTTTCCATAAATTGAAAACAATGTGTTCTTTAGATTCATGTGTACACAGTTTTATATCCTTCTGACTTTTTTCTATTTACTTTTTACTTTTTGATTCATTCCACTACCTATACATCATTGTTAACTCTCTCTTTTCTAGAAGGATGGTGAACTGAGTGTCCTGAGTGTCTGCTTAACCTGGCGGGAAATCTCAGTGTTGTCCTGGTCCAGCAGAGATGAATGAACCTGACAGCAAAGTGATATGTGATTCTGCTCTTGAGCTTCAACTGGGTAATGTCACACTCACTCCTGGATCCTCTCTGCCTTGTCTAAAGGCTCCATACACTGCTCCAGATGCCATGAGATGTTGCTTGGCCAATTGCTAGCTTGCTGGAATTTACCCATCGTTACTACGAATTTTGGATCAAGACAGCCGTCACTCTCTGTCTATGTCTCAACCAGAAAAGACCAATTGAGTTTGGATGAATATCTGGAGATTGCTCTGATAGTTTTTGTTACAAACCTCTTTCTATTCTAGCTCTGTGGACTTTTAGAAGATAGGCATCTTCTAATTTCTTGAAGAAACAGGTAAAAGCAAGGCTGGATTTGGTTTTACTGTGAAGTGTTCAGCATTGAGAGCATTCCTATAGAACCAAATGTGTCATCTAGCAATAGAAAAGCAAATAATGTCAGATCCAATCTCTTTGGACAGTAGAAAACCTGACCAAGCCTGACCTTCAGTTCTTCTGCTCAGTAAAATTTGTTGGTCTATAAATATTTATTGGAAGCAGAAACAATTTCAAGTTATAATTTATGCTTTTAAGAAACAGAAAATGAGGATATGAAACATATTAATGGTTTCTATACTTATCTGTAAACTGCATACTTCAATAAAAGGTTAGAGGAGAGTTCTATAAGACAGAGATAGACTGAGCTATGTTCCCACAGTCTCCCTTAGGGAACTTTGCAAAATGGTTTAGAATTCACTGAAAATGTTCAGGTGCATGGGTGTGTTTACACATGCATAGTCCATAAGACAAGCAAATATTACATATAACAAGACAGTGGTACAAATTTAATGGCTATGGAAGCTCAGAGGCTAGAAAAATTCAGTATTGAAAGTGGCTGTCAGGATTCTCAGCTACATGACATTTGGCCTGAGTCTGGAAAATCATCAGGATTTGAATACATTTGGCTTTGCAGGAGAGTGTTTAACCAGAAGGAATAGAGTTAGATAATTTGGTATCTATTGATAATCACCCCCAACTCCCTAAATTAAATGTGAAATGAGGACTGTTTCCAAAATAAACACTTTACAGACACTCTTGCTGTGGCTTTTACCAACTGTTGGCTAATATTTCTCATTCCCTTCCTTGGAAGAAAACTGAGCTCTTAAATAGTGTTGATTGAGGCATCCCCATTTGGAGGCCAGAATTAGCAATGTCAGAGATCATGCACCCTGATCACTCTTGTTTTGGATGTCTGAAATTATAGCAATGCTCTAAAGCTGTTTTCTGCATGGAACTCACTTTTTGGGCATGTTCTTGAACCACTGGGCAACTGCCAAGAAAGGAGTTTACACTGCCGTTGGTTTGGCTTCCAAAATGCAGATCTAACATGGCTTCAGTGATCCTAGAAGCCAGTGGGTCCACTGAGCATAACCTTTTTCATGGTTGTAGCTATGCTCAATGGCTTACTGTCTCAGCCATGGATAAACTAGCTTCCAGTGAAACTACAAAGGGATACAAGTCCTGAGGCAAAGAAACAAACCCATTAAGACACAGAAATTAGCTTTTTAAAGGATCCATTCTAATGCTTCAGGTCAATAAAATGGGTAATGGCTTAAAATATCATAAAATACATATGTATTTAGATGTCAAAGTTCTGTGTGCTTTAATGAAGACAGTGTTGAATATGCATTACGCACTGCCTTCACATTCAAGACTCTTGAGGAAAAGGATGAAACACGAGTGGCCAATATTGAGCAGAAAGTATGGACACACTCATCTCATAGCATTTTCTTTGGTAAAAATTCCTGTAATGGCACATACATTTCTGAAAGGATTGCTTCAGAATCAAGATTTTTTTTGTTGTTCTAAAATAATAAGACATTTGATTTATAAACATTTGTATGACTATTTGATAGAGCTATTTGCATCAAAGTTAACTTTTACTTCCAACTGGATTTTTACATGAAGTTAAACCTCAGATTAATATTTAAATCAAAACTAGCCACTGCCTACCACTACTCCTACAAAGCAGAGAGCAAAGAAGCAACTCTCACTTTTCCATTTTTATTTTTCCTTCAGACATCTAACAAATAGATTTATTGGTGAAGATCCAGAGGAAAACATAAAAGGAGAAATTAAGTATAACCTGTAATAATATTATAACTTCATCATCTCGAATCTGCTTCATCTTTCCTTTGTAATCCCTGCAAATCCCTAAGGGTATGAGTCAATTTCATCAGTCTCCCAGACATAAAAGGAATACTGCATGAAACATCTCTACCCAGGTAAAGCTTATTCACATGATATATTATATTATTAAAGATGGATATTGAATCTCAAATAGATATTATTATCTCTTAGTATCTCTCTTTATACACACACACACACACACTTCTATGGTATTTCATAATATTATATAATTCTTCTCTAATTTAGATTACATGATTATATTACACTAGTTATATTGTATTAAGGTAGTGAATACTTTTTAAAGCGAATAGAGGAAATTTGTCCAAGAGCTTTATTAGGAAGCAATCATTCCACACAGTGGAATGTACAAAGCTTGGAATTTATGGGGAGAGTAGCATTTTATTGCTGGCTTCCCCACTCACCAGCTAGATTATCTTAAGGAATTCACTTTAGTTTTGAACTTCAATTCTCTATAAAATACAAACGACAATGAGACCTGGCCTATATATGTGCTAGAGATGATGAGATAAAAAAAATATAACAATCACGTGCCATTGAAATAGTAAGACCTCATATGGAATAATTATTATTACTATTATTTCATTTGCAAAAGGGACCACAGTGGGTGATCTTTAAATGTAAAGATCTCTGATGCTCTTCATAAATTATTCAGTTTACCAAAAAGAAGAAAAGAAAGAAAGAGGAAGAAAAAGAAAAAGAAAGAAAAGAAAAAATATTTTTAACACTAATCTTCAAGACTATAAAGAAATAGGCTGCTGAGAGGCTCCTACAAAAGACGAAAAAGAAATAAAATATTCTTCCTCTGTTCTTATGCGCATGCTCTCTCTGTGTTATGGATTTCATTATTTCATTTTAGACATGGAAAATTAAATGCTTGCAACAAAGACACATTTGATTGTGAGACTAATGAGACCATAGCTAACTGTACTCAATATTCAAGAGAATCAAGATAATATGCAGGAATATAATCAAGAATCTGCTTCATGAATGCAGATGGTTCCAAGCTATAAAGAGGCTGTGAATCCCAAGAAGTGCCTATATGCTGGGTGTTTCTTCCCAGATACTCAAATTTGCATTTAGATGTGAGAACCAGAATACAAAACGAAATATAAACAAAAGATATAAACTAATATCCCTCGAGTGCTGTATCTATCGTCTCTATTTCAAAATGTAGGCTTGCTTTTTAAATGAAGTACAGAAGTCAGTGGGTTCACTGAGGTTATCCTTTGTGGGCAAAAAAAAAAAAAAGCCGAGTTAAGAGTGGAAGACAGGAGCAAAGAGAGACCATGTGTGTTACATAGGCAGGGGAAAAGAGAAGGAGACTTGATGGGAGCTCATAGAGTATTGGATTGTCAACAAATTAAGTAAGCACAAAGACAAATGAGCCTTGCCGCCTTGCCACTCTGAGTGTGGTCCGCAGATTGGCAGGGTTACATCACCTGGGCACTTGCTAGACACACAGCAGTTAAGCTTTATTCAATCTATCAAATCAGAACCTGCACTTTGAGATCTCCAATGACTCATATGCAGGTTTGCATCTGAGAAGCTCTAGATCAGAGCATCCTTTGTGCCTGTTATGATTTAAAACTATCCTATTGTTTCATAACCAGATAACCATTCCCCCTAGGCAATATTTATGCATTTATGCAGGGCTATGATTGTTTATATGTGAACACGCATGAGGCTCAATTCTAAAGTAGGATATGTGGCATGGCTTCAGGAAATGATTTTCACTCCTTGATCTATATCATATGAGTACATTTATGTTCACAGAGAGTCATTTCCCTCCATCCATCTGACTGTGGCAGGAAAGACAAACTGGCAAGGACATAGAGTGGACACAGGCTATAAGTGGCAACTTGTCCAAAATCCAGTGGTCCAATGAATTAAATAAATAAAACCATGCTATGGCAAACCTGTTAACATCCCAGAGCAACTCTCATCTGAATACCTATTAATTGGGAAAGATGAGAAAACTTCTCTAAAGCATGTTTTGCATCTGTGAACTTGGCAATCTATTAAATAAGGTGTTTCAGAAGCAATGCTCAGAATGAACTTTGAGAAGAGAGGTTAACCAAAAGTAAGCCATGATCAGCATCTCCTAATGTTGGCAGGGATATTAGGATGTTAAGCATGTAGGAGTCTACAAGTCACTGGACAAATTGTGAATTAGTGCTACCATACCTATTCCTTTGTCTCTCCTTCTTCCTGCCCTGCTTCAGAGTCCAAGGCACTTGTGGGTCCTCCTGGACTCCAATGGACTTGTTGTACATTCAGTGTGGTTTGGCGCTATTTCTTGTGTGGACTATTTCTACTGGTTTCCTAGCCACCCTATCTCACTTGTAGCTCTCCAAGGCAAAATGCAGTTGGGAGGTACTTACTAATCCTTAGCTCCTAAGTGTTCCATAACTCTCTCTACCTGCAGAATGCCAGTGTAAGTCTTGACGAAGAAAAAAAGAGCATCCCTGACACTTAGAAGCTAGCCTGGCACTCAGAGCTGGGCCATGGTACTCCCCTGTGCATAAACAATCTCACAGAATACTTACCACAGAGAAAGGTTACTCTGAGACCATAATATAGTGAGACAAAGCAAGAGTACTTCATAATTTTGCCTAAGCACTGACAAAAACAAGGCCACTATGCCACCCCCAAAATACCAAACAGCACCACTTGTGGCCAAAATGAGCCCCTGTAGCTGCTTTCCCAACTGCATTTCCCATCCTCATTCTAGTCTCCTCTCCCAATAGAGAAGGTTTACCGAGGGAGCCAATCACAGACCTGTTCCAACTTTCTGCCAACACCTAATCCTTAGCACACCCCCAAATGCTTACACGCTCCCCTAAATCAACCAATCAATCCCAAATCCTATAATGGTTTCCTTCTAGAGTCCCCCTGTGGAGGACCTAATAGTTCCACATGGTCGTGTTCTTGATGCAACATGAAATAATGCAGCTTGTTTATGTAGGTGAATTCGTGGGAGTCTTTGGCTGAAGGACATTGACAGTTTAAGTGTGACTTTGAATGCTCTCCCTGACTTGGTTTTACACTACTCTCTGATCTCACATCCAACTCATTAGACTACTTGTGTTTCCCTCAACACACACTATATTTTCACATCTCTGTACTGAGCTATTATTTTAACTTGGAGTTTCCTTCCTCTAATTCCTAACCTCAAAACCTTGTTTATTTTTCAAAGCTCGGGTTAAATTCTACAAGCAAGTTTTTTAATTTCCCAGTCAAAACCTATCACTTTCTCTTCAGTGTCTCGTTCATATTTCATTTTTGACATTTACTCTATCTTGCCCTTTAGTTATTTATGTACTTTTTTTCTTCTCCACTAGCTTTGGAATCTCCTGGAGAATTCCAATCAGACCTCATTTATGTCTCTTTTCCTTAAGGATTTCCCAACTCTCCACCTGGTATATAATACAATTTTAATAAATAATTGCTGAATTGGATCTGTAATTGAAGTTTCAAGTATCTGACGTAGATATAAATTCATATAAGGACCTCAGCTGCTATCCTTATAAAAAAGGAAAAATTTGGGTACAGAGACAGATATGCATTCAAAGGAAACATTTTATGTAGATGAAGGCAGAGATTGGATGGTGAGTTAAAAGACAAAGGACGCCAAAGGGATGATCAACAGTTACCTCCAGAAACTACCTTCCAAAGAATCAAGGAAGGGTTCTCCCATTCAGGAAAGAATAGCCCTGCCATTGCCTTGATTTTGGATTTCTAGCATCCTGAACTGTGAGAGAAAAAACTTTTGTTGTTTAAGCCATTCATTTGCGATACTTTGTTAGGGAAGCCCTAGAGAATGCAAAAGATTCTGAGACGGTTGGTTATTATTTGAAAATTACATCAAGAATCCTGATCAGATAAGGGACTTATGAATTCAAAAAAATAAAGGAGAGAGTGGTGGTTGCCAGGCGCTGAGAGGTAGCAGAAATGAAGAGATGCTGGTGCAAGGGTACAAACTTCTAGCTATAAGGTGAATGAATTCTGGGGATTTAATGTACAGCAATTACAACATAATAAACAGTATCATATTTTATACTAGGAAGTTATGAAGAGAGTAAATCTCTTCTTTCCTCCAGGCTTATTGAGGTATGATTGACAAAGCTGTAAGATATTCAAAGTGTACAACACTGATACACGTATATATTGTGAAAGGATGCCCCCCATGGAGTTAATTAAACTTTCATCACCTCACCTATTTACTTTTTTGTGTGTGTTTTGAGAACATTTAAGTTCTTTTTTCTTAGCAAATTTCAATTACACAATCCAGTTTTATCAACTATAATTACCATGTTTTACACTAGATCCTCAGACCTTATTTTTCTTATAATTGAAAATGTATCTCCATTTACCCACCTCTCTTTCTTTTCCCCCACCATCTGATAGGAGTAAGGAACTGATAGGTAGTCAAGGAACTGGGCTTAAGCAAAGGTTATACAAACACCCCCAGGAAACATCTGCGGGTCAAGCTTTATGTGCCTAAAACTGGACAGCCACTGAACAAAGAATCCACCAAGGACCATAAAGAAGATTAAAAAGTTGAAAATAGATTATTTAAGGCTAAATAATAGGCCTGGATAACAGCAAGCAAGGACACAGCACTATGCCCACTAAGTCCTGGGTGCCATAGCCTTATATAGAAAAGTCCTTAATCTGCCCAATGGGAAAACTGTTACCAGGGGTCCACAAACTCTGCCCCCTGCCCCAGATAAAACTCATAAAGCCCCCTAGACAACGTCATTGCCATGGCTTAGCTTCCCTAGGCGGGAGTCTTTCTTTCTGCTCAATAAAGATTTTGCTTCTCATCCTCTTCTTGCCTTGTCTGGGACTCTCATTCTTTGAGCACTCTCAGACATGAATCTGGAAAACACTGAACGCTCCTAACACTTCCAGTCCCTGGCAATCACTTGTTTGCTCTTTCTATGAGGTTTTTTGTTTGTTTGTTTGGTTGGTTCAGATTCTATATATAAGTGATATGCGGCATTTGTCTTTCCGGGTCTGGCTTATTTCACTTTGCATAATGCCCTCCAGGTTATCACAAATGGCAAGATTTCCTTCTTTTTTAAGGCTGAATATTATTCCACATATATGTGTATATATGTGATATGTATATGTATATATATTCCATTTTACATATATAGATATAGAGAGATATGCACACACACACGTGTGTATGTGTATATATATATATATATAAATGTTATATATATATATATCACATTTTGATTATCTATCCATCAATGGGCACTTAGGTTGTTTCTATATATTGGCTATTATGAATAATGCTTCAATGAACATGAGAGTATAGATAATCTCTTTGAGATGATGGATTTGTTTTCTTTGGATGTATACCCGGAAGTGGAATTGTTCAATCAAGAGAGCAGATCTTAAAACTTATCATCCAGCCCCAAACACACACACACACACACACACACACACACACACACACACACACACAAAGGTAATTATGTGAAGGGTTGAAGGTATTAACTGACCTTATTGTAGAAATCATTTTGCAACACATACATGTACAAAATCATGTTGTACACTTTAAGCCTACATATGTTATATGCCAATAATGGAGCCAGAAAATAAATAAAACTTAAAAAAGGAAAAGAGGCTTGAAGGGATGCCTAAGAAAATTATTCTAGAAATGTATGAGTTTGCTTAATCAGTTTAAACTCACATCAATAGTTAATGGTCCCAGTCTTATAATAAGCACTAAGCATTGGCACAGTACTATAACATTTAATCCTTTGAAAAATAGCACCAAGCTAATATTGCTGTGACATTCATTAGTTGTTGTTGTTGTTGTTGTTTTCTATAGCAGAACATCTCTGCCTGTGGCTCCCTGCATCAAAGTCACACAGAATGACCCTTAAAATTGATATTTCCAAGGTTCATCCAAGACCTACCAAATCAGACAGAATACCTGAGGAGAGAGTAGTCTCTTCTATTGAATAAGAATGTGGGAGGGGGGGTTTCTTATTGAATCAGAATGTCTGAAGGTATTTCTAATTACTCTCAGATAATCCTTGTGACCATTAAATTTGGGAATTACCGTTCTGTATTTTCCTTGACTGTTAATCTGTAATGCTTCTCTCTGACTACGCTAAAGTTAAAATGTGTGCCAATATCAGTTTCTGTAGAACAGGCAAAGCATGATCCTTTCAAGGTCATGAGATGGGAAATTTTATGTTGTGTGGGAAGAACCTCTTATTCCTTCTAAGGAATAACTCAAACTGCAAGAAAAACAAAGGAAACACTAGAGGTTATAAATAGGCAAACACATTCTTTAAATGTTCTTCCTTCATAGCGTCTTCCAAATCAAGGTTATTTCTTCAAAGACCCCCACATGGAGTTGTTTATGCACCTGTGTGTTCCCTTCTGTAGGATTCTGTCTTTGCGAGCAGGGAGCACATCTTGCTTGTAATGTCTTTGTGTCACCTTTGAATCCTCCATAAAATCTATCACGTGCCTGAGACACATGAAGAGCCCAATACATACCTGCTGCCTAAGTGGTAGGAGGAAATCTGATCAATTAATACTCTAGGCATAAAAGGGGGCGATGGTTCCAACACACGGGTGACAGAAGATAACACTGCCTTTTTCTGAAGCTTACCTGTGATTGTAGTGAAAATGAGTCACTGGGTCAACGGTCATATTGTGAATGCTCTGCCAACACTTCAAGATGAGTTTTAAAGTGATCTTCTGCATTTTTTTTAAGCTAAGATTGATGACTTGTAGCGGAAACTATAATTGATTACATACCACGACGAATCTCTGTTACTCAAACAAGTAAAAGTGCAGCAATAAGTAGATAAATATTATCTCAGAAATGAAGATAAATGAAGAAAGGTGAAATTGTGATGTAATGGCTATGCCTCATTTATTAAGAGTGGTATCATAAATCTAACAAGAAGTCTGAAAAATATGTCTGAATTAGTTTCATAACCTACCAAAATGTAACATACCATTCCAACTGTTGGATATACAAAATTCTGTTTCCTTATAATAGCTCTTGGATGCATTTTGTTTTTAAGATTAAAAAAAAAAAAAGAAAACATTTAGGAAGACCCCACAGCTCAAGATTTCTAGTACTTCATATTTAAGAATACCCCACTGGCAAAGAGCCAGAGCACACAGCTGTTAAACTGTTTCCCCCACTGCTCCTTTGTCTTTCTTCTCATGCATTATTTAATCATTCATTCATTCATTCATTCATTCCATCAGCAGACTTTATTTTTTTGATCTGGGCACTGAGTTGAACAGAGTTGGGAATTTGAAAGTTGTGAGGGTACTTTCAGGGAAATTGATTTTTATAACCAGGTTACTTTCCATCCATAATTTCAACCTAGGATCCCTTAGGTTTGGACAGAAGAGAAGGGCACGCCTGGAGTGAAAATATCAAAGAACTCACTAGCTGACAGGTACAAAAACTTTTCTTGGAAGAAAGTGTGGGTGACATTTAGCTCATGGGCTCCATGTCTGGAGCCTCCTTTGCAAAGGGATGGACAGCTTAGGTCTTCTTACCTACCTTTCCAAATAAACCCCTAATTTATAGCTGGCATTCATAACATGTTGGTAAGTTACTAAACTAAATGAACTAAACAAATTGATCTGGTCCTGTGACTCTGGCTAAAGGATAAGAAACAATACAGCCTAGTGCTTCTGGCTGGCCTCATTTGGAGAGTCATACGTAAGCCCCTGCCACTGAAGTTCCCTGGTGCCTTGTCAACATTCTCTTTCAATGCAGCAAAAGAAAAGGGGTTCAAATGAATTATGTGTGGAATGCAATAGGCTCCTGGTACCCCCCTTTATTCCTTACATCACTACACATACAAAGTCCACTTGACTGTTTTATTACTATTTCTCACTCCCAGTTAAACTTAAAACTGGCATATTTCCACCTATTTTAAATGTTGGCTTATGTTAGTTTTTATATGAAAGATTTGCTGCCTAAAGTAGAAAAGCAACATCCAACTAGGCATAGAGGAAAAAAGAAGGAATCCTTATTTGATAGGGCACTGGGTTGTGATGACTGACACAGGGAGTCGGGGGTGGGCAGAGGTGGTCCTTTGTTCCATGCACAAAACACCCTGTATCCTGACAAAGCCTCACCTCCAGGGGCCAACACAGAGTGTTCTTTTTTATTTCATCACTCACGCATACAACAAACATTTACGGCTTATGATTCAGGACACTTTGGATGTTTTTTCCTCTGGTTTTATCATTAATTTGCCTCCTAACAATCTCTTGACTCTTTTATTCTATTCAAAATGAATATGAGGTAACAGAGTTTTCTAATGGTTGCTTTGGCTGTCAGTTCTGGAGGACCACATTCGGGGCTCATATTTTTAAGATGAGGGCATTGAGGTTCACAGAAGCTACATATTTGTCAATGCTTATGGCAACGATACATGGGAGATCTAGACCTTGAACTCACATCTTTTCTTTCTTATTTCTATGTTGAATACAGCCAGAAAACATTTCTTCAACTCATTTTACTCTCAGTATGTGTTTGAAAGTACTTCCTCCAACACATCATATATTTTACTCTTTGCATATGGCCCCTTGTACAAAAACATATTTATATTCTTTTGTAATTTGCCCTGCCTAGAGGATTCCAAGTGACATTTAAAGACTTCAGATTAATCAAATATGCAGACACTGGAATCCCAGATGAGAAAATCACAAAACATTGATTTTATAGTTTTCTGCGGTGATGTCTCCGCTTAATGGGGCACTCAGAAATTATCCACGCAAAATTAAATTTCTGTTCAGTTAAGTGTTTTTAAAGCTGTATACCACTTTCAGGCTGGCAGAAAATGTTTTTTTATTTAGATTATAAAGTGGCTTCTCCTTTGAAATCATGTCAGTGATAACATAGTGCGGCAAATACATGAGCATTTGAAATTTTGTAGTGCAAGCAAATATATAAACAGGTCTATCCTACAGCACAGGGTGAGGGCCACGTTTCCCACCCTTGCATTTTCCATGGAGATGGGGATCCTACATGGGAGCTTGATGCTGAGGAGAGAACTGGTGGGGAAGCAAGTGCCATTCTTCCAACAATATTACTTTTGCTGATGAATCAATCAGACTGGGTACAATAACAGGTGAATATAAGATTATATATACACTTCCAATAAAAACAAGCATGCTTCCAATCATCCTCTGTTCTTTTGTGGGTATGGCACCTAGAGTTCTTCCATCTTGTCTCCCCCAAAGTCAGAGTATGTTGCTGGCACAACAGCAGCTTTACATGGACCCCATGAACACCAGCCAGATTCAAACTGTTTCAAAGTCACTGACTGGAAACATTAGAGCAAATTCAAAAGTCTCGTTGTTTAGCTAGGTGAGGATTGGCAGCCAAATTAATGGCTATTTTTGCCTAAGGCTGCAATATTTTGATATAAAGAAGGCAGAACTTAGACACCAGGATATAACTGCCTCATCTACAGGACTGACTCCCTTGGATATTTTAATTTCAGAATATTTTGGAGTGAAAGTGCCCTGAGAAATTATAAAATCCAGTTTTCTCTTTTTGTAATTTCAGGGGGAAAAAAAGAGATTCCTTTTTCACCCTTATAGCTCATTATAATCTTATTGATAAAGTCTTTTTTTCAATGTTTTTTTGGGGGAATGTTTTTTGGAGGGAGGAGTAAGACAAGCCCAAGAATAATGGTGGAGGGATTCCTCTGGTGGAGAGGAGGCGAGGTTTTGTTGTGGTGAGGAGAGGAGAGGTTTTGTTGTGATGAGGAGAGGAGAGGTTTTGTTGTGATGAGGAGAGGAGAGGTTTTGTTGTGATGAGAAAGAACAGAGTTGGTGGGTACTTTTTGGCCAAAAAAAGATAATAATAATAAATAAATAAATAAGAGAGGAGATGTAAGACTTATTTTCAGAAATACTGATGATATGCTCAGTGGGTTGGACATATAAACCCTTAGCATTGTAGTTTCTCTCCCTTTAAGAAGGGAAAATTATCTTCACCATTCTCATGCATACTTTCCCTAGCTGACAGAAGACATCAGAGAGCATACTTCATTTTACTTTATTTCTGTTTTTTAAAGTTCCTGAGAAAGCTTTTAACCAGCTGGTTCGGTACATAATGTGAACTGAATGATACACATGCATGTTTAAAAAAAGTTATACCCTTCCTCCAGAGGTCGTAGTCATAGAAACCTGGTAATACCTTTAAATAAAATATAGCCATTCTTTGAAAAGAAAACTTAAACATCATTTACAAAGATAAATACTTTTTTGAGAGAGAGAGAGAGAGAGTGCACACCTGAGAGCAGCTGAGGGGCAGAGGGAGAGAGAGAATCGTAAGCAGACCCCATACCCAGTGTGGATTCAATGAGGGGCTCCATTTCACAACCCTGAGATCATGCCTTGAGCCGAAATCCTGAAATCAAGAATCGGATGCTTAACCAATTGAGCCACACAGGCGCCCCAAGATAAATACTTCATGAAATACTTCAGGTTAGCTTGAAGATATTTTCCTTTGCCACACTAACTATTTTACCTTCCATTTTACACTTGATAAAGAAGTCCCAATTTGGTGATATTGTTGTTCAGTTTAGCTAATTATCACCATACTTGCTTCCTTAGATAATCCTGTAAATGTTTGAATTTTTATTTTTATGTATCAGTATAAAAAAATCTCATTCAATATCACTCATTATAACCACTCAGTATTGTGCTCATGACAACCCTAAAGTCTAATTAATAAATGATGCATGTTTTCTTAGCCCATTTTGATATGTTACAGCATCCACTAGGTAGCCGAGAGAGACTGTGGCTATCTCAAGACTCCACAGGAGCAGTGTCAGGACTAATACATGGTTCCTCATCTTCACAAGAACGTTCAGAGGCATGTATTATTTTCTCCATTTTGAGGAAGAGGATGTTGAGGCTCAGAAAATTTGAAAAGGCATATTCAAGGTCACAGAGGTAGTAAGTGGCAGAGCCAGAACTCCCCAGGACTGCCTGACTCTAACGTTTACTACGCAGCGTATTTCTCATATTAGATCGCAGTCAAATACATCGTACGTTCACGGTGTAAACTAGCTTTAATGACTGGGGAATCCACATAAGAAAATGCGGTGCTGAATAGCTATGTTTGTAAATAGCAATTACCCTACAACAACATACTCTGGCTTTCTGAACCAGAGCCACTGCATTGCACAACTCTGGGGCAATCATTCACATTGTATTCCATAGGAATGACCTCTCTTGGAGTCATGCACCCAGACCCTGACAGCCATCCATGACAGCCCTGATGATACAGTTTCCTGACTGATGGGTTAAAAAACAATCCCATGGGCAGTAGGGGGAAAGGGAATAACAAATAATACCACAAAAAAAAATTTACTTTTGTTAATTCTCAAGTCAAAGACCCAAATAACGTATTGTATAGATATTCAATAAATTCCTGTTGAATAAATGTATGTCCAAGCCCTGACCGGAAATAATAGATTTTTCATTAAGAGGTGATGCTAAATAGGCCAAAATTCTTGGGGGTAAAAGCAGAGAAACGTAAAGAAAAGTGTCAGGGACACAAATCTCATTACATAAAAAAGAAAGAAGAAGAGAGAGAGTAAGACAGGAAAAAGGGGATAATGAGAAGCATAAAGGTTGAGACAGGACAGAGGGATGAGTTTTTTAACATGTTCCTGGTTCCTGTCTGCCTTTTCTGGATGTTCCCTCCAGAAAACTGAAGCCTCCCCAGCTCAGCTTAAAATCCTCAATGACAAACGTAAACCCAGCCTCCAGAAAATAATTAACACCTACCCCACCTTGCTTCAGCTTCATTCCCAGCCTCAGGTCGCATTCCTCTCCTCCACCTTCCTACCCCCCACCCCCCCACGTTAAACCCTGCGCACAGCAGCTGCTTCCACCACCACGTGGGCCTGGCCGGCTTGTCACATCTTCTCTCCCTCAGCTGCAAGCCCTTGCTAACTGCCCTCCCTCCCCGTCAAGGGGCTTCAATGCCACCTTCCCCTGGGGAAGTGCACTCCTGCCTCAAACCCCTCCGTGGACATCATGTGCCGCAAGGGATGTTCTCCATTCACTTCCGTCATCCTTGGTTCTTCTCTGCTCTCACTGCACTTAAAACCTGCATCCAACCACCCTCCACTTACTGCTGATTATTTAGCCACGATCCAGCTCCCTTTGTTACATCTTTTAGCATTTTAAAAACAGAGTTGTATTTTAATCATGGTTTTAGCCTCCAGAGGATTGAGCACAGATCAGACACATGGTAACTATATTATAAATACGTGCACTGACAGTGTCTTAAAGGCCTGGCACCCGCCAGGCTTCTTGTAAACTCACATGGAAACATAGGCCTTCTTGGCCTCCTTTCACAGTAAAGATGCTGTTTCAGAGAAGTAACTTACTAAAACCAAAAGGTGAGTATTAGAACCAGAATCCTAGTATAGACCTAACAAAAGCCCATGACCCTTCCATTCTTTGATCCTGTTTTTTTGACAGGAGGAAACAAAACCCAGTTATATGCAGTAGAAAACTGCTAATACTAGCCTAAAATATATGCATGTCAATAGCTCCCCAAAGCCACACTGAGGGTCCTTAGGCCTCCAATGTCCAGCCTGGTTCCATGGTGAAGCATCTCCAACCTGTACTGAAGTCAGGAGTAAGGTTTCGTATTTAGAACGATGAATCTGGGTTATTATAAGAATGTTTCCTCTATCAAATATGTTCTAGTTCAGAAGCCTGAGAATTTCACAATATTATCACTGATGTTTTTATTCATTTATTTGCCGGTCCAATTGCACAGTAGTCCAGCAGTGGAAGCCAGTCTCCCAGCCCCAAAAATAGTATAATCCAGGGATTCCCAAACTCCTAAGGGTCTTAGGTAGGTATCTTAGTATTTTTTTCATTATATTCTAGGCCAAAAGAATAATATGTCACATCTATTAAGTAATTAGATCCAAACAACTTAATAAGCATTGATGTCCTAACAATTTAGTAGCCAAGTGAAAAGAAATAATGTAACCATATTCATTCTTTGATAGCCACGATGACTGAAGGGATTGTGCTCCTGTTGGGCACTGCGTGACTTCTTAAATCTTGGAATCAGACGGGACACCAAACCTCCCTTACTTCCCGGGCCTCATTAATGTTTCGTTCGTGCAGTGCTTGTTTCTTCTCAGAGCAACTTTCAACAAACCAGACTTTCAGAGGTAGCATGTGATCGAAAGTCCATGATACACTGCAGAAATTCTAAAGTCCCCCAACGGGCGGCTGACGGTGCTCAGTGGATGTTGCATATCGCAGGTTGTATTCAAAACTTGAGAAACACCCATGGCATCACTACGAATTTGCCATGGCATCCTGGGGTATTTCAGGGCATTGTTTTAGAACCTTGGGATAGTCAGTATATTTTATGTAAGTTATTTTACAGAAATAACTTTGTAATCTTTTCTATTCCAAGTTAAAGTTTACATTTAATTTATTTATGAAAACCTAGTTAATATAAAATCATGAATATACAGCTAAATGAATTTTCAAAGGTGAACACATCCATGTAACCTCTCCCCAAATCCAGGGATAGGACATTAATAATAGGTCATGGGAATCCTTGATGTCCCGTATCTAGTCACGGCTCCCTTTTCTCCCTATAGGTAATCACCATCCTGACTTCTAACACCAAAACTGAGATTTCCCTCTTTATGAATACAAAGCACTTGTTTGAAATGTAACCATTTTTTAAATTTCAGTGAAGAATACCTCTCAATCTTTTCACCCACCCTTTCCCCTGGTGAAGAAGCTATGAAGAGTAACCCTAAATTGGTCTAAGGCTTAGGAATGAATTTCTTACCTAAACTAAAACCAATCACCCAGTCACAATCCCTGCCCAAGTTGGAAAAGTGACCTAAGATGACTCAGTCAAAGAAAGGTACCAGGATTTCTCTCCCTCCTTCTCTTTTTCCTTCCTTTCTATTTTTCCTTTCTTCTTAATATGAGACTTTCTCTGTTTAAGCTCAACAAGGAAGTAGGTGACCTCAGGAGCTTTTAAAAGCAATCTTGCAACTGGAAACTGAGCTTGCCTCTAACCAGAGTCAAAATCACAGAAGGCAGATCTGAGAAAAAACAAACCCACAAAAACAAAACATGTTCCCTGGTATCATTTTTGAGTCACTGAGTCATGGCTGGACTTCACATGTATGTGAGCCAATACATTCTTATTTTACATGTTAATTTGAGTTTGAGTTTTCTTTAACTTACATGCTTAACAAATCATAAGATTAGTCTGTTTCAGCCAACTGGAAACTTCAGTAATGCAAACCCCCAGGTCCCAAAGTAGACAACTAGAATGTAATTTTCCTAACAGGAAACAAAATGCTAGTGAACTAAAATTTCCATCTAAGAGAAAAATCCACTAAAGTGGTTTTTGCTATAATTACTTTATCTTTCTAGGGCTCAATTATTAACCCTCTACTCATGCCTCTTGCAAATGAGGGCGATTTAAACAGATTAACCAAAATTGGGGTACTTTTTGATAGGTTTAATTATTCTGTTTAGGGCAAACTTTCAGCTGCAATAGACAAATCTCCTCTTTTAACAGAGCTACATTTTCAGAGCAAAAACCTCTTGCTGTCCTTATCTTGCTAATGAAGTTTTCTACTTACCTATAATCTGTAGAGAATGGGGATATTTGATGTGACATTTTCTTGACATTCCTGTCCTACTACAATCACACTCCTTAATTGTGTCCAGCTCATCTGCATAGTAGAACTGACACCTCATCTTAGTCTCTGATTTTAATCATAATTCCATGGAGCAAGAAATATCACCAAATAGCATTCAGAAAACACTGTTAGAAAGACATTTTTTTCCCAATGCTTTACAAGGCCAAAGCAAACTATAATTTTCTAAAAGAAAAAAATTATGTCATTTGTGTATGTGGCAAAAAATAATGGCTTTTAAATTAAACAACAAGTAGAATGCTAAGCATTAAAATAGGATACCTGACAAACCAGGCTAGGATGCATCTCTTAAATTATGGGGATGATATCATCTGAATTCATTAGGTATTTGTGGAAAACAATGGTAATTCTAGTAAATGCCAGATCTACTTTCAGAATATCTCTGTAGAATAACTAACCTCTGTCAGACCACTAAGAAGTACTATGATTCTAGAAGCAAGACAGTACTTCTAATGGACGAGCCCTCCCTTGAGGATGGCAATTCATTCCCCCTCATTCTCCAAAGGCTAGGTGTTGTTATACCTCACACCACACCCATCACAAAGTGATGTGGAGACTTTCCTGGAGAAATGGCCAATATGTGATAGAATTCTAAACAGAAGAAGCAGAGCTAAATGAGGCAGGAAAAGGCTAGTAGCCAAGGAAGTGGTCATGGAAAAATCCCCATACAAGAAAACATGTCACCTTAAATGCTGTTTTCTTGAGTAGAGAATAAAGAGAAGATACGAGCAGCAAAGAGGGGTCATGATGTGGTTAGAACTATGACTTCCACAGCCAGGACCTCCTAGTCAAATCCCACTTTGGGACATCACTAGCTCTATGGTCTTGAACATGATATTTAACTGTGTTTTCCCCCCTCTTTTTAATTAATTTATTTATTTGAGAGAGAGAGAACATGGATAGGGGGATAGGGAGAAGCAGGCACTCTGCTGAGCTAGGAGTCCAATGTGGGTCTTGATCCTAGACCCCATGATCACAACCTGAGCTGAAGGCAGACACTTAACCTGACTGAGCCACCCAAGTGTCCTGATATTTAACTGTTCAGTGGTTCAGTTTTTTCAAGCACAAAAATAAGAAAAATTACAGTACCGATTTCTTGGGAGTAGTTATGAGAATTATATAAGTTAATATTTATAAAATACTTTTAACATGGGGCGCCTGGGTGGCTCAGTGGGTTAAAGGCTCTGCCTTCAGCTCAGGTCATGATCCCAGGGTCCTGGGATCGAGCCCCCCATCGGGTTCTCTGCTCAGCAGGGAGCCTGCTTCCTCCCCTCTCTCTGCTTGCCTCTCTGCCTACCTGTGATCTCTGTCAAATAAATAAATAAAATCTTTTAAAAAAAATACTTTTAACACTATTAAGTATTATATATGAGTTTGGTAAATAAACAAATGAGAAAGTAGGACTAACATTTTTTGTGGCCTTTTACTGCAGTTTTACCCTTTTAATTGCTCCCATAAAGGGAAAAAGAGTGAAAATGTTTTGAATTTATTTAGTGAAACAGATACTTTACTTCCTCTGTCTGATAAAATTCTTCTTAAAAGTTTCAAAATAGGAATTATTATTCTTATTTTACAGAAGAACTAGATGAGGATAGAGAGCTTAAGCAATTCTTTCCAGGGCATTACGATTTGCATCCAAGTCTCCTTAGCTCTGAAACCTGACGTGTTGTTTGTTTGTTTTTCCATTGCAGAATCTTATTTCTGGGAGCTAGAGTAGCATGGTGAAGACCTGAAACTGAGATTCAAAGAGGATAAACAAGACGAAGTAGATAAGGACAGATACTAAATACGTTGAAGACAAAAGAGGATGGTCTGTTAATTCTCTCGCCACAATCAAAATTATTATGCCCTATGAAATAACAAAGAAAACATCTTTATTGTAGAACTGGTTAAGGATGAGAAGAACATGCCAAGAAGAAATTGAGGCAAGAACAATATATGGAAATTCATTTTGATGATAACACCGAGCCATTTACTGCAAGTGAAGGGCAAAGTGCAACCAGAGAAACATCAGAAGTGCAGGGACTTCCAGATTTTCATCTAAACTGTCAGTCAACACTTAATTGTTGACTGCAGAGAAAGCAGCTGCCCACCATCGGCAGTAACTCAACCAATGCCATTTTAAAGGGCTTTACACTGCTTGGAAGTGCCAAGCCTCATGGTGATATTGATACCATTTATAAAGAATAAAAGGATTAATTATCTATAAGTAATGCCAGCTCATCACTTCTGGCATTCCATAAGGGGAAAAAAAATCTTGTTTCATAAACAGATAAATGTGTAATAAAGTGTGATTTAATTAAGTAAAATTGTAAAAAAAAAAAAGTAGCTATTTCTAATAATTTAGATAATTTTTAGATAATATTTTTAGATAATTTTTAGATAATGATTTACTAAACAGAAAGTATAGATAAAATAAAAGCTAGGATATTATTCTGACTTATGGGGACTTAGGAATTCATTTTATAATATTACTTATTAGGAAAAAAATTACAAAACAAGAAGACATTCTAAGGGTTTCTACTATGGGAATGTTTTGAAAGCCTCTGTATATATGAGAATGTAAAAGAAGTCTACTGAAAGTAGGAAATGATAAAATTGAAACTAGAGCATCATAATGATTTTTGATAAAATTTGCTATTGGAAAGCAGTTGATAAGGGACCAATTTTTAAGTATGAATCTATATTTGATTTATCAGAGAATTTAAGGGCCTTAGAAAAATTGGCTATCTTCTCAAAAACATCTCTTCTGGACCCCAAAATATTCAAATACATTTGTTGCAATGAATCACGTCAGTTTCTACAGAAAACACCCCTCCCCTATCAAATGCCACCACACCACGAGATAGCATTACCACATTCATGTGTATGCTGTAATTCACACCTGCGACCCATTGCACAGGGAAGGAATCCGAATGAATGGGTATAAAGATAAAGATGCTTTGGGAACAAACTTTTTCAGGACATGGGATATAGAAAATTCAAGCCAGGTCTAACCAACATCCTAGTAAAGCAAACAATGCAAGGACTGTGTATTTAGAAAAGATCACAGGCTTAAAACCACAGGAAACAAAGTTGCAGTAAAAAAGATAAACTAAGAATTATGTTAGAGTGGGAAGAGGGAATATAAACCACTGATTCTCAAGTTTAGTTAAAGTTAAGGTATTCAGGACTCTACTGAAGATCAGGAAGGCGATTCAGAAAGAAATATATACTCCTCAGACTCTTCGCCAAATGGATAGGAGAAGGAACAATTCAGCCCCTCCATTAGCCATAGTAGCAAGAGGGATGCTCGTGAGGCATGAGGCCAACTTAGCAATGCCAGCCTTTGAAGGAGCCCATCTTGAGTTCCATAGACTTAGCAACCATGGTTATTTCCCCTTCCTGTTTGTGGAATCTCAGGGAAGAAAAGATAGCTGGGAAGGAGACAGAGTAGCCTCAGAAATGGACAAGAATCCTTATTGTCCAGTGTAGTCACTGGATGACAAATGGGTGGGAACCACTGAATTCCTCTAAACTTACCAGTTGGTGGGCTGACCATAAAACTTGGGATTCAGAAGAAACTCTTCTGAGAGGTGTGGCAGATATATTCATGGTGGGAATAAGGGGTTTAAAGAAACTGGACTAACTTCTAATTCCAATGCTTACTTGGTACAGAGTTGTTCTAGCACAGTTACAGAACACATAAATACACATTTCTAATTGACACATGGTTTTCAAATGCATCTTTCCATTTTATACAACAGGTTTCAATCTGAAAGTATTTGTTTTCAGAATGAAATTCATCTTCAAAAATTCAGGTTTGGCACTATGAGCTCTTTAAAAAACATGCTAAAACATAAGACAGAATTACAAAAGAGATTTCCTAAGAGGGTTTGAATGCTGCAAGACACCAGAATAAGGGTGTACACAGTGCCACCCTACAAAGTAATGGATTACGAGGTTGCATCTTCTATATGGGTGTCTAACTTGTAGAATACTCTCTAAAAAAGTAGATCACAACAATTCATATATTATCTAAAGTGCAAATTTGCATTTTAAATATGTCTGGGAGCTACACATGCTGAATCTCACAGAAACTTAAGGAATATGTGATAGATACAATAAGCCCTAGGATTCATGTTATTAAAGATACTCGGTGAGTTTAGGTGGCCTCCCCTCTCCTAGAGAACAGAGAGAAAAACTGGACAAAATGAAACCTATGTATAGTCTGATCGAAATGTCCTGTCTTTGTAAGTCTGCAAAAGTTTCTCTTACGTTATTTTACCCAAGCAAGTCTTCCAGTAAGCAGATGGGAAAACTGGAAAGCATATTACTGTATAAACCCATATTACTTAAGAGACATGATGTAAATGAATTATTTAGATGCAGTAATGCATAGAGAAGCTCCTCTATGAACTTTCTCCCTTAAAGTTAAGGATATAATCAAGCCAGATACCCATGCAAAAGCAGATCAATTAATTATTGCCAACCAGTGATATGAGTTGTTGTTTGTACTATGGTGTCTTTTTAGAGGTACAGATAAAAGAATTGATAAAGTGTCTTTCAGAACCATCTTGCTAGGATGCAAATCAGCTTTTGTGCAGCTGTTGATGACCCAGAATCATTCATTTCCCATATACCCTCAATGCTGTGTCGTTATAATTCAAGCCTCTGGCTAGTTCTCAAACACTAACTGAAAGCTAATATTAACACATAAAGTAATATGATACTTATTAGGAATAAGATAAAATAATCAATAATAAATTCAAACCAAAAAAAGAAAAAAAATGTTTTCCTATTTTTTACTATTAGCCCTGGATCCACTCAATAAGGTAGAAATTCAGGCCTGGTTAACTTCATTTTTTGTGGGCAATTTATAGTTTTCCTGACCTTAGATTCCTCATTAGTTAGAAAACATAATATCTGTGAACCCAGGAATTAAATTTCATATTTTATCCATGTGACCATGAGGCAGCACGGACAGAGAAAATACTTCAAAAGACTCAAACCCAATGGGGCATTAAGACATTTCTGGGCAGACATCAATTGCCCACTTAGATAAGAATTGAGTCCTCCATTGTCTACCTGTCCCACACCATCGAGAAACTGCCTCACCAGCTGGGTTGTCCATAAGAGGAGAGCTTGACAGCAAGTGGCCACACAGGTGCTAGCATTTCCCCAAGATCTGGGTTCCCCGCTTGGACATGGTTGTCCAACTACACTTTGGAGTCAGTGGCATCCGAATTTACTTATTATCGCTACATCTTATTCTTGTGAACTCAAATAAATCAGCTTCTTTTTTAGCCTACTTTTCCATCCTAATAATGGAGATAATATCTTCCTTCTCATGACATTGTGTGGGAATCAAACAAGATAATGCATGTAAAGTAACATGCCTTCAAAAATATGGCTCTCTTTTATATTGATTTCAAAAGCGCTGGTAAATAAATCCCAAGATTGGCATGTGATGTTTTTCAGCTTTGTATCTTTCCCCTAAGTATTTCACACCCAAAGTTTGGGGGAATATACTGCGTCTAAAAACCATTTCTGCAGTCATACATTTTCTAAAACTGAGCTGAATACAATCTATCATCTGTCAACATGAACATTAAAAACTAGATAAATCAAGTTAAAAAAAACTCCCTTTCCATCATCTATCTAGTACCTGCTTTGCAGTCTCCTTAATTAGATAGGGGATCTGATGGAATTACTATTCTTTAAGAGTCATTCAAATATAAATAAATAAAATGGATTTTACTGAAACTCATTTGCAACTGCAATTTTTAAGAATACTTGAAGAATGGGGCGCCTGGGTGGCTCAGTGGGTTAAAGCCTCTGCCTTCGGCTCGGGTCATGATCCCAGGGTCCTGGCATCAAGCTCCGCATCGGGCTCTCTGCCCGGCAGGGAGCCTGCTTCCTCCTCTCTCTCTCTCTGCCTGCCTCTCTGCCTACTTGTGATCTCTGTCTGTCAAATAAATAAATAAAATCTTTAAAAGAACAGAGTTGGTGGGTACTTTTTGGCCAAAAAAAGATAATAATAATAAATAAATAAATAAGAGAGGAGATGTAAGACTTATTTTCAGAAATACTGATGATATGCTCAGTGGGTTGGACATATAAACCCTTAGCATTGTAGTTTCTCTCCCTTTAAGAAGGGAAAATTATCTTCACCATTCTCATGCATACTTTCCCTAGCTGACAGAAGACATCAGAGAGCATACTTCATTTTACTTTATTTCTGTTTTTTAAAGTTCCTGAGAAAGCTTTTAACCAGCTGGTTCGGTACATAATGTGAACTGAATGATACACATGCATGTTTAAAAAAAGTTATACCCTTCCTCCAGAGGTCGTAGTCATAGAAACCTGGTAATACCTTTAAATAAAATATAGCCATTCTTTGAAAAGAAAACTTAAACATCATTTACAAAGATAAATACTTTTTTGAGAGAGAGAGAGAGAGAGTGCACACCTGAGAGCAGCTGAGGGGCAGAGGGAGAGAGAGAATCGTAAGCAGACCCCATACCCAGTGTGGATTCAATGAGGGGCTCCATTTCACAACCCTGAGATCATGCCTTGAGCCGAAATCCTGAAATCAAGAATCGGATGCTTAACCAATTGAGCCACACAGGCGCCCCAAGATAAATACTTCATGAAATACTTCAGGTTAGCTTGAAGATATTTTCCTTTGCCACACTAACTATTTTACCTTCCATTTTACACTTGATAAAGAAGTCCCAATTTGGTGATATTGTTGTTCAGTTTAGCTAATTATCACCATACTTGCTTCCTTAGATAATCCTGTAAATGTTTGAATTTTTATTTTTATGTATCAGTATAAAAAAATCTCATTCAATATCACTCATTATAACCACTCAGTATTGTGCTCATGACAACCCTAAAGTCTAATTAATAAATGATGCATGTTTTCTTAGCCCATTTTGATATGTTACAGCATCCACTAGGTAGCCGAGAGAGACTGTGGCTATCTCAAGACTCCACAGGAGCAGTGTCAGGACTAATACATGGTTCCTCATCTTCACAAGAACGTTCAGAGGCATGTATTATTTTCTCCATTTTGAGGAAGAGGATGTTGAGGCTCAGAAAATTTGAAAAGGCATATTCAAGGTCACAGAGGTAGTAAGTGGCAGAGCCAGAACTCCCCAGGACTGCCTGACTCTAACGTTTACTACGCAGCGTATTTCTCATATTAGATCGCAGTCAAATACATCGTACGTTCACGGTGTAAACTAGCTTTAATGACTGGGGAATCCACATAAGAAAATGCGGTGCTGAATAGCTATGTTTGTAAATAGCAATTACCCTACAACAACATACTCTGGCTTTCTGAACCAGAGCCACTGCATTGCACAACTCTGGGGCAATCATTCACATTGTATTCCATAGGAATGACCTCTCTTGGAGTCATGCACCCAGACCCTGACAGCCATCCATGACAGCCCTGATGATACAGTTTCCTGACTGATGGGTTAAAAAACAATCCCATGGGCAGTAGGGGGAAAGGGAATAACAAATAATACCACAAAAAAAAATTTACTTTTGTTAATTCTCAAGTCAAAGACCCAAATAACGTATTGTATAGATATTCAATAAATTCCTGTTGAATAAATGTATGTCCAAGCCCTGACCGGAAATAATAGATTTTTCATTAAGAGGTGATGCTAAATAGGCCAAAATTCTTGGGGGTAAAAGCAGAGAAACGTAAAGAAAAGTGTCAGGGACACAAATCTCATTACATAAAAAAGAAAGAAGAAGAGAGAGAGTAAGACAGGAAAAAGGGGATAATGAGAAGCATAAAGGTTGAGACAGGACAGAGGGATGAGTTTTTTAACATGTTCCTGGTTCCTGTCTGCCTTTTCTGGATGTTCCCTCCAGAAAACTGAAGCCTCCCCAGCTCAGCTTAAAATCCTCAATGACAAACGTAAACCCAGCCTCCAGAAAATAATTAACACCTACCCCACCTTGCTTCAGCTTCATTCCCAGCCTCAGGTCGCATTCCTCTCCTCCACCTTCCTACCCCCCACCCCCCCACGTTAAACCCTGCGCACAGCAGCTGCTTCCACCACCACGTGGGCCTGGCCGGCTTGTCACATCTTCTCTCCCTCAGCTGCAAGCCCTTGCTAACTGCCCTCCCTCCCCGTCAAGGGGCTTCAATGCCACCTTCCCCTGGGGAAGTGCACTCCTGCCTCAAACCCCTCCGTGGACATCATGTGCCGCAAGGGATGTTCTCCATTCACTTCCGTCATCCTTGGTTCTTCTCTGCTCTCACTGCACTTAAAACCTGCATCCAACCACCCTCCACTTACTGCTGATTATTTAGCCACGATCCAGCTCCCTTTGTTACATCTTTTAGCATTTTAAAAACAGAGTTGTATTTTAATCATGGTTTTAGCCTCCAGAGGATTGAGCACAGATCAGACACATGGTAACTATATTATAAATACGTGCACTGACAGTGTCTTAAAGGCCTGGCACCCGCCAGGCTTCTTGTAAACTCACATGGAAACATAGGCCTTCTTGGCCTCCTTTCACAGTAAAGATGCTGTTTCAGAGAAGTAACTTACTAAAACCAAAAGGTGAGTATTAGAACCAGAATCCTAGTATAGACCTAACAAAAGCCCATGACCCTTCCATTCTTTGATCCTGTTTTTTTGACAGGAGGAAACAAAACCCAGTTATATGCAGTAGAAAACTGCTAATACTAGCCTAAAATATATGCATGTCAATAGCTCCCCAAAGCCACACTGAGGGTCCTTAGGCCTCCAATGTCCAGCCTGGTTCCATGGTGAAGCATCTCCAACCTGTACTGAAGTCAGGAGTAAGGTTTCGTATTTAGAACGATGAATCTGGGTTATTATAAGAATGTTTCCTCTATCAAATATGTTCTAGTTCAGAAGCCTGAGAATTTCACAATATTATCACTGATGTTTTTATTCATTTATTTGCCGGTCCAATTGCACAGTAGTCCAGCAGTGGAAGCCAGTCTCCCAGCCCCAAAAATAGTATAATCCAGGGATTCCCAAACTCCTAAGGGTCTTAGGTAGGTATCTTAGTATTTTTTTCATTATATTCTAGGCCAAAAGAATAATATGTCACATCTATTAAGTAATTAGATCCAAACAACTTAATAAGCATTGATGTCCTAACAATTTAGTAGCCAAGTGAAAAGAAATAATGTAACCATATTCATTCTTTGATAGCCACGATGACTGAAGGGATTGTGCTCCTGTTGGGCACTGCGTGACTTCTTAAATCTTGGAATCAGACGGGACACCAAACCTCCCTTACTTCCCGGGCCTCATTAATGTTTCGTTCGTGCAGTGCTTGTTTCTTCTCAGAGCAACTTTCAACAAACCAGACTTTCAGAGGTAGCATGTGATCGAAAGTCCATGATACACTGCAGAAATTCTAAAGTCCCCCAACGGGCGGCTGACGGTGCTCAGTGGATGTTGCATATCGCAGGTTGTATTCAAAACTTGAGAAACACCCATGGCATCACTACGAATTTGCCATGGCATCCTGGGGTATTTCAGGGCATTGTTTTAGAACCTTGGGATAGTCAGTATATTTTATGTAAGTTATTTTACAGAAATAACTTTGTAATCTTTTCTATTCCAAGTTAAAGTTTACATTTAATTTATTTATGAAAACCTAGTTAATATAAAATCATGAATATACAGCTAAATGAATTTTCAAAGGTGAACACATCCATGTAACCTCTCCCCAAATCCAGGGATAGGACATTAATAATAGGTCATGGGAATCCTTGATGTCCCGTATCTAGTCACGGCTCCCTTTTCTCCCTATAGGTAATCACCATCCTGACTTCTAACACCAAAACTGAGATTTCCCTCTTTATGAATACAAAGCACTTGTTTGAAATGTAACCATTTTTTAAATTTCAGTGAAGAATACCTCTCAATCTTTTCACCCACCCTTTCCCCTGGTGAAGAAGCTATGAAGAGTAACCCTAAATTGGTCTAAGGCTTAGGAATGAATTTCTTACCTAAACTAAAACCAATCACCCAGTCACAATCCCTGCCCAAGTTGGAAAAGTGACCTAAGATGACTCAGTCAAAGAAAGGTACCAGGATTTCTCTCCCTCCTTCTCTTTTTCCTTCCTTTCTATTTTTCCTTTCTTCTTAATATGAGACTTTCTCTGTTTAAGCTCAACAAGGAAGTAGGTGACCTCAGGAGCTTTTAAAAGCAATCTTGCAACTGGAAACTGAGCTTGCCTCTAACCAGAGTCAAAATCACAGAAGGCAGATCTGAGAAAAAACAAACCCACAAAAACAAAACATGTTCCCTGGTATCATTTTTGAGTCACTGAGTCATGGCTGGACTTCACATGTATGTGAGCCAATACATTCTTATTTTACATGTTAATTTGAGTTTGAGTTTTCTTTAACTTACATGCTTAACAAATCATAAGATTAGTCTGTTTCAGCCAACTGGAAACTTCAGTAATGCAAACCCCCAGGTCCCAAAGTAGACAACTAGAATGTAATTTTCCTAACAGGAAACAAAATGCTAGTGAACTAAAATTTCCATCTAAGAGAAAAATCCACTAAAGTGGTTTTTGCTATAATTACTTTATCTTTCTAGGGCTCAATTATTAACCCTCTACTCATGCCTCTTGCAAATGAGGGCGATTTAAACAGATTAACCAAAATTGGGGTACTTTTTGATAGGTTTAATTATTCTGTTTAGGGCAAACTTTCAGCTGCAATAGACAAATCTCCTCTTTTAACAGAGCTACATTTTCAGAGCAAAAACCTCTTGCTGTCCTTATCTTGCTAATGAAGTTTTCTACTTACCTATAATCTGTAGAGAATGGGGATATTTGATGTGACATTTTCTTGACATTCCTGTCCTACTACAATCACACTCCTTAATTGTGTCCAGCTCATCTGCATAGTAGAACTGACACCTCATCTTAGTCTCTGATTTTAATCATAATTCCATGGAGCAAGAAATATCACCAAATAGCATTCAGAAAACACTGTTAGAAAGACATTTTTTTCCCAATGCTTTACAAGGCCAAAGCAAACTATAATTTTCTAAAAGAAAAAAATTATGTCATTTGTGTATGTGGCAAAAAATAATGGCTTTTAAATTAAACAACAAGTAGAATGCTAAGCATTAAAATAGGATACCTGACAAACCAGGCTAGGATGCATCTCTTAAATTATGGGGATGATATCATCTGAATTCATTAGGTATTTGTGGAAAACAATGGTAATTCTAGTAAATGCCAGATCTACTTTCAGAATATCTCTGTAGAATAACTAACCTCTGTCAGACCACTAAGAAGTACTATGATTCTAGAAGCAAGACAGTACTTCTAATGGACGAGCCCTCCCTTGAGGATGGCAATTCATTCCCCCTCATTCTCCAAAGGCTAGGTGTTGTTATACCTCACACCACACCCATCACAAAGTGATGTGGAGACTTTCCTGGAGAAATGGCCAATATGTGATAGAATTCTAAACAGAAGAAGCAGAGCTAAATGAGGCAGGAAAAGGCTAGTAGCCAAGGAAGTGGTCATGGAAAAATCCCCATACAAGAAAACATGTCACCTTAAATGCTGTTTTCTTGAGTAGAGAATAAAGAGAAGATACGAGCAGCAAAGAGGGGTCATGATGTGGTTAGAACTATGACTTCCACAGCCAGGACCTCCTAGTCAAATCCCACTTTGGGACATCACTAGCTCTATGGTCTTGAACATGATATTTAACTGTGTTTTCCCCCCTCTTTTTAATTAATTTATTTATTTGAGAGAGAGAGAACATGGATAGGGGGATAGGGAGAAGCAGGCACTCTGCTGAGCTAGGAGTCCAATGTGGGTCTTGATCCTAGACCCCATGATCACAACCTGAGCTGAAGGCAGACACTTAACCTGACTGAGCCACCCAAGTGTCCTGATATTTAACTGTTCAGTGGTTCAGTTTTTTCAAGCACAAAAATAAGAAAAATTACAGTACCGATTTCTTGGGAGTAGTTATGAGAATTATATAAGTTAATATTTATAAAATACTTTTAACATGGGGCGCCTGGGTGGCTCAGTGGGTTAAAGGCTCTGCCTTCAGCTCAGGTCATGATCCCAGGGTCCTGGGATCGAGCCCCCCATCGGGTTCTCTGCTCAGCAGGGAGCCTGCTTCCTCCCCTCTCTCTGCTTGCCTCTCTGCCTACCTGTGATCTCTGTCAAATAAATAAATAAAATCTTTTAAAAAAAATACTTTTAACACTATTAAGTATTATATATGAGTTTGGTAAATAAACAAATGAGAAAGTAGGACTAACATTTTTTGTGGCCTTTTACTGCAGTTTTACCCTTTTAATTGCTCCCATAAAGGGAAAAAGAGTGAAAATGTTTTGAATTTATTTAGTGAAACAGATACTTTACTTCCTCTGTCTGATAAAATTCTTCTTAAAAGTTTCAAAATAGGAATTATTATTCTTATTTTACAGAAGAACTAGATGAGGATAGAGAGCTTAAGCAATTCTTTCCAGGGCATTACGATTTGCATCCAAGTCTCCTTAGCTCTGAAACCTGACGTGTTGTTTGTTTGTTTTTCCATTGCAGAATCTTATTTCTGGGAGCTAGAGTAGCATGGTGAAGACCTGAAACTGAGATTCAAAGAGGATAAACAAGACGAAGTAGATAAGGACAGATACTAAATACGTTGAAGACAAAAGAGGATGGTCTGTTAATTCTCTCGCCACAATCAAAATTATTATGCCCTATGAAATAACAAAGAAAACATCTTTATTGTAGAACTGGTTAAGGATGAGAAGAACATGCCAAGAAGAAATTGAGGCAAGAACAATATATGGAAATTCATTTTGATGATAACACCGAGCCATTTACTGCAAGTGAAGGGCAAAGTGCAACCAGAGAAACATCAGAAGTGCAGGGACTTCCAGATTTTCATCTAAACTGTCAGTCAACACTTAATTGTTGACTGCAGAGAAAGCAGCTGCCCACCATCGGCAGTAACTCAACCAATGCCATTTTAAAGGGCTTTACACTGCTTGGAAGTGCCAAGCCTCATGGTGATATTGATACCATTTATAAAGAATAAAAGGATTAATTATCTATAAGTAATGCCAGCTCATCACTTCTGGCATTCCATAAGGGGAAAAAAAATCTTGTTTCATAAACAGATAAATGTGTAATAAAGTGTGATTTAATTAAGTAAAATTGTAAAAAAAAAAAAGTAGCTATTTCTAATAATTTAGATAATTTTTAGATAATATTTTTAGATAATTTTTAGATAATGATTTACTAAACAGAAAGTATAGATAAAATAAAAGCTAGGATATTATTCTGACTTATGGGGACTTAGGAATTCATTTTATAATATTACTTATTAGGAAAAAAATTACAAAACAAGAAGACATTCTAAGGGTTTCTACTATGGGAATGTTTTGAAAGCCTCTGTATATATGAGAATGTAAAAGAAGTCTACTGAAAGTAGGAAATGATAAAATTGAAACTAGAGCATCATAATGATTTTTGATAAAATTTGCTATTGGAAAGCAGTTGATAAGGGACCAATTTTTAAGTATGAATCTATATTTGATTTATCAGAGAATTTAAGGGCCTTAGAAAAATTGGCTATCTTCTCAAAAACATCTCTTCTGGACCCCAAAATATTCAAATACATTTGTTGCAATGAATCACGTCAGTTTCTACAGAAAACACCCCTCCCCTATCAAATGCCACCACACCACGAGATAGCATTACCACATTCATGTGTATGCTGTAATTCACACCTGCGACCCATTGCACAGGGAAGGAATCCGAATGAATGGGTATAAAGATAAAGATGCTTTGGGAACAAACTTTTTCAGGACATGGGATATAGAAAATTCAAGCCAGGTCTAACCAACATCCTAGTAAAGCAAACAATGCAAGGACTGTGTATTTAGAAAAGATCACAGGCTTAAAACCACAGGAAACAAAGTTGCAGTAAAAAAGATAAACTAAGAATTATGTTAGAGTGGGAAGAGGGAATATAAACCACTGATTCTCAAGTTTAGTTAAAGTTAAGGTATTCAGGACTCTACTGAAGATCAGGAAGGCGATTCAGAAAGAAATATATACTCCTCAGACTCTTCGCCAAATGGATAGGAGAAGGAACAATTCAGCCCCTCCATTAGCCATAGTAGCAAGAGGGATGCTCGTGAGGCATGAGGCCAACTTAGCAATGCCAGCCTTTGAAGGAGCCCATCTTGAGTTCCATAGACTTAGCAACCATGGTTATTTCCCCTTCCTGTTTGTGGAATCTCAGGGAAGAAAAGATAGCTGGGAAGGAGACAGAGTAGCCTCAGAAATGGACAAGAATCCTTATTGTCCAGTGTAGTCACTGGATGACAAATGGGTGGGAACCACTGAATTCCTCTAAACTTACCAGTTGGTGGGCTGACCATAAAACTTGGGATTCAGAAGAAACTCTTCTGAGAGGTGTGGCAGATATATTCATGGTGGGAATAAGGGGTTTAAAGAAACTGGACTAACTTCTAATTCCAATGCTTACTTGGTACAGAGTTGTTCTAGCACAGTTACAGAACACATAAATACACATTTCTAATTGACACATGGTTTTCAAATGCATCTTTCCATTTTATACAACAGGTTTCAATCTGAAAGTATTTGTTTTCAGAATGAAATTCATCTTCAAAAATTCAGGTTTGGCACTATGAGCTCTTTAAAAAACATGCTAAAACATAAGACAGAATTACAAAAGAGATTTCCTAAGAGGGTTTGAATGCTGCAAGACACCAGAATAAGGGTGTACACAGTGCCACCCTACAAAGTAATGGATTACGAGGTTGCATCTTCTATATGGGTGTCTAACTTGTAGAATACTCTCTAAAAAAGTAGATCACAACAATTCATATATTATCTAAAGTGCAAATTTGCATTTTAAATATGTCTGGGAGCTACACATGCTGAATCTCACAGAAACTTAAGGAATATGTGATAGATACAATAAGCCCTAGGATTCATGTTATTAAAGATACTCGGTGAGTTTAGGTGGCCTCCCCTCTCCTAGAGAACAGAGAGAAAAACTGGACAAAATGAAACCTATGTATAGTCTGATCGAAATGTCCTGTCTTTGTAAGTCTGCAAAAGTTTCTCTTACGTTATTTTACCCAAGCAAGTCTTCCAGTAAGCAGATGGGAAAACTGGAAAGCATATTACTGTATAAACCCATATTACTTAAGAGACATGATGTAAATGAATTATTTAGATGCAGTAATGCATAGAGAAGCTCCTCTATGAACTTTCTCCCTTAAAGTTAAGGATATAATCAAGCCAGATACCCATGCAAAAGCAGATCAATTAATTATTGCCAACCAGTGATATGAGTTGTTGTTTGTACTATGGTGTCTTTTTAGAGGTACAGATAAAAGAATTGATAAAGTGTCTTTCAGAACCATCTTGCTAGGATGCAAATCAGCTTTTGTGCAGCTGTTGATGACCCAGAATCATTCATTTCCCATATACCCTCAATGCTGTGTCGTTATAATTCAAGCCTCTGGCTAGTTCTCAAACACTAACTGAAAGCTAATATTAACACATAAAGTAATATGATACTTATTAGGAATAAGATAAAATAATCAATAATAAATTCAAACCAAAAAAAGAAAAAAAATGTTTTCCTATTTTTTACTATTAGCCCTGGATCCACTCAATAAGGTAGAAATTCAGGCCTGGTTAACTTCATTTTTTGTGGGCAATTTATAGTTTTCCTGACCTTAGATTCCTCATTAGTTAGAAAACATAATATCTGTGAACCCAGGAATTAAATTTCATATTTTATCCATGTGACCATGAGGCAGCACGGACAGAGAAAATACTTCAAAAGACTCAAACCCAATGGGGCATTAAGACATTTCTGGGCAGACATCAATTGCCCACTTAGATAAGAATTGAGTCCTCCATTGTCTACCTGTCCCACACCATCGAGAAACTGCCTCACCAGCTGGGTTGTCCATAAGAGGAGAGCTTGACAGCAAGTGGCCACACAGGTGCTAGCATTTCCCCAAGATCTGGGTTCCCCGCTTGGACATGGTTGTCCAACTACACTTTGGAGTCAGTGGCATCCGAATTTACTTATTATCGCTACATCTTATTCTTGTGAACTCAAATAAATCAGCTTCTTTTTTAGCCTACTTTTCCATCCTAATAATGGAGATAATATCTTCCTTCTCATGACATTGTGTGGGAATCAAACAAGATAATGCATGTAAAGTAACATGCCTTCAAAAATATGGCTCTCTTTTATATTGATTTCAAAAGCGCTGGTAAATAAATCCCAAGATTGGCATGTGATGTTTTTCAGCTTTGTATCTTTCCCCTAAGTATTTCACACCCAAAGTTTGGGGGAATATACTGCGTCTAAAAACCATTTCTGCAGTCATACATTTTCTAAAACTGAGCTGAATACAATCTATCATCTGTCAACATGAACATTAAAAACTAGATAAATCAAGTTAAAAAAAACTCCCTTTCCATCATCTATCTAGTACCTGCTTTGCAGTCTCCTTAATTAGATAGGGGATCTGATGGAATTACTATTCTTTAAGAGTCATTCAAATATAAATAAATAAAATGGATTTTACTGAAACTCATTTGCAACTGCAATTTTTAAGAATACTTGAAGAATGGGGCGCCTGGGTGGCTCAGTGGGTTAAAGCCTCTGCCTTCGGCTCGGGTCATGATCCCAGGGTCCTGGCATCAAGCTCCGCATCGGGCTCTCTGCCCGGCAGGGAGCCTGCTTCCTCCTCTCTCTCTCTCTGCCTGCCTCTCTGCCTACTTGTGATCTCTGTCTGTCAAATAAATAAATAAAATCTTTAAAAAAAAAAAAAAAGAAAATCTTAAAAAAAAAAGAATACTTGAAGAAGAATGGATTCATTCAATTCTATATTATTAAAGTAAGGCTAACCAATATTATATGTTAAAGCTATCAGAATCACCAACTCCTATAAAATGGAGCACTTTCATAGATGGGAGCCTGCTTTAAGGACAATCAGAATCTATCTTCCCCAAAGGCGAACACATGAACTGAAAAACAAATCATGACAATTACATTCAAGATATGTGTTCATAAAAACTTAACAAAAGGAGTATTTTGGAGGAAATAGGCCTGAGTTAAGAAAATATTAGAATTATACATATGCAGACAGCATCATAGAATCTGGATAATATATAACAAGAAAAGCACAAAAAATTCTTAAAAATACAAATTTTTTAAAAACTCAGTTGAGCAATGGATCAAACTCTGTCATTTTACAGATTAGGAAATATAAACACTTAAAATGTGAAAAAATATCCGTCAGCCGTTTTAGTAGTCATGCGGGTCTAAGAACTAACCATGAATTCAAGATTGTCAGCACAACGACCAAATTATCTCAGAAATTCATTTTAGGAAGAAGCAATTTTTCTAGTTCCTATGCAAGCAGACCTTCAGGTTACTTCTAAAATAACTTAACCCAGAACAGATGCTTAATCTATGGAGGGAGTTCCCAGTACACTGGCAATTTTTAAGTCAGCCTAAATAAAGTGGTTGAATACCCACACGTGCATGCGATTTCTGTTTAGAAAAAGAGAAGTTCGATTTCCGTGTGTTTTATTATTTTCATAGAACTCCTCTTCATGTTAAATAACTTCTAGAAATAAAAAGAAATTAACGCACCCATAAAAATATCCCATGGACCATGTGTTAAGATGATTGCATTTGTAAAATGCAGAGAAATCCCATTATTTCAGTATCTTGCTGTGTTTCACTGAGTCATCAGCATTAATCATAGATGACATATTCCTAATGCATTAGTGCTGTCCTTCGTGGTGTGAGAACATCTACCATGGAAATAGCTTTTTCTTTGTTGAAAAAAAAAATCCGTGGTTCAAATGAAGAAACCTGAAAATATCTGTTTTTCATCTTTATCTCTGGCTCTTTTTGTAGTTCCAAATGACATTTTGTAAAATGCTATGTATAGATTTTTGAGGTTATTACTATTCAGTTCACAATAAAAATTACTCAAAATGTAAGCTGAATAATCACAGAGAATTTGATGCAGCTTAAATATTTAACAGTAGAATAAAATGGTATGCCAAAGTCCCATTTCCTCTCAAGTTTTGTCCAAATAGCTACTTCTTAGGCTTTGCCATTTTCATCATTCCTGCCAAGTCTGTGAGGATTCCAAAGACATTCGACTTCTACCCAAGCCTGGGGTTATATCCATGATTCTTAGTGACTGATCTATGTGCACACAGAAGACTGATGAAGCAGAGAAAATCAAATTTCAAGGTTAAGAAATTAATTTTGCATCTTCCCCCACGCTGAGTCCAGTCTGTCAGAAAATTCTGTGAGGTCTACCTTCACAGTACATCCAGGACTTAATTACTCCCTGCCATTTCAACTGCTACTGCATTCATCCAAGCCATTGCCACCTCTGGTTTAGATGATTATGAAATGACTCCTGTTGACCCTAATTCTACCTTGTCACCTACAGATTGCATTCTGATCTCCAGGTACTACCTTTGAGAACATAACTCAGATTACATACTCCTCTATGACAAGTTCTCCCATAGTTTTCCATCCCACTCAGGGTAAAATCTCACATTCTTGCCCAGACTACCACTGTGACCTTGTCTCCTACCCACCTTCTAATTCCAGCTTGGCACCTCTTGCCCCTCAAGTCCCCTGAGGATCGTAATCAAACATCACCTTACCAGAGATGTTACTGCTGACCACTATATATATTCAAAGTCTTTGTCTCATCACTCTCTTTCCTGTGTAAATTCTTGTTCACAGCAACTTCTAGCCTGAATTTTATAGATTTATCTTTTTATTAATAGTTATTTTCATTTTCCCTCTCTAAGAACATTAAGTCAATGAAAGCATGATTTTGTCTGCTTTTTGTTTTTCAGTTATCCTTGGCACCTAGAACAACACTTTGCATGTGGATGCTGAATTAACCAACATGAGCATAATGGTTAATATATTTCTGTAAAGAAGTATCTAGGGAGACTTTAAATCTATTTCACTAGTATTTTTTAAATATTTTATTTATTTATTTGAGAGAGAGAAGAAAGAGAGAGAGAGAGCACGAGTTTGGGAGGGGGGGATTTGGGGAGAGGGAGAAGGAAATTCCCTGCTGAGTGGGGAACCAGATATGGGAATCTATCCCAGGACCCTGGGATAACGACCCAAGCTGAAGGCAGCCGCCAACCAGGTGCCCCTATTTCCTTAGTATTTTTATTTTTATTTTTTAAAAAATATTTTATTCATTTATTTGACAGAGATCACAAGTAGGCAGAGAGGCAGGTGGTGGTGGGGGAGCAGGCTTCCCACTGAGCAGAGAGCTCAGAGGGCTCAGAGAGAGCAGAGGGCTTGATCCCAGGACCCTGAGATCATGACCTGAGCCGAAGGCAGAAGCTTAACCCACTGAGCCACCCAGGTGCCCCTCATTAGTGTTTTTAAAGGCAAAATCACAGTAGACATTACCTGAGTCACTAATTAAATGATCATCTCTCTCCATTAGAGCATAAAGTCCATAAGGACAGGAATGGATTTTATTCTATTTATTGATATATCACCAGTGCCTACAACTGATCCTTCCTGGTGCATTTGTTAAATGCTGAGTGAATAGCTAGGATTTGTTTTCATTCCCATTCTCAAACCATAAATGAAACGCATACAAAACAATATTTTTTGTACAAGGAATCATAAGTAAATCTCTTAGAGATACTTCAGTTTAAATGCGGAAATACAATTCAGGTTTGTGAAGCTGAGACAAATCCTGAGTCATGAGCAAAGACAAATGTTGAATCAGGGTCTTAGATGGTTGTAGTGAGAGGGAAACAAAATGTGACTGAATCAACAAGAGCTACCCTAGTGCTAATGAACAAAGCAAGAGGACATGGTAACTGTGGAGATGGTGACCACAGCCAGAGAGACACATGTAGGAGTTGGCAAACTGGAGTGCGAGCTAGTAGCTAGGCAGTAAAAAAATAGCTCAGAAAGAAGAAATGAAGACGGGGTAACTAAGGACTGTCCTGGATAGTGCTAAACAAACTGAACTCATCCAATATCTTCAACCCCACATAAATAAATGCTTTTTATCAGTAGAGCGACAACTCGAACCTGAAGACTTTATCCCCCTGAGATAAAGCTTCATTGCTTTGAAAGAATCTGAATTTATCACATTGAATCTGACTCTCCAGTGTCAAGGCAAAGCCTGAATTTCTCTGGTTGCTTGAGAAATGCATCTTAGATCATTCTTAACAGTCTTTCCCAGTCCTTCGAGTCTCTGACACTACAGTGATTTAAAAAGAATCTTTTGATGATCACTTACTTCACTTCAAATGTACTTTTTCCAAAACTACATATGCTTGAAAGAGTTAACAGACTTTAAAATAATTAAGTAATTTCCCGCTATCTCTGCTTATTTGTAAATTTCACTGTGTTAAATGTATGACAAGTTGAAAATTTTAATTTATAATTACTAAAAGCTTCAATTCACAAATAAAATTCATCAGTGGATTTTTATATCTTCCATCTTCACCTCTTACCTACAAAACAAATACCTATGAGTTTTTGCTTTTCTGAAACAGTATAGAGAATTCTCTGTAGATTATAAAGAAGGGTGTTGTACCCTTGGTTTTGTACATCATAATGTTTCCTTCTTCTTTTACAAATACTGGATTATTCTTAGTCAATTTCACAATGGCTATTTTCTAAATCTCTTGGACAAGAATAATTAACTGATCGGTGATCCTCTACAGCTACTCCTTTAATAAACGAAGCTTACATAGACCATGGCATCAAGGCATGCATATTTTTGTGTGTATGTAAATATATAATCATTGGTTAGAAGCTTACAGACATCAACTTGGATCATTTTTTATAGGTTCAGTGATATTTTTAAATTAAGAGATATGTTTTAGTCTTAAACTGTTTAGTAAACAAGTAAGCATAGAATTTTACCCCAATACCGTTTATGAGCTTTAAATGGATTTTCTACCATGGATCTTTCTGTAAATTTTAATTAGATAGCTCACTGCACCATTGTTTTTCACCCTGAAGTTATTTCACTAAGAAATTCTATCTTTAATTTCTTGCCAACTTCTATTACTCATTCCAAACAGAAGCCAGATTTATTATAAGATTAATAAATTAGTCTTAGAAAGCTTAAGAAAGCTCTGTCTTGGTTTCTTCCAAATATTTTTTGTTGATTTTTTAATTTGAGAATAACTTTTCAAAATCACGTGAGCTGTGGTGCTCATGAAATATTATGAATCCAAGCTCAGAACACAAACAAGAAACCGTCAAGTTGAATCTACATCCACATTTCACAATTGATGGCCTCACTCAGAGTAGTGCTGGCAAATATAAGGTTTGAATGCTGCCTCTCCCTAATTGGCAGACCTGGTCCCTTAATTGTAAATGTAAACCTCTTCTGTCCTCACAATCCTTCTTCACACAGAACCCCAGGGAGCTGCTAGAGATTGATTAGATTGATTTCCACAATATGTGATTCCTACTTGCGATCCCTGAGCTAGCAGATTCAGAAGTTAGTGGCACTGCCCCATGTGGTTTAGAAAGAACATGGTTTTCAACAATAATTGAGGATAGGTGGGTATCAAAACTCTTGCATATGTTTATTCCAGGTTTTTTTTTCCCCCTAATTAAAGATCCATTCATATGTACATCTACTTCTGTATTTACATCTCAGTTTACTGCCCACCTCAAAGTCATTTGGTATTTAGGAGTGATTGCACTTTAGGGGTGACATGATCTTGAAACCAAAAGGGAACTGTCTCTGGTACTGCTTTACTGTGGAGCTCTGTGGGGCTCTGGGTGCCTCTACTGGACTTGCTATGCATAGGTTTCAGGGGATGCTGACTTAGACAACTAGGATTATAGGAGTGGGAGAGGATAAGCATCATAAATTAACCACAAATAACATTATAATCTGAGAAAATGGTTAACATGAAGTCCAGCTCCTCAGGAGCCACACAATCTTAACTACACTATCCTTAGCATCCTCAGTTTTTCACATGTAGCATTAAGATAATAAAACACACTTCATAAAATCATTATGATAATCAAGAAAGATAGTTTAAGTAAAATCGGCAGAGCTCCTAGCACAACTGAATCTAAATTTAAGGGAAAAGAAATGATACTAATGTACTTATATTAATACTAATGCACTTCCTTAACGATGCAATTACAAAACTTTGTTTTGCATCTTTCACAGAAGGTTAATTTATCAAATTAATCACATACCTAATACACACTTTTTGAAAGAACTTTATTGAGACACAATACACATACCATAAAATTCACCCAAAGTGTACAAATCAATGGTTGTTAGTAATTCACAAACTGTATAACCATCACCACCCAAAATGCAATATATTCTTAAATTTCCTTTGCAACATCACCAAAGGATGTCCCCACCATGAGAAAACAATCTGAAAAAATCATAATGTAAAACTTCTGTAATGCAATTGGCAATGACAATTTTAAAGAACTTTGAGTTCAGTTGAATAGTTTCTAGATTAATGTGGTTACATGGGCATAATAACACTGATTAGCTCTGGGTCATACATAAAGAAGTTATGGACTTCCTGTTTCTAATCTGACATACAAAATGCCTGGAAGTTGTCATTCTCACTCTCACAATATGGAAAATTTTGAAAAAAATGAGAATTAACAGCCCTTCTTAGATCCATCAGAGTACAGAGATCACAAGGCAAATCATTTTCCTGAGAATTGGAGAGACAGTTGTATACAGAGAATCATATATTTTCAAAGCAGAAGCCCAGGACCAGAAATACACAGAAGGAACTGATACTGATAGGAACATTTAAACTATAATTGATGAATTGCTGGAGCCTCTGTGTGGAGTTTTACCTGAGTTTTACTTCCAAATGTTCCCCCTGGTTCTCAGAGAAAAAATTATTCTGTGCTTCCAGGATTTACAGGGGAAGTAACCATTCTAAAAAGAGGAGGTTAAGGCTGAAAGAACTGCAACTTATTTAAGAAAAGGTCTCTAGGGAAGTCCAGTGTCATCTGGGGAGACAGAAACAAGGACTGTAGGAGAAAATTTAACCCCTGACACCATAGCTATAGCAAACAGTAAACACAGCCTAAATTCTAGGAAGATAAACAGAAACCCCACACTAAAGGGCTATCTACTTCAGTTCCTTTCACCTGATGCATCATGTCTGGTTTCAACTCAAAAAATTATAAGGCATGCTAAAAGGCAGTGTGAAGAGACAAAACGTCAGAGTAAGACTCAGATATGGTACAGAATTTAAAATGTCCAGATAAGAAATTTAAAACATCTGATTAAAATGTTAAGGGCTTTAATGGAAAAAATGAACAACAAACAAGAACAGATGGGAAATGCAGGTAGATGGTAACTCTAAGAAAGTATCAGAAGGAAATATTTTAAATAATTTTTAAAAACTGAAATTGAAATGAAGAATGCCTTTCATGGACTTGTCATCAAATTGGACCATGGCCAAGGAAAGATCAGTGAGACTGAAAATAGGTCAGTAGAAATCTCCCAAACTGTAAAACAAAGAGAAAAACAAAAAGATGAAAAGAAATGGAATAGAAAAAAATGGAACAGAATATCCAAGAAGTATGATATAATTACAAAAGGTATAACATACACATTTTTGGAATACCAAAGGAACAGAAAAAGAGAAAGGAATAAAATAGATATTTGAAATAATACTAAGAATTTTCCAGAATCTGGGATGCCTGGGTGACTCAGTCAGTTAAGCATCTGCCTTAGGCTCAGGTCATGATCTCAGGGTCCTGGGATCGAGTACTGCATCAGGCTCCTTGCTCAGTGGGGAACCTGCTTCTCCCTCTGCCTGCCACTCTCCCTGCTTGTGCTCTCTCTCTCCCTCTGACAAATTAAAATAAAATAAAATAAAATAAATAAATTTTCCAAAATCTAATGATGGCTATCAAATCATAGATCCAGGATCTCAGAGAACACCAAGCAAAATAGATAGGTCCAAAAAATCTACACCTAGACATACCATATTCAAACTACATTTCAAAGAAAAAGACTTGAAAGAAGCTAAAGGGGGAGGGAACCTTACTTGTAAGGAAAAACAAATAGGAATTACTTCAGACTTCTCTTTAGAAATCATGCAAGCCAGAGAATGGTGAAATATTTAAGTGTTAAAAGAAAAAAATTATCAGCTTAGAAATCTGTATCCTGCAAAACTGTCCATCAAATATGAAGGAGAAATAAGACTCTTAAATAAAAATTGAGGTACTCTGTTGCTAGTAAACTTGCCTTGTAATATATGTTAAAAGGACTTCTTCAAAGAGAAGGGAGAAACATAGATGAAAAACTCAGACTACACAGTGGAAAAGAATTGAAAAATGAATAAGTAAAAGTAAAAGAAAGTATTTTTTTGTATTTTAATTTATCTAATAGCTAAAAGTTTGTTCAAAATATTATTATTAGCAACATCTTATGGGGGATTACAATTTATAGACTGGTAGGATGATTGATAGCAATGCAATGAGGGAGAGACTGGGAATACTTTAATGTACTAGCACTCTCTATGAAGTGGTATAATGTTATATGAAAGTGGATTTAATTAAGTCTACATGTATAACAAACTCTGGGCAGCCACAAGCATTTTTAAAATAGAAGTCTAATCGATAAACAAAGAGAAGAGAGAAACTAGGATAATATAAAATACTCAGTTAAAACCCGAGAAGGCAGTAAGTGTCAAAGGAAAAAATAAAGAAAAAGAAAAGAAAATCTATGGAAGAAATTTTTGGAACAGTTGGGAAAACATGAATGAAGTCTGGGTATTAGAGGATAATAAGGAATTATGTCATTTCTTACATGTGATACGGTATTGTGGTTACATGGGAATAAGATCTTATTCTGAGAAGATGCATGTTGATATCTTTAGCTATGAAATGCCATCCTGATGTCTAAAACTCACTCTCAAATGATTCACATGCGTGTGTGTGTGTGTGTGTGTGTGTGTGTTTATGCACAAAGAAAGAGATAAAGAAAAATAGAAAATTCCAATAATTGTTGAATCTAGGTCATGGACACACAGTAGTTTGTGTGTAGTTCCTTCAACTTTCCTATATGTTCCAGAACGATTAAAAACAATTTCAAAAATGAAAAAAATGAATGAATGGATTCATTAATACCAATATATATCTCTTGTATTTGTTTTAGAGTAGGCTTTACAGCAAAGATTTTGATAAAAATCCCCATTTAAATTTTATGAGGAATCTCAAGGCAGATGATTTATTGTTAAAGAGCTTGATGAATTTTGTTCTTTAAATTTAAATAATGAGATCTTTTGTGTGTAATGCTGCTACTTATTTTTACTCTAATTTCCAGAGAAATTGGTTTGGGCTACAAGAGATTAGCTATAGGTCACTTAAACCGATAAATCACAAGCTGTGCAATTTTTATTTTACTTCCTAAGTAATATAATTGTGTAATGAGAAGTAATCTGAGGTGTATAGGAATTGCAGGAAATAAAATTAGTAGCATGTGAAATTAAAAATGAGCTAATAAACACATTTTGCTAAATTTATAATTATATCATGCTATTCCTCATGGAAAAACTTACTGCCCCCTGAGTCCACTGCCTAGTTATTTGAAATATGCCTTGCAATTCTATAGTACATTCTAACCATGATTAAAAGACCAGTAACAGCACTATCATGAGTTGTGTTATGTAATTAGGCATGACACATTAATATATGGCTAATAAAACTGTAAGACCATTATAAACACCTATATTTATACTTTAAATTCTTTATACTAGTATCTTAACCACAAGATAAAAAATAATTATGGCAATTTGAAGAGAACATCTGCTAGTTAAAGGATCATAATATCTGTTATCATTAAGGAGGGCATGGAGTGCATGGAGCATTGGGTGTTATATGCAAACAATGAATCATGAAACATTACACCAAAAACTAATGATGTGCTGTATGGTGATTAACATAACATAACATAATAATAATAATAAATAACACTGCTATCAACTGTCATGTGTAAATGGTCAAAAAATATGAAGGGTAATAATTTTCTAAAAATGAATTTAAAGCTTCATTTAGTTTTTTGCTTTTTCGTCATCTTTCAGAAGAAATACACTTGCATGCATGTTTTGTGTATGTGCTACTCAATTAAGATGGATAAGTGAGGAATTTCTCTAAACAGCATGACCCTAAACCAAAAGGAATCATATTTTAAGAGAAATAAAAAAGTTCTCAGTAAGTAGAAATTCAGAACTATAAATATAATGTTGTTCAGGAAAAAGAAAGTTGTTTGCCAGCTTTGGTGGAATGAGAGTGTGGGAGTACCTCAAATACCCTGCTTAAGGAAGAGCTAAATCATGTTTTTATTTTATAGCATAAAGCATGCCAACTTCTAATACTTAATAGGATTCAATTTAACAAGTACTTAACTGCATAACCCTGTGCTAAGATTTGGAGTGATATAAAAATGACTAAAACTCATTGCTCACTCTAAAATAAGTAATAATCTAATTAGAATAACAGATCATCACCTAACTGTAAAACAGAACAAAGTACTAAATAGAAGAAAACCCGACTTGCTTCAGTAGAAGAGAGAACAACTTCTTTAGTCGGGAAATCAGGGAATCTTCCATGGAGGAGCTGGCATTTGAACTATGCCTTGAAGTCAAAAAGAGATATTGAAAACTGGATGAGAAAGGGATAGCTTATTTGGGTTTTTAGCTAATACAAATTGTAGGACAGGTGGAAAACGAGAGTGAAAATTAGTTTGAGGCCAATTATAGGAAGTCTTGACTTTGGGGATGAAGAGGTTGGACCTGAGCATTGTGTCAATGGAGAAACTTTCTGAGGAGGGCTGTGGCTAATGCCCACATGTTTGGATTCCAACTCCAGTAGGTGATGAACTGGAGTGGGCAGAGACTGAAGGCAGGGACATGAGTTAGGCAGCTGTAAGAACAATCCAATGGAAAATGATGAGAGGAAAAAGAAGGCGTAGTCACAGAAACATCCAGGAGATACAGCAGATGAACCTAGGTCAGACTTGAGGAAAAGGGGGAAAGAAAAGAAACCAGATTACAGATAACTCAGGATTTTGGTGTGGTTGAAATCTTGCACCGAAATGGAGCACAGAGATCTGAAAACAAAGAACTGAGCTTTATGAACTCACACTGCAGCCATCCCGCAAATCTAGTTTGGAAGTACTTTAGGGATCAGTGGCCAATAATAAAAGGTACTCTTGAGGCTCTAAGCAGTCTCTTCTTGGGTTCCTTTTGTTCTTCCTTTGTTCTTTTTTTTTTTTTTTTTTTAAGACTTTATTTATTTGACAGAGAGAGAGAGAGAGAGAGAGATCACAAGTAGGCAGAGACGCAGGTGGTGGGGGTCGGGGAAGTGGGCTCCCTGCTGAGCAGAGAGCCCGATGTGGGGCTCGATCCCAGGACCCCAAGATCATGACCTGAGCCTAAGGCAGAGGCTTAACCCACTGAGCCACCCAGGTGCCCTCTTCTTTTGTTCTTATCTCCAAAGTTACAAGTGGCACAAAAGGGAAGCTGGTTTACAGCATTACTATTGCATGGGACAATTCTTTCCACCTCCCAAACACAGACTGACAAAACCCATCAGCATCCTAACTGTAAAACAGCACAGGAAGGGTCTCACGCCTCACACATTCCTGCCTCTAGGCATTTGCTTCTGCAGTGTGCTCTGCCTGGGACACCAGCAGGATCCCTTGGCTCTCTCACTCACCATTGAAATGCCTTCTGAGGCGTGGCTTCTGCAGCCACGGGAATTCGTGGAATTAGCTGTGCTCCCCCACACAACGCACTCTGCATCCTGCGACTCAGCGTCACAATGCTTCGGAGCACCTCTCAGTGCTGGTCTTGACACTATGCACAACTCAACGTGGATGGATTTGATCTGTGTTTGTTGTCTGTTTTCCCCCAGCAAGAGAAAAACAAAAAACTGTTCCAGGAGAGGAGGGCCTTTGGTTTGGCCCACAACGACATCCTCAGCTTCTAGAATGGTGCCCACTATGTAGTGGGTCCTGAATAAAAATTAATTGAATAAACGTTGCTCTTATTTTGGCCTTGGAGTTATCAGACATCCTAGTATCAAGATTTCTCAATATGACTAATTACTACATGTGCAAATTCGCAGTCAACTGCACATATCATAAGGCAGCTCTGTTCTTTTTTATTTATTCAATTTAAATACAATTATTTTTTATGAGTGTTATCCTACTATTTTACTCCCAGAGACTGCTGACTTGACGGTTGCTTGGCATTATAGCAGTGTTTCTCAGACCTGAGCAAGCTTCAGAGTCACTTGTTGAAGCAGATTGTTGGCCTCAGTCCTAGAGATTGTGATTCAGTGGGTCTGGGATAGGTCCAACAAGCTCCCGACTGATGTTGTTGTTGCTGGCCAAGGGACCACACTTTAAGAACCACTGTATTACCAACTATAACATAATTTCAGCAGAAGCATGAGAGAAGTCTACAAAGTCAGGGAGTTAAGATATTTCAGTGTTTTGGTAATGGAAGAGTGGGTCCCAAAGGAAGAGATCACTGCTTCTGTTTGCAGGGCTTGCAGCTTTCTAACCTACTTTAAAAATACCTCGAAAGCCTTTTTGCTTTCCTAATTGGAATAAAATGCTACACTCCATTTCATTCCATTGCATTACACTGCTCAAAAGAACTAAATTCACACTACAAAGCATTGAGGATGTAATAGGAAACAATGAAAGTCATTGTTAGGAGAATGCCCCCATATGACTTCTAGTTACTATCAAGACAACAAGGACAACATCAAAGACTATGAGACATCTTGATGCAATTATTGAGAATTAATATTATCTCTTGGGCCCTGTTGATTTCTGATTTAAGACCTTATGGATTTTAATAATTAAAGACCAATATTAATAGAAAAATCACATTATTTATCACACGAACCAGGGAACTCTGAGAGAACAAGGTGCTATTAATTTCACTGGGTTCATAGCTATCAAAAAGGACTATGGCAGGGGTATGATCATCCTAAATATGTAAGGAAAATGTACTAAATAAAAATTGGGTCACAAAAATTCATTTTGTTATTTACTGGCTGGTGTTTGCTTGATCTTTCTGAAGGATTTCTAAAATTAATTTACAGTTGCCACACAAGACCTTCAGAAAGTCTTCCCTTCTACCCTCATACACTGCACATCTTCAGACATGTGCACAGGTTGGAGCTTCCCAGTGGTGTATGCATATGATCATAGTGCAAGAGAAAGAACTTGGGAATTAGGCAAAACATAGTTTATATCCTAGCTCTGCTGTGTGGCCTGGGACCTCTCTCCTCCCTTGCTTCCTTAGGGTTAAGTGAGGGACAATTCTACCTCATAGAATTACCTATGTCAAAATTACCTAGATTCGTGGCCTATAAAGCATGATTTTTCCCCCCAAAACATACATAAGACAAAAATTTAATCTTACTATCCTAAGAGATTGATATAATTTTTCTTTTTTTCCCAAAACATACATAAGACCAATATTTAATCTTACTATCATAGGAGATTAATATAATTTCTTAACTCCAGTAATTTCAATGTGCATCTCAGAATACCTAAACACAAGGGATGGGAATGGAGAGGTACACTGACTAGGGTATAATTTAGAAAGCAACCAAAGAGAAAACCTCAAATTTATTATCTAAACAATACAGTATTTATCTTATAATATGAGATTTTTTTTTAAAGGAAATGTAAGTTTTTTAAAAATCAAAACCCATTTTTTATTGAAGTATAATTACTATACAATGTTATATTAGTTTCAGGTGTACGACAATTCTGTAAGTTACTCAGTGGTCACCACAATAGCAGTGTATAAGTTTTTAAATACTCCTCCTAGGTGACGTAGGTTTCTAAGTGATAAGAAACACTAACAGAAATCAACACATAGTTCCTGGAGTTTCTAGAGACGTTTCAAAGAAAATGAAGAGGATGAAGAGACTCTACCAATGTGAAGGGAGTCACAGATTCCCTAGACTCACCAAACTAATCACCAAACTAATTTTCAAAATGGTTCTTCTTGGTAGAAGCACCTACCTGCCAAAGGGGTTGGGAGGAAAACAGAATTCATTAATGAGTGGTGCAGTGCAAGTGGGACAATCTTTATTCTCATTCCAGGATTTTTGCCCCAAGTTCCATTTTTCTGAGCTTCCATCAGAACTCCATACTACACAGCCAAATACTCCTCATGCATTATCCCATAAAGTCACATTGAATTTTAAAATACCAGAGATGAAAGCACCTAACAAGTAAACTAACCCAAGATTCTAGAAGAAAACCAACTCAGAGACATGCAGGAACTTATCTAAAGTCACATAAATGATACAGGTAAAGTGCTAGGCCTGGAAGCCCATATCTGGCTCTTTTCAGTGGGGATCACACTCCCTCTCCACCTTACCCTTAAAGACCAGTTCAAAGGGGGTTTTTCCATGGGTCCCTCAAATGGGTCCTTGGATTTCATAAAAGTCACTCTTAAATCACCTAGACTTCCAACAAAAAGGAATTTGCTAAATAAATTATGTCAAACCTATATGCTAAACCAGTTGACCCATAAAGAATTATATTTTAGACTATTTCACAGCATGTGAAGATGTTTATGACATATTGTTTTAAAAGCAGGTTACAAAAAAAAAATAAAAAGCAGGTTACAAAAAGGTAGTTATGTTATGATGCAAATATTTGCAAATACAAAAGAGGGAGTATGGTAGGTGATATGCCAAAATATTAATAGACACTAACTCTAGGTACTCATGTTGCAGGTGAATTTGTAGTTTGCTATGATTTCTATATGTTCTTCAAAAGTATGTATTACTTTCATAACTAAGAGAGGAAATAACAGTTGGATAGCAATTAAATATTTCTGCAAGTAAAGATTCTGATCCTTTGTTCTTGGCTTTCTCCCTTTTTCCTTGACCCTGATCTCTCCCCAGATTCTCATCCCTGGGTTCCCTGATGACTGTTTTCCATGTTTCTGAATATAAATGTTTACATTGACCTTCAGCTTAGCCCTCTACTACACCTCTAGCCCAGAGGAGCACAGCATTCCAGTATGTATTCTTATAATCTAACTGTGTGGGAACATTTCAATAGAAATGTCCTAGAATCAACCGAGAAATTACGAGTGAAAAGTTAGGGCTGAAGATGAAGGCTGGTAGGTCACCCAAGTGCAGAGAATAGCAAAAGCCAGGAGAGGAAAATGCCAAGGAATTCTTAGAGAGCTAAGAGAAGGGAACAGACATTCAAGGCTGGAATTTAGGGAGAGAGCCATCATTTAGGGTTGAGATAAAGAAATGAGTCAGGAAACAAAGAGAAAAACCAGCAAAAAGTATTCTCATGGAAACCAAAAAGAAAGATCAACAGTACTGAATGCTATTTATTTTCATGTAGTAGCAGAATCCAGACAACTAAAAAATAAGTTGAGAACAAGGAATGATGGCCAAAACACTGTTTTGATTATTTAAGAACATGGAAGAGAAATTCCAGGAAAAAGGACACACTGAAAAATTTCTGTATCTTTCCTTTATGATTACAAATGTGTGTTGGCACCCTGAACATAATACCCTGTTCCAGAAGAAGGATAAAATCCAGGAAAGAAATTTTGGCTGTCATGGATGCTCATGAAGGAAGCGTTATGACAGGAAAACCAGCAAGCATTAGGCTCAAATAGTCACTTGGAAACCCATATGTTAGTTCATGGAAATTCTGATGCCAGACATTTCATTGTAAAGATCAGTTCCAAGGGTAATGGGAGACTATGGAAATACAATGCCAAGCTAAGAACCTTCATAGTATGAAGTCATGGACCACAGTGTAAGCTTTATTACATCAAAGATGTCATAGCCAAGTGGCTGTTTCTCGAAATTTGTTTTAAATTTTGAAATCTGTTTTTGGAATGTTTGCAAAATTTGGCTTTCTTTCATTAACATGGGGATAGGAACAATTGGACACATAGCAACAGTTAGAACACAGAAAACACCCTAGTGCTAAGAAACACCTGAAGGAAATGCATGGCTTCTCTTGGGCCAGCTTTCTTCTGTTTCAAAAATGCCTGCGTCTAGCTGAGACCAGTGAATTTGTTAAACATTTCTAATGCCCATGTGCACAGCCAAAACAGACATTACACTCAGCAAAGAAACTGAAGTCACCATCCAGGTAGTGGTCAAGTAGAGAACAGAGCTCACCTTTCCACTCACTGTCTGGTGCTTTTGTTGTCCTCAGTTTCCCTTTGCTTTGTTGTTCCTCTCCCTAGAGAGGTCACATTATGTTACCCCACTGATAGAAAAGCTGCCAAGTTGAATCAAGCACACTGAGTCTCCGAGTTCACTGGAGAATTTGTAGGCATTTCTTCTGCATTGGCTGGCATTATTTGAGTGAAGATATCTATGTAACATATTTGCTCATCAGGTTAGAAGATAAGGCATCCAGTGCCTTCAGCAAGGGGAAAAGAATTATACCTGAAAAGGAACTAGATCTATTCCAGACATTTTCCGTGAGTCCAATTATGGTTGGGGAGAGAAGAGATGAGTCACTTTAGACTGTAATGTTTATGTGATTCAACACAGGAGTAAAACAGTCGTTTCATCAGATCAATTGTGGATATGTCAAGTTCGCCGATGTACAGACCAAGCCCTGGCATAAACAGATGTTTGACCTGGAAGCTCCCTTTGGAAGCAATGACCTTTTGGCCAGAGTACCCTCTAGTCTCCATCTGAAGGCCTGCGGACTTCAGCAGTGTTCTCCCTCCTTGACAAAATATCTATCTGTATTCATGGCCCCTCCCTACATTGATTAACTTCATTAACTCAGGAGTTGAGGTTGTCTCATCCCTCAGTAACGATCTTGACTGATTTGCCTTTGGAGAAAGAAACATTTATACGGACGCATCAATTCCTTTCCAAAGAAGATAGTGCATTAGAACTTCAGGTGATGAATGATGTTTTGGCATTTTGGATATTTGACTTTATTTATTCCTGGGTTTATTCTAAGGAAGCAATCCAAAATTTAATGCAAATTGGGCACATTTTGCTTTACAATCTATTTTCCACAGAGAGAACTTCTTTTTAGTTCTTATACCCATTTAGGGACTCTGTTATAAAAATTTCCACATAGATACATAATCAGATGCAAATAAGCCTAAGAAATGATGATTTTGCTTTTGAATTACAGCGTTCTCTCTGCAAAGAGTAGCTTTTAAACTCACACAGAGCTTTCTCTATTTAATGCCGACACCACACAAAATATCTTCGTGCAGCCTCAGCTTCCAGATTTTTTCATATCATCTTTTTCTTTACACATATCAAGAACAGTATCAGCCTGCCAATCTTTCCCATATGCTGTGTGTGTTTTTTTCTGATTGGTTTTTGAAGGATAGTACACATCAGCATATGCTCTATCCAGGTGACATGAATAAAATAATATACACTAAGATGACTCCTAATTAAGAGTTCCAAAGCCTGCTGAAAATGGACATTAGATGGCATACCTTTTCCACGGCTTCTCATCATTAACCAAACTTGAAAAAGTTTTGTGTTGTGAATTACAATCTTAAAAACTAACTTATAAAATGCATTATGCAGATATCACAGATGAGACAAATGTCAATCTTTCCTGACATATTATTCCCGTTATAACTTGTAATCGGTTTGGAGCAATGAACTTTTATCCCTCTCAAAGTTTTAGCCAAAACCTTTGCATACTAAAGCCACCATTATAATCACCTAGAAGATAAATGATAGCTTGTTCCTGAACTTGCAATTCTATTGGGTGTTTGTATTATATTTGTAGTAATTATAACAACCACTCTTGTTTATGTATAAAATAAAAATCAGCTAAAATATGCTTCTCCAAGTGCTCATCTACCCTCAATTTATTGAAACACAATGAGTAAGTACAAGGTACAAGTTCTGAGTGCTGAGAGGGGTTCTAGAAACAAAGAAGACATATTCTGTCAACAGAATTGGGGAAAATGCAATGAGGGAAGCAGAAGAAAATGTACACATGAATTCTCTCTACTATCTCTGCAATTTTGAGTGACCCTGAACTTATTCCTTAATAACAAGTTTATCAAAAAAATCTTATTGGAAGAATAAAATACTGGTTTTCCCTACTATTTCAAAGTAGAGTGTTCCTATGAAACCTTTTGTAAGCCAAATGGTGTAAAACAAAAGCAAAGAAGGAATTACCACTTTGTAGAAGTGAAAATCCTCCTTGGATTTTTTTTTTTTTTTTTGGTGAGCCAAACCAGGTACTGATGTAGGTCTTTCATAAGAGCAAAGTGGAATAATGTGAACTTCTGAAAAGAAAGGTATTATATGTAATTATGAAAAGATAGGATGGAAAGACAGCAGAGGAAGGGTAATAGAAGGTGACTCTGCCTGATTGATTAAGCAATTACATTGGCAGTGGGTGCTGGCAAAGCTTAGGGCAGGTCAGCTAGTGAAGCACATGGTAGATATTTATTATTGGATTATTTTATTATTAGAGGTTAGTAGTAATTTCTTATTGGGAATAAGTTTAAGTTTACAGGAAAGTTTCAAAACTTCACTGCGTGAGGGCATCTATTTTCAATCCATTACAATTATGTTGTGGAACTCTGAAAAAGATTTTTTTTTGAATACCACAAGTTATTATAAAAATTTTATTGAAGCTCACATTTTCTAAAAGGTGGTTCCCCCTTATTCTACCTAATGCAGAAAGAAACAAACCAAAAGTAGCCAAACTGAATTTTACAATTTATAGGCCTTTTACTATCTGAAATCAACCCAAATAAATAATCAGAAACTTTGGAAAATACCAGGATTTGAAATTCAAGTCATGAAATCTTATTTCTTCTTCTTCTTCTTCTTTTTTTTAAGATTTTATTTATTTGACACACAGAGAGAGAAATCACAAGTTGGCAGAGAGGCAGCCAGAGAGAAAAGAGGAAGCAGGCAGGCTCCCTGCTGAGCAGAGAGCCCAATGTGGGACTCGATCCCAGGACCCTGAGATCATGACCTGAGCCGAAGGCAGAGGCTTAACCGACTGAGCCACCCAGGCACCCGAAATCTTACTTCTGAGAGGTGGACAAATACCATCAGATTAAATAGAAATTAATTTCCTAAAAATCATAGGATACTTAAAGAGTTTTCAACTATAATTCCCAGTGCAGCTACTTCAGCTAACGAAACCTTTTCGGTTTGTTTTAGAGGAAACAAAAAGCAGAAAAAGAAGAAGAGTTCTCATGAATAATGGTGACCTCAGGTTTCACTCTCTCTGAATCCCAAGGTCAAACTGAATAAAATGCACAAAGTACAGTGTCTGTGTTCAATACCTCTGGGGCATTATTAATAAGTTTTGCTTTGAGACAAATGTGAAGAGCCATGAATGTGTTTATAATATAATATAGATGTAAGAAGTAGAATGCAGGTAAGGATGAGTCAACTGTGAAACTATGAACAAGTTTCTGAACTGGTAGTGAGTGAACAGGAAGGCACCTATCACGGCTGGATGGGGAGAGGTGAGTCCCATCACTGCTCTGATGCTATCCAACAGGTAGAGATATTCAATGACTCAGTGACTTTATTTCTTTATCTGTCAAACAGGGTTAATCAAACTCTTCCTATTTTTTGTTATTGATCTTTTATTCTATCTTGTGATATTCTAAGGATGTGATCCTCCTGGTAATGTATCTGAGTTAATATAATAATGAGAAAGTTGTAATGAGGTCCTACTGTACTTCTAAGACATCTCATTATCTGGGGCAGAAGAAGGAAAAAGAAATCAGAGAATCAGGATATAAAATGATGAGCCTTGGATCCCACGTATGATCAAGTTAGAGAGGACACCAAACAAGAGGTCATATGTGAGTCATCCTGTCTCACTGCATCAGTGCTCGTAATTTATGTGGAAATTACCACAAAAATAAAGAAATAAATTTTCTAGTTAAGACATCCTCCAATTCCATTTTATGAGACAACGCTTTTATGACCACCAAGAGAAAATTGCAAGAAAATCACATTACCGATTATTATCTAATTGGTGTGTATGTGCTGGGTATGTACTAGTTTTGGGGGGCTCCAGTACAAATCTCTCGCTAGTAAAAGTTATGGAATGGTCTTCTGATCTATCTCTCCTGAAAACATATTGATCCATTCTTATAGCCCCAAATTAACGAACTTATTATTATTTCCCAGGTTCAGGAAGGCCTTTTTAAACCATTCCCTCATTATTAAAATCATTTCTGGTGAAAGTCCATTTGATGAACAGGCCTCAGTGCTGAATGGTGCTATTCTGCACTTCCTGAGGTTTTTTTGTTTTTTGTTTTTTTTTTTTTTTTGCATTACATAAATATTGCCCTTAATCTCTGCATATTTTAGTACAGGTGTTAGAAAGACCTGTCATCTTACACTGGGAAAATACAACAATGCTGATGTTTAATCATGTAAATGTCTCATTGCCTTTAGGTCACACACTAGGACAATAGACTGCCTTTCAATAGCAAGACGATTGGTACATTTCTCAGTCCTTTCCATATGATGATTTGACTGCTCTATGGACCAAAGTAAATATGAATATGGATGTAAATGTTAGTGTTTGGTAGACTATGAACAAGTGTTCTCTTGAACTTGTTATGGGAACTCACTTATGTAGTGTAAACCAAGCACATTTTCCATAGGGAAATTTGAGACCAGTGAAACTGATCAGCAACCACAACCTATTTCAGTTGTTGGGTGGAAAAGATTGAGAGTCATTTCTGTTATCTCTGTTGTAGGGTTTAACTTTACAAATTTTAGATCTATATTACATTATCAATGAGTATCAGAGCTATCAACCCTGATCTGCAGAAAACTAATTGAAAATTTAGACCAATTTGAATATTTGTTAGTTGTGAGGATAGAATACAAAAAAAAAAAAAAAAGTTCTCCCTTGAACCCTCCCCTACATTGTTGGTGGGAATGCAAGCTGGTGCAACCACTCTGGAAAACAGCATGGAGGTTCCTCAAAATGTTGAAAATAGCACTACCCTATGACCCAGCAATTGCACTACTGGGTATTTACCCTAAAGATACAAACATAGTGATCCAAAGGGGTACGTGCACCCGAATGTTTATAGCAGCAATGTCTACAATAGCCAAACTATGGAAAGAACCTAGATGTCCATCAACAGATGAATGGATAAAGAAGATGTGGTATATATACACAATGGAATACTATGCAGCCATCAAAAGAAATGAAATCTTGCCATTTGAGATGACGTGGATGGAACTAGAGGGTATCATGCTTAGCGAAATAAGTCAATCGGAGAAAGACAAATATCATATGATCTCCCTGATATGAGGGAGAGGAAATGCAACATGGTGGGTTAAGGGGGTAGGAGAAGAGTAAATGAAACAAGATGGGATTGGGAGGGAGACAAACCATAAGTGACTCTTAATCTCACAAAACAAACTGAGGGTTGATGGGGGGAGGGGGGTTGTGGGGGTGGGGTTATGGACTTTGGGGAGGGTATGTGCTATGGTGAGTGCTGTGAAGTGTGTAAACCTGGCGATTCACAGACCTGTACCCCTGGGGATAAAAATGTATTATATGTTCATAAAAATAAAATTAAAGTAAATTAAAAAAAAAAGTTCTCCCTTAATACAAAAGCCATATGTGTTCTTTGAAATAAAAGAAGAAAGGATAGATTAATGAGAAAAAAACCCGTAGTTCCATATATATTATATTTTTAACACCTTGTATATTCTTTCATACCTTTACCACATATACTCGTGTTTATATAAGATCATGATGAATATTATATTTTAATCCCCCCTTTTTTTCTTATTTTATTTATTTATTTGACACACAGAGAGAGAGCTCACAAGTAGGCAGAGAGGCAGGCAGAGAGAGAGGGGGAAGCAGACTCCCTGCTGAGCAGAGAGCCCCATGCGGGGCTTGATCCCAGGACCCTGAGATCATGACCTGAGCCAAAGGCAGAGGCTTAACCCGCTAAGCCACTTGGGCCCCCCTTAATCCCCTTTTAATAATATATTACATCTTTACATGTAAACTTAGTTGATTAGATAGATAGTTATGACATCATTTTTGTTGACTAACATTCTATTTCATTGATTAATTTTCTAACCAATGTTCTGTTGTCAGGTAATTGAAGTTTATTGTTTATGAGTTTGATGTTCATGAGTTCGTGTTTTCATGGACATTGCAATAAGCACTTGTAGTTACACTGTATACATGTTTCAAATTACATCTTTAGGAAATGATTTTAGAAATAGAAATTTTGGTCAAAATAGATGTTTTCAAAATATTTTTTTTTTTTTAATTTATTTGACAGACAGAAATCAGAAATAGGCAGAGAGGCAGGCAGAGAGAGAGGAGGAAGCAGTCTCCCCGCTGAGCAGAGAGTCCGATGCGGGGCTCGATCCCAGGACCCTGGGATCATGACCTGAGCCGAAGGCAGAGGCTTTAACCCACTGAGCCACCCAGGTGCCCCTGTTTTCAAAATATTTTTATGGAGATTTCAAAGTTGACCTTCAAAAAGTTTCCACCAATTTACGCATCTATCATTAGGATAAGATCTTTAAAAACTAGTTATAGCTTGCTTTAACATTCTAATACATCAATAATTTTAATAAAAATTCAACTTGTTTATAATTAAATGTATCATTAACCAATGATCAGATTTGTAAGGGAAGTGATCTAAACAAATAAGTATCCTGTCTTCCCTTTTCCTCTCCTTCCCCAAAACATACACTACAGTAAGGTAAGCTTATGAGTCATTTTCCAAAGCCAGAGAGAGAGAACACTGATCCTTTCCAATTCTTTATAGAAATGCTGCCAAAGTTGACCACAAAATTTAAAAATTCAGAAGTTCTTAAATTTTGAGTGATTAAAAAATATACAACTTGAGGGTTTTGAAGGGGCGGGGGGTGGGAGGTTGGGGGAACCAGGTGGTGGGTATTGGAGAGGGCACAGATTGCATGGAGCACTGGGTGTGGTGCAAAAACAATGAATACTGTTACGCTGAAAATAAATTAAAAAAATTTTTAAAAAATACCCAAAATGAGATGGAGGAAAGAGTCAAGTAGTTCGAAAATTAAGCAGCAGTAGAATAGAGAAAAAGAAGATGGTACTGTTGCTACCTCAGGGCCCTATTTAGTTACTTTCACACTTTAAATGAACCATCTCTTTTTACTAAATACATGGTTGAAATAGCATAAATCCTCACTTCAGTTTAGAAACAGAACATTCTCTCACAGTGGGTTTATGTTATATAACAGGTTAGAAACAAAGAAAAATTGATGTGAAGTCATTAAACTAAACAATTAAAATGGCAGCAGATAACACCAGGCATGAAGGCAGGGGCCATTTCTATAAGGAGGGAATGAATTTCAAAGACAACTTCAGCCTGGTTTAGCCTACATTTCAGAGCACAGAGAGGTATATATTCCACAGAGAGAACACAAATGGGTCTAACCGGCAAGTGCTCTGCCCAGAATCTATTTCTTTTCGGGTGTAAACTTGGAGAAGGAAAGGAAAGTGTGCTTATCTTTTATAAAGAAAGAGTTTAATTCATTTATTTACTTATAAAATAAGCATTTACTAATCACTTTTTGATATGTCCAGCACAGAAAGAGATTCTGTGGAAGAAGCTAGACTTTAAAATTAAGAAGATCCAAGTCCAAAACTTGGTTCTATCACTTACCAATCATAATACTTGCATATGTTAACTTATCTCAATTTCAACTTTCTCTGTTACAAAATAATGATGATGATAACAATGCTTTCCTTGTTGAATTACTGTATGATAGATAATGCATCCAGTACAGGGTACAAAATTGAAAGGAAATAATGAGACAGCATATCAGAGTGAAAACCACTTGCTGCATTTCCATCATCTGTGGGCAGGGATGAAGGACGAGAATATGTGGAGAAAAGCATAGTTAAGAAAATCAAAGTAGGTTTTTGTTCTCTTAACATTGAATGTATAAATCAGAATATGCTAAATTTAAGAAGTGAATATACTTAGACTAGGTTTTCTATTTTAATAATGTCATTCTTCATTTTCTGGATTATTTTGGTGATGTGCCCTTTATAAGAAGCTGAGAGTCCCATCTCCATGGGAACACAGTTTAAAAACTTAATTAAAGACATCGTCTTTATTACAGTGCATTTATTTTGGAAATCATCTAGAATGACATTATTAAACATTTTATTAATTGCTTAATTGTTCATCATATTCTCCTCGATACTATATGGAGAGAATTACTGTGATAATATACCTTGATTTTTCTTTCAAGGAGCTTCCAATTAGATTTACCTAACACATTAAAAAACCCTCACTTCCAATCCCCACTTATTCCCTTTTCTTAGTTTCTCAATAACCAGAAGAAAGACAGGACTTAGATATAGCTACCTTACACTGCTTGAGTATTTAGCTTAGTCATAGAACTTAAAAACCAGCCCAAACAAACATGGGCAAAATTACTTCAGGATGCCTTTTAAAAGATGTGTGTGTGTGTGTGTGTGTGTGTGTGTGTGTGTTTTCTCTCCAGATAGTGGGAATCACAAAACAATGTTTCTGGAAAGACCAAAGTAGTGTGAGTCTTCAATTGCCTAAGCTTTCAGAGCATTTTCTGAGGCGATATCACTGGGCACACTGATCCTATAAATACCCATCTCCAGTTCACCCTCTGCCAAGAAAATGTATTTTCTGCACCTGACTTAAATGGAGAATAGCCTCCCCCCGCCAAAAAAAAAAAAAAAAAAAAAGGATGGATGGAACAAGTGATCTATCTTCAGCTGTCACTCACAACTTTTTTATGAATGGTAATTCATGGCAATGTATTTACTTTTTTCTTGCTTCCAAAAACAAATATTGTCTCTTGAGATTTTTCTAGGTTTAGCTTGGAGACTAAATTAGGAACAGGGGTAAAATAGTCATGACAGCTTATGCTACTTTAGGGGAGAAAAGTTTGCCGCCCCATAACATGTCTTTTTGACGTGTGAATTATTTTAAGCTAATTATTTTTAAGAAACAAATGAATCAAGAAGCATTTCTTTTTGCCTCCCCCACAAGTGCCTAAAAGAACTTAGATAAAGGACCTGTTTCAGGAAGGAAGCTATCACTATAGATAACTGTAGTATAATCTGAACTAGGTGAGGTAGACAGGGAGGAACTCAGCAAAGTCTATTTGTTAAAATTCCTGTCTATGTCCTATTGTTTCTGGATGGCCCAGTAAACTTTTTACCAAATATTTTGGTTTGCCTCAGAACCCTACCCACTTCTCCTTAGTCTAGGACATGTATATCTCATTTTGCCTATGTTTGGAATCTCTCTTTTTTTTACGTAGATTCCCTATAAATATGTAATTAAATTTGATTTTCTCTTGTTCATCTATTTCATGCCAATTTAGTTCTTAGACCAACCAGAATCTTAAAGAGTAAAAAAAAAAAAAAAAAAAAATGCTCCTCCCCAACACTGCCACTAGAAGAAATACCACATTAAGACTTGAACAGTTTCTAGCCATCTAATGTAAATTAACTCATCAGTTTGCCTATCTAGTGATCAGACAATGCTCTGTGGAACTGGATAGGAGAAAAGGGTATAAAGATAAAGAAAAGACCACAACCTCAGCTACACAATGCCATGAGTATTATAAAAATTAAAATTTCACTATAATCATAATATTTCTCACTCTTTGTACTTGAGTTTGGAAAGAGAAACTGAGGTCTTTGATGGTAATGTGACAAGTAGTTACTCTCATAATAATTTAGATCTCTTTGAAGGGCACTGTTATTTCTGGGCCTCTAGAAAACTTTTCTACAGATTATTTTATCTGCTTGTGGAGAGCTCATACACACCCTTCTGCCAAAGCTAGTGATCCGGAAGAAAGTAGCTGTAGTCACTGTCAGGATATCGCAAGACAAACATGAATAGTTGACTAAAAACAGGCAGGACATAATATCAGATTGTTTTATAGTACATTGGTGTTTGGAGTGAAAGAAAATTGTCTTAAGGGCAAAGAAAATAAAGCAAGTTAATTAGATTAAAAATAAAATCATGCGGTAACATAAGAGCCTGGGTTTTCAGAACTCAATAAAGTTAAGATGGTAAGAGGAAAAAGAGGAAGCACTCCCGAGCTGGGGTTCGTGAGGACACAGAGAAGCTCATCTATGGCATCATCTCCTTTACAATTTCCAGCCTCTCTATCCTGGGCCCCAGTTCTGTTTCCTGCATGAGATATACCGCTTCTGGGTGCCCCATCCCACTTAGTAAGCCCTCTCTGCTTGTTCTATCAAAGAAATGCCAAGTAATCAACTACTAATTTCATGTAAGTTGAGGTGACAATGGTATGACGAGTCACTCTTTCAAAATATTTTATCATTCCTTTCAGAGGAAGAATACAAATATTAAAACAGAATCACTTGAAAAGAAGTCCCCCCAAAAACCTGCATGTGGATATATAGCAGCTTTATTCATTACTGCCAAAACCTGGAGGCAAATAACTAGGCAAATGGATAAACTATGGTACATTCAGACAATGGAATATCATTCAGGGTTAAAATTAGATGAACTATCATGGAAGGAATCTTAAACACATAATACTAAGTGAAAAAAGCCAATCACAAAAACCTACATGTATATGATTTCAACTATATGAAATTGTGAAAAAGACAAAATTATGGAGACAGTAAAAAGATCAGTGGTTTCTGTGGGTTTCCAGGGAGGGAAGATGAATAAATGGAACACAGAAGATTTTGGGGGCAGTGAAAATACTCTGTATGATATCATAATGATGCATACCTATCATTAAACATTTGTCCAAATTCACAGGATTTGCAACACCAAGAGTGAACCCCAATGTAAACTATGGACTTCGGATAATTATATGTATCAATGCAGGGTCATCAATTGTAATAAATGTACCACTGTGGTAAGGGATGTTGATAATGAAGGCGGTTATGCATGTCTGGGGACAGACCATGTATAAGAAATCTCTCTACATTCTGTTCAATTTTGCTGTGAACCTAAAACTTCTCCCAAAAGATAGAATCTTAATTAAAAACTTAAAAAAAAAACCCCAGAATCATAAGCAAAGGGAAGAAGGAGGAGGAAGAGGAGGAAAGAAAAGAAAGAAAAAGGAAAAAATATTAAAAGTTCTGTTAACCCTCCATTTCTGGAATTTCTAACTTCGTTGTGGTAAACTTTAATCTTTATAAATTGGCTAATCATAAGCTTTTCTGAGAAAACTGTTGGAAAAAATGTCAAAAATGTGGATGCTTCAAGAAATATTACTGATTGCATCTATTACAGTTTTTCTAAGGATCATCTTTGTGGAAAGAAACACTCTCAAATGGTACTTTAAGTTTCTGTCACAAATTTTGATACGCTCACAAACTCTCTGCTATCCTGCTATGGAGCTGTTTGAAATTTTCCACTGAAACATGGATTTATAAATAAACAGGTTCTTAGACCCAAAGGAATTGTGCAATTCTTGAATTATAGATTCCACCAACTACATAATTTGACAACTTAAATGCAATGAGCTTAGACTTAGCCATCTTCCCTCCTAATCCCACTGCAGAAATGCAAATTTGCTTGGAAGAATTTATTTTTGACATCTTTTTGTTTCATACTTTTGTTCATCTTTTGTGTCCTACTACATACTGTGCACTGTCATATATGCCATTTTATTTTGTCCTTAAGACAATTGTTTCAGGTTAAAATGTGATGAGTCTTGCTTAGAGTCTAATAGCTTAATCAGGTTTAGAAAAGAGGTCTCCCCAAAAAAAGGGCATAAAAGAAGATCAATAGCTAATATTTATTGAGTACCTTCTATATGTCAAGTACTTTTAATGTAATAATGATGTTAATCCTCACAATAATTTTATTAAACATCTATTAAAGTTCCATTATAAATATGAATGAATGTGGCACAGAGTAGTTAAGAAATGTATCTAAGGTCAAAGAGCTAGAGGGTAGAGCCTGGATTTGAACTCCAGCAATTTGACTCCAGAATCACTACACATACTACATATACTGCCCGAACATATGAGGGAAAGAGAAAAAACACAAGGCAATAGAGAACATTTAAATATACTGTACTGATTTCAAGACTTTCTCCTTACCTCTTATTCTCCAATATTTGGGGGGGGTGTGGGGGAGTTGACTGACATAAGTAGAGTGCAAAAAGCAACTTTTAATTTTTTAACTGAAACATTTATTTTCACAGTTTAACTGCTTTATAAAGTGTAGTGTAGCCTTAGTTATGTATAGATCGATCATGCCAATAATGCATGTTAAAAAATTGAAAGCCCTAGGAAAGAGTCCTTTCTAGTACTGTGAGGAGTCAACGAGAGAGGAGCTGTCAGATTCAGTGGCAAGACATGCTTTTTGTAAACATGTCTTGTGAGCTGGAAAGTGCTGTGTATACTGTTTGTTGACTAACATAACACAATAAAAAAAAAAGTGCTGTGTTCCTGTACAAGTGCTTACACACTATGTGCCTTTATTAATGCCATTTTCTCCTCTGAGTGAGAGTGTTATGGTCTACAAAGTGGGAATCAGAATGTGATGTGGCTGTTCAGAGAACAAAAATGAGACCATACATTCAAATGCACTTCAAAAACCATAATATACAATAAAATTAGCAAACATTGCGATGGTCTGCTATAATATCTTCAGTATTTTTACCAAGACAGGTACTAACAACCAACCCTAACAGAGAAGCTGGAAATACAGCTAATCTCTCCAACAAAGTTGTTCTGTTAGATCAGAAGTTCAGATTAGAGGTTGCAAAGACAGTTACAATATCTATTCCAGGTATTAAACTCTAAGTAAATCATGGCTTAGAAGAAAATGTATAAATATGAAGTGTATACATCATGGATTAAGGAGAAAATGTATAAACACAAAATCTGTAATATATACAAAAATATATAACACCTATTCACTGAAAATATAATGCTTTAAACAAAAATAAGTCAACTTCTACAAATTCCAGGAGTTTCAAACTCTTTAATATGTGAATGTGCACTGTGAATCAGAATGGAGTGGGGAGAAGAGAGAGAGAGATGAGAGATGGAGGAGGAAAGAAAAAGGAATGGTGTAGACTAGGTAAGAGAAACCGATATGGTATACAGAATTCCTCAGACCTAACATCCCGGGCACTCAGAGAACCATGTCCCTCTATTAGCAATGAACACTGTGAAGGACCATTATATCTAAGCAGCTAAGTTTAAAAATTAGCCAAAAAGTCATGAAGGATGTGTATGTATGTATAAACACACACACACACACACACACACACACACACACACACAAATGTTTGTATATATAATGGCAAATGCATTGAGTTGGATCCCAGGTCAACTAAAGTAAACAAAAGTAGTGAAAAATGCAGAAAGACTGATCATCAAAAGGTAATTTGTATTAATTAAATCAAGAGCTATATTCTTCACCTCTTCTTAGTCTATAAAAATTAGTAATTTGAATTTTAAAATACGTAAAGCGCCTGTTGATTCAAAAATGTAAGGCTTCATTTTCTCTTGTATGACAACTCATTTTACAAGTTTGTGGTTATATCATAATAAGAACAGTCAAAGAATACAAATAAAATATCACAATCTTGGGGAGGTGTTATTTATTATTATTTTTTTTTTTTTGAGAGAGAGAGAGAGAGAGAATGAGAGAGAGAAAGCATGAGAAAGGGGAGGGTCAGAGAGAGAAGCAGACTCCCCGCTGAGCAGGGAGCCTGATGCAGGACTCCATCTCAGGCCTCCAGGATCATGACCTGAGCCCAAGGCAGTTGTTTAACCAACTGAGCCACCCAGCTGCCCTCAATTTTATTTTCTTCTAAGATTTTATTTTTAAGTAATCTCTACACCTAGTGTGGGGCTCAAACTCACAACCTGGAGATCAGGACTTTTATGCTCTACCGGCTGATCCAGCCAGAGGCAATTTACAATATTCTTCTTCTTCTTCTTTTCTTTTTTTAATTGCAATTGCCATGATTCTTTGTAGCAAAATATGGAAAGAAGTAAGAATTAAGAAAGGTCAGTAAGTGTAAAATAGGATTGATGGGCAGATCCAGTTAAAAAAAAAAGTATTTTTTTCCTACTAAACGTCATAATGAGGAATACCAGACTAACAGAGACTAAACAAATTTAGTCTTTGTTTACATTTCAAATGACTTTTTCACCAAATATTTATTCATTCCCTACTTTGTGCTAAACAGTAAAGATTTCTTCTTTGGTATTATCGTAAGATTTTCTTTTAACCCATAAACTTATATTAATTATCACAGGCCCCATAATTACTAACATTTGGATTCCAGAAGACTCACAGTAGAAGATTAAGTTCAAAAGAACGATAACCTTTAAGTCTAACAATAAAAATATGTGCTATCAATTTACATTAATGGATCTGCTTTGTGACAGTTCTTACGCATAGAAGGTCTTCCAAATACATTATTTTGAAGGAAATTTGTGATAAGCTGTTTCTAAGTGTTTTGTCCCTGGATATGGCATATGGCTTGATTATTACAGATTCCTTGGTGCACATCAAACATGGAGGCAATGTATGACCAGGTCATAAACATCCTGTGGGGTCAGGGCCTGAAGGATGGTGTGATAGGAATACCACCTACTTTTCTTTTTTAAGATTTTATTTATTTGCCAATGGGAGAGAGAGAGAGAGAGAGAGAGAGATCACAAGCAAGGGGAGTGGCTGGCAGAGGGAGAAGCAAGGCGCCCAGTGCTGGTGTCAGTCCCAGGACCGGGGATCAAGACCTAAGCCGAAGGCAGATGCTCTGAGCCACCTAGGTGTCCCTACCACAGCCTACTTCTGTGCTATCCAAAGGACCTGAAGCAGCATTCTTTTTTTTTAACATTTTATTTATTTATTTGATAGACAGAGATCACAAGTAGTCAGAGAGGCAGGCAGAGAGAGAGAGAGAGAGGAGGAAGCAGGCTTCCTGCTGAGCAGAGAGCCCGATGCAGGGCTCGATTCCAGGACCCTGAGACCATGACCTGAGCCAAAGGCAGAGGCCTTAACCCACTGAGCCACCCAGGCACCCCTGAAGCAGCATTCTTAATAAAATTAAAAGCTCAATGCATGCTGTCATCTGAATGGAAACAAATTTGACTAAGAAACGCAATATTCATTTCTCCCCACAAAGACTCTGAAAATAGTCTTAGTTCAAGGTTTTTGTTTCAACTTTAATAGCAATCTCAGCAAGAAGTGTACTATCTTTTCAAAATAATTCACTAAAACAAATAGAAATATTCTTTCAAATTTGATACTTCATAAATCCTCAAAAATGAGCTGTTAGAATATAGAACTATTAGTCCATCATTCCAAAACTCCCTCTGAAAGACAGTTATACAGATTTGTGCATAACTAATATCTTTCCTCAATAAAAGAAAATGAAATCTATTATTGTCATGAATAAAAACCTAGCATTTGAGTGGCCAATATAAGTCAAGGCAGCATTTTAAGTATTTAAATGAATTAGTGCATTTAATTAAAAAAAAATAGACTCTAAGAGGCAGTTTAGTTTTCGTCTATATAGTTCCCATTTTACAGTTGAAAAAGTGAGGTATAGGGAGAATAAGGAAAACTCTGTGTTCTCTCTTCCCACATCATAACATGTATGACTGCACCAACTTAGAAATTCTAACTAACCTACTACCAGGATAATTTGAAAATGCCTTGAAATTATAAGCATAATGCAAAATAAACATGAAAGCTGACAAGTTGAACAAAGCCTCCTAGAAGAAACGGGCACTATGTGAGCCAACTGAGATTAGTTATTGCCACAGCTGCTTTTCCCAGGAATTTTCATTACTGGACAAAAATCTATACACATCCATATGCCTAAATAATAGCATGGCTTGTATTGCACAGGGTTCAGAACAAGAGAAAAGCATGAATTAAAGTAATATTCTAGCTGTGCTCAATCAGAACCTCCAACTATGTGGCTTACACATGTACATTTTACAAATACCCAAAATGAGTTTTATCCTCAAAGCAGAGAATATGTACCATTATAATTTACCACATTCAAATGCTTCTTCATGTACCAATTCTCTACAAATGCAAGATGCTAAAAGAATAACACTAAGTTCTGACTCAGTGAAGACATTTTGCAAGGCATTACAATATGCTTAGCTTTGCAATGAGCCAACCTGACACAGCCCTGATAATTTTGAGACTATAATTAGTTGGTCAAACCCTCTCCTCATATTCTAACCCTTCTCAGGTCTTCAGCTTGAGCTCCAGAGGAATTAGAAGCCACATAACCTTCCTCAGGAAAGTATATCAGCTACTCTTACCCGACCACTCAGTAGGGTTTATGATTCGTTTCTGCTGCTCCATGCACCTGATAAATATGGCTCTGCTCGTCCTCTTCCAGGCATGACCATGGCATCCTATGTGCCCAATCATTCGCCTTCTTCTGCTGGTTAAGACTTTCAGGAAATTGGTCCCTTTCTATAGTTTTTCATGCCCACCTTGTGCCTGTCTCCCTGATTCCTATGAGAGATAACCATTCCATCTTTCCCCTTGGTCTTGCCTCTTTTCTGGAGAACTTACAACTTCCTTAAATTCTTACAAGGAATAAATTACAGAGCAACTATGCAAATTTGGGTCTCTGATTCTAAAAGTCATACTCTTTCAACTTTTATACCATTCTGATTAGATATTTATCTCAAAAATGAGATGTTTTAATAAAGCTTGTGACAGGTGCTGAATCCTAAGACATTCATAATTAAATTTTCTCTATGTTGTACTTTTATTGAAGGCATGCTCTTTTGTTTATGTAAGCACTGCATACTTTAAATGACAGAGCTGGGAGAGGCAGAACGGTCCTTCTGTCATAAAAGGATGAGAGCTGGATTTGTATTCTTGTCCACAAGAAGGGTCATCTCATTTAAGCCACAGGTTTAGACACTGCAGATGCTTTCAGTTAAAAATGATACTTAGGGGTTTTTTGTTTTTTGATACTTAGTTTAAAAAGAAAGAATAATTTTATTTTTGTCAGGTACTTTCCTACAGCAAAATAAATAGAGCATGAGATTGTATTATGTAAAAAAATTTAGGGGAAACATACACACTTAATCTTATTAATGTATAGAAAGTGTCATCTGATGATCATGATGTTGGTGATGATGAATAATATAAACACAGTTGTGTATGCTTTTTCAGAAAGTATGGAATTTGGAGGAAGTATGGAGGCAATGGCCTAACGGGAAGTAGTATTTTCAGTAATGAAAAGATGAGAACACTTATTTTTTAAATTTTCTCTAGGAACCAGAAGAGTTTAACAGAGAATAGTGGTCAGATATTTAAAGAGTAGGAAAGTAAGATAAGTAGAAATGAAGCAAGATTCTGGGTAGTGATGAAGGTACAGCTAAGGTTGGTCATAATGAATTTGTATTTTCCAGTGTTTGTGACTTTGTCTAATGGCATTTGCAATTTAGTTCTTGGAGTGCAGGTACACTGAAAATGGACAATTGGGGTGCTCTACAGTTGGAGTGTTGCCTGACAAAGACAATGAGTATTCAGAATTAAGTGAGTTTAGGGCATCGACATAGGAATCATCAAAACGGTGTATGGGAGGGAGGAGGATGAGAAAACAAGATGTCCATGAACATGGGAGTTCAAACAAGGTTGAAGAATGGTCTCAAGGGAGAAGATAAACAAAACACACAGGGAGAGTATTATGGTCAGAACCTGTGATATTTGAATTACTGGTTTTGGAAGGGCATAGTTTTTAAGGATCATAGTGTTTGGTTATAACCACTGGGTATGTGTAGTTTAAGAGGAGTGGAAACACTATTGGGGATGAAGGATTCAAAGAACTGATGGCCTGAAGCAGGACAAATTATATACCATTAAATATGAATTATATACTATTAAGGAAGCAGAACTTTGAATTAAGAAGATTATGAGTCTGGGCGCCTGGGTGGCTCAGTGGGTTAAAGCCTCTGTCTTCAGCTCAGGTCATGATCCCAGAGTCCTGGGATCAAGCCCTGCATTGGGCTCTCCGCTCAGCGGGAAGCCTGCTTTCCCCCTCTCTCTTTTCCTGCCTCTCTGCCTACTTGTGATCTCTGTCTGTCAAATAAATAAAATCTTAAAAAAAAAAAAAAGAAGATTATGAGTCTGGTGTCAAAATGTTGGGTAATTAAAGAGCAGAAAATGGATAGTCTGTAGGTCTGGGAATAGGAGAAGAAAATAATGATACACTTATATGGCAACATTCTTGAAGGAGCAAAGGGTTTTCAAAGAGGCTGAGGTGGTACTGGTCTGGCCGCAGGGGAGTTCAAGGTGGACAACAATTCACCTCCCGATTCTGAAGGAATGCGATGGGAAGAAAAAGAGCGTTTGAGAGATCTACAGGGGAACTCTGCTTTTCTAAATCTCATCTTTTGTGGTCCATTGCTTTTGTGAATAGCTGTACACTGTGTTTCATTCAGCAGCAGCCCTGAGTCAGACAGAGCAAAGACACCACACACCCTGGCATCGTTGAAGCTAAAGGAAGGACAGTCCACAGAAGAGGTGCAAAACTGGTGTGCTCTAAACCAAGCAGGGGCAACTGTGGTCAAGCAATTTCAACAGATATCTACCAAAAAATTATCTTGGCGAAGAATCCACAGATGGTACAATTCATAACATTTTCCACTTTTCATTCCAGAAATGCGGAATTGTTTCCCCGAGCCCATCATTCAAAGAGTCCAATGCACTCATCTGATACACAAGGCAGCATGTTCCCTTCGATTCCAGAAAGGGAGGGGCCAGGAGCTATGACTTCCATCATTGGTTCTTTTACTAATCGTTAGAACTTGAGCAAACATATTTCCAGAACCACTGATTCCATATCCTCAAAATGACTGATAATTGGCTAGATAATCACTAATTACCTTTCTAGTCACACGTACCTGACTTCTGCTTTGGCAACGACCCTGGCTGACCTCTTACCTTGTCCACGTTCCCACAAACATTCAGAGTCCCAGTGGCTGGGGCCCTCCTCACTTAATGGTCTTGCCACACAGTAAAAAAGAGTCTGCTTTGTATCATCAGCTAGGGAAACCTTTCTGTCATTTAGAGGACAAAGCAGGTTACCTCATCACAGTCTAAAAATTGGCAAATGGGCAACACACATTTCTAGTGTTAGAAATCATCTCTTTAAAAAAAAGTAGAGGAGAGAAAAGTAATAGCAGTTGGGAAATTTCCCAGTAGGCCTTTAAAAAAATCCCACAAAGATAGGTGATGTATTCAGATCATAAGAACAAGGAGACCCACCAAAAAAAGAAGAGGAGCTAAACTTTCTCAAACAGATGATAATAACATCAATCTCTCTTTTTTGTTGTCGTTTCCCCACCTCCCTGAATCCATTGGCTTAGAAGAACTGTATCTTCTTCCTGGCTTGGCATGAAGAATGCTGGAGAATTAAAAATAAATGGGAGTAATTCAGGGAAGATAAACAGATAGAGGACATAGTCTCAGATAGCCAAAAATTTTGCCTTTACTCAATTTAACACCCAAATGAAAGGCAAAGAAGTCTTCATTTAATATATTTTAAATGCCACAAAATGCTAAGAAGTATATCCGAGTAAAATAGTGTTAAAATACAATATATGTTATGTTCCATTTTAAATTAGAAAAAAAGGAAAAACGTCCTTGGATAAAATTTTGGATAATAATTATGGATTCTGTGTGAGTGTTTTATGTATAACTTTTCACAACGTGCATTCAAAAAGGTACCTGTTTCCATCACAGCATTTTGAGCAAATTTCTCATTTATTCACAAATCACAGTAACCATCTTGAGTGAAGCCATGTCCTGGGCTCCCTAGAGAAGAGGAAAGAGCACAAGGCAGAGCCTCTGATCTGAAATAATTTACAGTCTGGTAAGGAAACTGTGCATACATAGTAAAATGTTTTCAAATATGCATACATAGATGTCCAGACAAAAACAGGTTGTGTGGTTGAAATGGCCAGGTAGTGTTTAACTGATTGCTAGATGATGAATAAAGAAAGCACGAGTGGTATTTCAGAGATGGGACAGATCAAAAAGGTGGCAAATCGATGGATAGATCAAATTGGGGCTAACAAGCATTCCAAAACTCATTTGATTCAGTAAGTAAATTAATTCTCCAAGTTGTACACCTGGTAAGAAGCAAACCAATATCTGAACTTAAAGTCAGATTTGATCTTTTCACTGTGCTGTGCCACCAGCTTCACTCTGAATAATGAGAAGCACTTGCCTGATTAAAAAGAAAAAAGTACAAGCATTAGACAAATTACAGAGTTCTTAATAAATTATTTTTTATAATTTTATAACAGTGTTTTGAGATCTAACTCCCATTTTAAAAGAATCACCTTTTTGAAGTACAATTCAGTGGCCTTGAGTATATTTACAGAGTTGTGCAACCATGGACACTCTCTGATTTTACATAATTTACATCCCTACAAAAAGAAACCCCAATGCTCATTAGCTGTCACTCCCTACTCCCTGCTTTCTTTAGCCCCTGCAGAGCACTAATTCACTTCCTTTCTCTATGAATTTGCCAGAAAACCATTCAATATGCTTAATGTTCAAAGTAGGTTATATCTTTGCTCCACTTCCCTTGTCAATTCCAAAGTCAAGATTGAATCTAAAATCAGACTTTCAAATAAGGGTCACCAGTAAACCAGCTCCCTAAATAACACTAATTTACTCAGTTTAAAAAATAAAAGGAATACGCACACAGATATACAGATGGACATGCATGTAGTACACATAGACACACACATACTTATAAAATAGGATATGAATGACATACATATAGTTATTAGGGTCCAGCTGGGGAATGTATTTTTTTTCATTTTAAGCTTTAAATCACAAAATATTCTTTTTCTTTTAGAATAAACCAAGATTAAATGAGGAGAAAAGGAGATAATGTAAGCAAAGTTTCTCGAATCTATGTCTTTGTTAATATCCTAAATAGCTAATAGGAAAGATCATTCTGATGATACTTTACACATTCAACATCTTCCAAAGGCAGCAAATATCTTGAATCTCCACAATTTTCCTATTTACACATAGAAAGAAAAGTAAAAGTGACAGAGGAACTGTCCTAAATCTGTGAAAAATGCCAAATCTATACTTGAAGCTTAGCTACTTTTCAGCATATGGCTATCTCATTTTCTAAACTACCCATCCTTGCTTGACTTGGTATAACCTGATTTGCCAACAGCAACCTTTTAGAGAGGAGTTTAGATGGACATGGAATTCAGGTGTGTATGTGTGTGTGTGTGCACACACACGCACATGTGCACGTGTGTGTTTGACTTAGGTTACTGGGTCCTCAACCTCAAAACTCATATCCATTTATTATGGGCTAGGCTATAGATATTTTTATAGCAACATCTCTCAATGGTTATAATTTTTCTGTCATCAAATAAGGGGACAATTTTAGGCATGCTTTTTCTTTCGGTAGAGAAACCAATAGAAGTAGCTACGTTTTCTGATTATTCATCACTCTTTATTTGGAAAAAAGCTCTGGGTTTTGATTTAGTATCACTTGACCCCAGGCACACCTAAATTTCTCTCCTACCTGTTCTCTAAGATACAATACAACTGTGTTAACCATACTAGTAGATCATTCCCAGAAGACAAAGGAAAAGGGAGCAAAGCAAATGAAGGGTATCTTTCAAAAGACAGCTGTGTTAATGCCTTTTCTCCCTTCCTTCATTCCTTCCTCAAGCATTTGTCAAATGCTTACTATGTAAAATCATATGCTCCATGCACTGAGGAAGGTATGGAGGAAATAGCCATTTCCCTGGCCTTTGAATCTTGACAGTAGGGTATTTCCCCCTTTTGTAATCTTTAAATAACAGCTCCTTATTTTAGAATAATTGCAAATTGAATGAGGAGAAATCTGAAGGTATGAACGAATTTCATCTAATGAATCATTTTGCCTAAAACCCTCTCTGTTAATCCTGTGCACAGTATCCAGGTTTCCAGGGCTTTGCAAGTCTCCTGCTTTGTTGGCTCTATATAGTATAAAACAGGAAGGAGTCTTCTCTCCCCACAGGAGAAGGAACTCTCAGCTAGAGACAAGGCTCAGCAGAATGCAACCCCTGAACATGCTAGAAATCCACAGCTCATCAGTGCAGAAATCAAACATGTCTGATTTATATACAAACAATGGTGACATCATTGTCACAGCACACATGGTGACTTCACTGGCTTGGGAAATTATCCAAAAAATCAACTAACAGGCACTTCAAAGAGGGGGCAGAATAGGATTCTTTTGTTGCTTGTCATGTGTGCCTTTCTTCAAAGTCAAGTGGCCAGATCTACTCAGAACAGATGTTCTTTAAAAAAAAAAAAAAAAGATTTATTTATTTATTGAGAGAGAGAGCCCATGAGTGGGGAGAAGGGCAGAGGGAAAGACTCCTCAAGCAGACTCCCCACTGAGAGCAGAGCTCACTGTAGGGCTCAATTTCATGATGCTGAGATCATGACCTGAGCTGAAATCGAGAGTTGGATGTCCCTACAACAGATGTTCTTATGTCTAAAAAGGTAGATTTGGTTAATTCAGTGCTATTATGCATATCAGATACCTTTCTTTTTATAATAATGTGACTTAGGATACAAAACTGTCTTCATCTTGTCCTCATTAACTGATCCCCTGTTTACAATTTGCCCCTCTTACAGGTTTCCTCCGACCATGGTCAAGCATTTGTAGAATGAATCAGTAAAATGACAAGCATTCACTATGAGGTCTTGTGGAGCTCAGTTGATTCCTGTAACACTTGGATCTAGCAGATAAAGAGTTTAGTTGCTCTGTGTTATGAAAAGCTCTAGGGCATAGGAAGAATATAATCAATTTAAAACATCCATTCCTCATTCAATCTTATGATGATTATAAATTTCTGGAAATGAGAAGGAAATATTTTCTGCTTTAATATTTATTTTTAAAAACTGAGTAAAGAAGGAACAGAGAAAGAAGATTTTACCTACTGATCAAATGGCTACATCACAAATATTTTGTCTTATGCTGGATCAGATGAAATCCAGTACATTTGACACACACACTCCTTTCTTGCCTTCTACCAAAGACATATATATGTTAACTTGTTTGATCTAATCAAATGAGAAAAAGAAGCCATCTGAGTAACCATAACATCAAGTATGTAGACTGACACAAATTGTGTCATTTCGAATAATGCTGAGCCTCTGCAACATTAATTATCATTAACACCCATTGAAGTCTTTGTATATAAAGAACCTAGCCCAGAGTAGAAAGCTGCAGAAATATTTGACTTTGAGATTTTATGAGGAAAAAAATCGGAAGTCTTTGAAATAATTTGATAAATCTGATTTATCATACTATTTCTCTCTCTACTTTCATCATTTACCCACATAGAACAATGACCAAAATGGAAATAGCACTAATGTGATTTTCTGGGGAGTCAGCATAACTATTTAATAATAATGATGGGAAAGGGCTCTAGATTGTTTGGTAGGTTTTTTACCACGTATTAAGACTTCATTCTGTTTTAGTCTCAATATTAAGTGCTAGGAATATAGGAGTAAACAAAAGAGAAATGATTTTCTGGATGGTCTCCACAGAGCTTATGATCTTGTGTGAGAGAGAGTCAATAAACAAGGTAACATTTATACATTATGAATTCCCCTTGTTAGAGGTCGAAAGAGCCATTATGTGTCAAGTATACAGTATAATTTTTAAAAATGCTAGATCAAATATAGGAAAGATTTCCATTCATATTACCACAATTTATGGTAAATAAATATGAATAAATATGAAATAAAGATTTTTTATATATAAGTATATAAATATGAATAAGTAATATACTTTAATAAAAGGAATTTATCTTTGTCTATGGGCAACTTGTTTTCAGACAAATTTATTGGAAGCAAAAAAAATGTACTTTGGCTTTGTAAACTCTACTGGATGGTAAAAATAAATGTCCTAATTTAATCGATCTGCCCAGGTTCCCGAGATCAGTGTTCCAGAGAGGTCATACAACTACATGGCTTCAAGCATGAAGCAAGGAGAACAAGGGGATGGTTTGTGTAGACGTGGCTGTGAACAACAACCTATCAACCAACCTGCATTCAACAGGGCTGCCAAGGCACAGGGGCAGAGAGGCTATAGCTAGGGAAGGCCACCTGGCAATGAGAGAGGGCTGAAGTGACTGTAACCAGGGGAAAGATTTATATAAACTTTGTGGTTACAGACCAGAAAGTGTCCTTAGGATAGTTTCTGATCCTTTTCAGTGCAAAATTTTGAATATAAGAATCTATTGCAAGAAGAGCTTGGGCATGCAACTTCACTGATGTCATTGGTAGATCCCTGTCTCGCCAACATCACAGGTAAGCCTGAGTACTGGACAGAGACCTTGGGGAAGCCTGGAGGAAAGGAAACAGATGGAAGCACATACAAAATTCCCCCTAGCTCCCCTGTCCATTCGCCTCCTGTCCTAATGATTGCCTTGTCCTTGCTTTCATAACAATCCAGACTCCTGAGGTTATTCTCAGTTGAAAATATGTTTTAAGTGAACACCTAGTGTGAATTTCAGTGCGATCACAATGCAATTCTGTTTTTATGGGGGAAAATTAAGGTCCACATTACACAGAAATGCACTAGACATTACTATCTCCATGTGAAACATGACTTAAGCTCAGGGTATTTGGCAACAGCTTTATAACATAAGTCAAAATAAAATTGGTTTCCATGCCTCCCATATAGTTACATAAAAATCATAAGTAGCAAAAATATTCATGCTTTATATTTATGGCTTACCAAGTCTTTGTGCATTGTCTTATTATGTAACCACCCACTATGAATATATAAACTGGTTAATTCTCTCCCCTTCTATATACTCCTTTACATCTTTTATAACTGAGACTGATTGTGAAAAAGAGCCAAGCATAGAATATTTTCTGTAGTGAAAAATGAAATTTAAGTTTAGTTTAATTAGAATGATGTGGCTCTGACTTATAGTTACAACACATTGCACACCATTTATTCCTCACAATGAGACAGGTATTTTGCACTGATGATACTTGAAGCTCAAAAATGCTAAATGATTAGTCACATTTGTATACCTAGTTCTGGGATTAGAACTCAAATTTGAGGGGCGCCTGGGTGGCTCAGTGGGTTAAAGCCTCTGCCTTCGGCTCAGGTCATGATCCCAGGGTCCTGGGATCGAGCCCCGCATGGGGCTCTCTGCTCGGCAGGGAGTCTGCTTCCTCCTCTCTCTCTCTGCCTGCCTCTCTGCCTACTTGTGATCTCTGTCTGTCAAATAAATAAATAAAATCTTAAAAAAAAAAAAAGAACTCAAATTTGAGTTACTGTGAAGCCTCTTCACTAAAATTCTTCTTTTTCCTAATTTATAAATAGTTTTCCAAGTTTGGCATATTCATCTTTTGTTATGAGATTAGAAGTATAAATATTCCTCCAGATTAAAGGCTGAAAAATCTGTTTCGCCTTATTTGATTGAGTTATGGCTAACATCCCAATAAATATACAACAAAAGAATAAAACAACACCAAGAACAACAACAAAAAGCATAACAATATCAACATTCTCTATTTTGGACCTTGGAATGGCTTTGAGTTCATAAATGGGTATCAAAACTCCTTAAAAATTCCTTAAGGCTGAAGAGTATATAAAGCCCACAATGAATATCTACAGCTGAATTTATTCATAAAGGTTTTTAAGGGTAGCAATAAAATTAGTTTGCTATGTTTCTAAATTTACAAACCTATTAACTTCCTAAAAACAGAATCATGAAAGTGATGGAGACTGGGAACATAAATTTCTAACATCAGTATAAAGGTTATAAATCTGCTACTCTTTTTTTTTTTTTTTAAAGATTTTAGTTATTTATTTGAGAGAGTGAGCTCAAGAGGAACAGAAGGGGAGGAGGAAGCAGACTCCCCACTGAGCAGGAATTTCCCCTAGTGGGGTCAGATCCCAAGACCCTGGGATCAAGACGTGAGCCAAAAGCAGACTTTTAACTGACTGAGCCCCCTAGGTGCCCCATAAATCTGTGGCTCTTGACATTCTACACAAAGGTGATGAGTGCTAGCCTCTATAGCTCCAAGTCCCTTCACACCCAGCAGATGGCAACACAAGCACCCCTACCCACTGGGAGCTTCTATTAAAATGGAATAAAAACTCCATTAGCCTTTCCTCTCCCCTGCCCACTTGACATGATTTCTATGTGGCTTTATTCATCTTTATCTTCTTTTCCCTTACAAGAAGGGTCCTAGTTTGTCTGCTTGGTTGCTGTGTTCTGTGATTGAATCAGAAAGCAACAGGAAGAAAAAGGAGAACAAGTCAGGCAAAAGGATGAAGACTGGTGGAATTTTACAGAAAGAGAAAAAAACTTGGAAGAAAAGAAAGACAGCAGCTACAGTGCGTGGAGGCAGCTGATGGGAGAGAAAAGAGAATAGACCTTAAGATATTTTGAGTAACTATACATTCATTCCCTTCATAGTATTTGAGAGATTCCAGTATAGATCTTGAGTCATTTTGAAGTATGTTTTGTTTGCATCTGCTGTGTTTCTTAATGCTATACCCCCTAGAGCTGCACTCTGTGAGTTGCTGGTGAGTGAGTGTTGTGCAGGTTGGACTGTGGGGAGCCAGGCATGGGGACAGACACTGTACAATGTTCTGCTTCTCTTCAGGAGCAGCCCTGTCCCTCAGAATTGCTTTGTCGCAGCCATATCAGGATGGCATCATACTGAGGAACGATCAACTAGGAAAGTCCCAACGGAAGACATCAGTATTCCCGGATGTGTTCTACTCATATTCTCCTGGGCATTACAGTCTTACCAGCCACGGTTTTATTTCCTGGAAATGTCCTTTATGAAATCTACCCAAGAAGGAACAGTGACTAATTGCTTGGCCGCTCATTTTGGTCCAAGACTCTTCAGAAGAATAAATCTAATGACAAAATTCAAGACCTTACTTAACCCAAACCATGGATGTGCTTTCTGGAATTTTCTCATACTCTAGAAAAATGCCTTGCAATTAAAAAAAAAATTCTTGAATACTCTACTCACAGACTTTAAAAGTTGGAATCTCTTTCCATGAAAACACATGCTAGTCTTCATAGTATCTTCATGAACGCTGTTACATTTTAATTGCATTTCAAACATTCTCCAGTTTAAGGTACATTTGAATCACATCTGACTATAATTAACCATGTAAAACCACAGAGCATGCCAAATAGTAGCAAGGTCACATAACAGAAGTGAAATAAAGTAGTTCTATAATAGGATCATCAGAAGGAAGTGACTGGTTAGTGAAGTACTTAACAAGAAAAGGTTTAGGTTGGACTCAATCCTGGCAGAAAAAGTGGCATTGTATATTTTAACAGAAAACTCAGTTTAACAGACCCATCCAAATCAATACTTCAGCCTACCTACCCCCCCACCCCCACCCCGCCACATACACACGCACGTGTTCACAGAGCCACCAAAAAAACTCAAAGGGAACTTAAAAGTCTTATGGACTTAGGCTGGTCATGTCAGCATTACCTTCTCTTGGTTTTTTTTTTTTTTTTTTAAAGATTTTATTTATTTATTTGACAGAGAGAGATCACAAGTAGAGAGAGAGGCAGGCAGAGAGAGAGAGAGAGAGAGAGAGGGAAGCAGGCTCCCTGCCGAGCAGAGAGCCGGATGCGGGACTCGATCCCAGGACCCTGAGATCATGACCTGAGCCGAAGGCAGCGGCTTAACCCACTGAGCCACCCAGGCGCCCACCTTCTCTTGGTTTTTAAAGCCCCTCTTTGAAACAAGATCTGAGCTACCCTTGCTGAAATATATGCACAAGGAAAAAGAGGAGCCCTGGTACTCAGGAGGCCATATTAAGATGCAATGTCTATTCAATAAGAATCCTCACTGGTTCTAAGGCATTTATACCAATTTTAAGGTTTATATGCAAAGAATAATTTGGTTTCAGCAAAACACAGACACTGAAACAATTTCACAATTGTAATTCAATGCAGTTGAAACCCACACTTCCTATTAGCCCTGTTCACCCATGTGGAGATGTATGTACCTTACAGGGACATGGGGTCTGTATATTGCAGGATATCAGCATGCCATCCGCCTGAAAAGCAAAATGCTGCATTTCAGGAGACTAAGCCTACCATGGGAATGCCCAACATCAGAGGAGAAGGCAAGCTTTTATTTTGCTGTGATTTCAACAGCTGTGCCTCCCTTCTTTCTGGGATCGATACTCTTACCTAACAGCAGGAAAGAAGATGATCGTGTAATGTGGCAGCATATACAAAAGGAGAGAATGTTAATGCAAGGCTACAACTCAACTCCCCAGGAGACCGGACCCCCCCAGGAGCCCAGGACTCCAGGATCCGACAAAATGAGATAGAGCTGGCTCAATGGGGCATGACAAGTCATCACATTATAAGTTGGCTGGGACCTCTGATGGAGCCACAGTGTTTTCGGGTTGCTAGGAGAGGACAGTGAATGAGAAGGCTCTCCAGAGCTAGAAGTGTAGTTACGAGGCAGTGATTTGTACAAACAACTCTTTCATAATGCTGGCTGTTTAGGCAATCAAAGGGCGACAGTGACAGCACTAGTCATGCATGGGGACTTTCTGTCCAAAATAAGGAAACATCCTTTCTCCTATCTGTCCCTCTGACGAGGGCAGGATGAGCACGAAGCTAGTGCGGCATTAGTAAGTCTTGGATACAACATTTAAGGGGATCCAGAACATTCAGGATCAAGGTAATATTCCAATAACAATATTTTAAAATGGAAATTGGTGCAGAGATATTAATGATGAACAAAATATCACATCTTTAATTTAAAATGGTACAATCCTGTTTGTGTCTCACTGAGCTCACCTGCCCCCCACCCCAGATCAGTTGTATTCTTAAATGAGCATTGAACAATGGGTATGCCAGGAAGTTCCACAAAGAAGGAGTACTATCACCTTTGAACACCTGCTAAGATCCATGCATGAGCCTATAGACTCCTTTCTTTCTTCTTCTTCTCTTTTTTTTAATAGACTCCATGCTGGGTGTGGAGGCCAATGCAGAACATGAACTCATGATGCTGAGATCAAGACCAGAGTAGAGATCAAGAGTCAGACACTAGACTGACTGAGCCACCTAGGTGCCTCCTACTAGGCTCTCTGTAAATGGTATCCCACTCCATCCTTGGAAACTTTTAAAGTCTTCTTTATTGTTCCATTTGATAGGTATGAAACTAAGGTTCTCATAAGTCAAGTATCTGGGCCAATACTTTACCTGGGTGTCCAACTCCATTTCCTGTGCTCTTTCCACACATCATCCATTATCCACCAATAATGAAACTTCTATTGAAACTTGTTTGATGCATTCTAGAGACTTGAAATAAAACAGACAGCATGAGGATCTCTGATGCCCAAGTTGATAAACAACTGAATAGTCCCTGCCCCCATCCCATGTGTCATTAAATGAGTCTGTCAGCAAAATCCAAGTCAGAAACAAGGTTCTAAGGAGACTCAGGGTGAAATCTAAGCTGGGGTAGGAAAAGAAAGAAGGTAGAAGAGGACATAGGACTCCTTCTTCATGTTTGTTTACTTCTATTACTTTTCTTTTGCAGCAGTGTGTCTGGATGAAGATTGGTTCAAAGACAGTGCATAGTTTTATGTAAATGTGGAACTTCTAGGAAGGGCCTCTCATCCCTTGCCCTGCCTGTTCTGTCCTGAAATGCTTTCTAATACATTGAGCAATTTCTGATCTACCTCTATACCAGGATAGCTCTTGGTTTCTAGACTGCATGTAGGTGAAGGGTCCTGTGTGACTGGGGAACACATGTGAGCACTCTCGCCCACGAGGTGACCCTTCTTATGGCCAGTGTGCTGATGGCCACCACACCAGGCCCATAGGCTGATTTAGGACAGTCAAGAAGTCAAAGAGCTGTCCCGGGATCTCTGCCTAACATAGTCATAGGCGTGGCATTGTTAGCGTTCACTTCTTACTGGTACAGCTATTATTAGCCTCTCTCAGTTGCAGGGAGGAAGAAGCTAGGTTTTTGTAATAACATTTTAACACTTTTTAGCACTTTCTAACTATTTAAATTCTTTCAGTCCACTATCTTTCTGTTGAGTCAGAGAATGAATATTCCTCTTCCCATCTGTGTCCTAGGTGAAAATGCTCTACACGTGGATATTTGCAACATCTGACCTGAGAGTCACCCATGGTCTTTCTAACTCTAAAGTTCTGCATTTCCATATCAAGGAAGACATACTAAAGACAAAGATAGCAGAAGCAAAAATTGGGGCACATAGAGGGGAAATGAGTCAGAAAGAACAGCCTGGGGGAGAGAAGACCAAATTAAGAGAAATCACCTCTGATGTCAAAAGTTAAGGGCAGAAGGATTAATTTTTGACAGGAACAGAAGAGTAACAGCTGCCAGGCTGTAGCCTGGGCTGGATGGGTTGTGGGGAGTTAGGTAGACAGAGGGAGAGAGATGATTTTAGGTATTACAGACACAAGGATTTTTTTTTTTTAACAAGCCCTTCTGATGATTCTGACACCCACAGAAGTTTGAAAACCACAGGGCTTACGTACAGAGCGAATGCCTTCTTAGGAGATATTTCCATTAAAGTGCATGTGTCAACACTGAAGTGACTTTTCAGGGAAGTCAGGGAGCTCTAGGAAAAGGTTAAGAGTATGGTTAGAGTTCTTGGCAAAAGAGGATGTGACAGCTAATCTGCACACTTATTCCACCGATGTCGCTAGGAATTTGGTAGGCATACTACACCTCCTGCCATTTTAACGATGGATGCACAACCACTGATCTGTCCCAGAACTGCGACTCTGTAACCAAAAGGAAGGACAGTTTACCTCTAACTGTTTGGTGGCAACCCTGAAGAAGGGAGGGAAGGAAGCAGCTCAGGCTCAGTCTAGATTGGCTGTGATGAAGGGTAGCAATTTTGAAAACAACATCATATTATGCTATTACTGCACCGACCAATGTTGTGTTTATTATAATTTATGAATTTATCATAAATTCCTGAAGAGATGAGGAAATAATAATAAATTAAAAATTTAGATCAAATCAAAGGAAAAAGGAGTTTCATACTGAACACCAAGTATAAAAACTCATTGTGCCTTGGATCAAAGTTATGGACTGCAATGTTCAGCTTCTGAGAAATGCAGAATTCTACCTCACAAACACAGCTGAGAGCTATGAAGAATATTAATTTGGAGAAAGAAAAAGGAATGCCAATATTTGCTCTTATATTTTAATAATTTTGGAAAGATGAGATTGAGAAAGAAAAGGAAACATCCTTCCCCCTTACTAATCACAGAATCTGAGAGTGGCCACATCAAAATACACAGAGAAACAAATTTCCAGAGGGGCTTACTGGATTCTATACACTTTTCATGCTGATGAGTGACTTGATCAAGTAGCATTTTGGAAAACCAATCTCTTGAGTCCCTAAGAGCTTATTTGTGATTTATTATTATTATGGGTCAAAACAAAAACTCTGTAACTTTTTATTAGTTTTTATTATTAAATTATGTCCTGCAGCCTTACTCTATCTATTCCATTCATCTCCTGTCTCTTCTATAACAAATCACCACAAACTTAGTGTCTGGAAACAACATGAAATTTTTTTTTTTTTATCTCATAGTTCTGTGTCCAAAATCTGATGGAGCTCCCACTGCGCTTAAATCAAGGTATGGAAGTGCTATGTTTCTTTCTGTAGGCTTAAGAGGAGACTGTTTTCTTGTCCTTTCTAGCTTCTTGTGGCTGCTCACATTCATTGGCTCATGCCTTCTTCCCTCCATCTTCAAAGCCAGAAATATCACATCTTTCTGTGCTTTTCTTCCAAAGTCACACCTCCCTCTCTGACCATTGTTGGGAAAGGTCTTCCATTTGTAAGGACCTGTGTGCTTAGACTGATCCACTTGAATAATCCAGGATGATCTTTCTAGATCAACAGTCCTTTCCATTTGTAAAATCCTTTTTGCCATGGGAGGTATCATATTCGCAGGTTAATAGGCTCCAGGAATTAGGGCATGGATACTTTTGCAGATGGGGCAGGGATGAAGCACATTCATTATTCAGCTGACAACATAGGACTGCTTTTACTCATAACAGATGACACAATTAGCTAACCATTATTTGTAATGAGTATAATGCTTTAAAACCCCATCCCCAAATGTTTAAAATTATGACTTCCTAAATAATTCTATCCTGAAAGTAAAAATCGGGAGGTTGAAGACAGAGCATTTATCAAGAGATAAGGGAAAATAAGAGAATTGGGAAAAGATCATAGTAACTACAACTACCAATGCTGAATAAGTAGCTAGTGTATGCTAGATTACTTGTGAGACAAAAGTCAGTGTTTTGATAAGCTGATTTAGAATAAAGAGGTGCTCTAAACTGGCAACATAAAAACTAACTAAAGAAGATCAATTACATATTGCAAATCAATATCCAATGAATTGAACTTCCCAATGCATTCATGTTCTTGAATCAGTGCTTGATTCACGTTCCTGGTCATCCACCACAAAGCAAGTACCTCCCTGACTAAGAGAAAGATCTTTATATCAAACATTTGCTGTTCTTCCATGTTGTACCTCCAGTAAGAACAAGCAAACTAGCAACAAAGAAGATAATGCAAACGAGGCAGAAACAAGTAAACCTGATTTTCTGCACTAGTGTAAGAGTGAGGTGTAAAAGGACATAATCCATAGTCAGAGAGAGATGACTGGGGCCCACAGTACCCCCTCATCAATTTGCATGAAATATTGCAACATTCAAGTGTCCATATTGAGCTGTATATTCACAACTTCATACAAAAGTGAAATACCAGTAGGTTTGGGTTAGTCATCATTTAAAGTATCCTAACTTCCTTTATTCCAAAATGGAAAAAAAAATCATACTACTCAATGGTATAAAGTTCGTTTGAGAATACATGTGGTTGGGAAGCACAGTCAACTCAAGAAATCATTACATTGCTCCGCACTAGAATTACACACTCAAAAGTAGAGCAGGGTTGATGGAAGCCATGTTCCTGGTTCATGAAAAACTGGAAAAATCAATATGAAAGACATTTGTCAGTGAGCAGTTGAGAACAGTTGTATTAGCTCCTAGTATCCTTGATGCTCTAAATTCCCAAGTATTACAATGCACCATGAATTTCCATTTCATTTATCACAGATAACTTGTATTCGACAAATTTATTGAGTAGGGACTTGTGGGACTCCTAGGCATGCAAGTGATTTCTTCTTATTTTTAATTTACTCTTTTCCTGGGGCACCTGGGTGGCTCAGTGGGTTAAAGCCTCTGCCTTTGGCTCAGGTCATGATCTCGGGGGTCCTGGGATCGAGCCCTGCATCGGGCTCTCTGCTCAGCAGGGAGCCTGCTTCCCCCACTCTCTCTCTGCCTGCCTCTCTGCTTACTTGTGATCTCTGTCAAGTAAATAAATAAAATCTTTAAAAAATAATAATTTACTCTTTTCCTTATTAATCTTTAGCTGACTAGTTTTCTACCCCTGCATGGGAGTGACTGAAAGGCAGATATGCAAGCTTTCCTCGTCATTCATAAAGCAAAGGCAATACTTTTTAACCCAGTATAAAATTTTTAATATTATATGTCTAAAAGATTCAGTGAGATGTATATTTTATCATAATTTTATCTATTAATACTTATTCTTAGGAAATGAAGTGCCTTTTAAAAATATTGCATTAGCAGAAGTCCAATTATAATGCCTTTATAAACACTGCTTTATTTTTAAAAAAATTTTTTAGTTTTCTTTTTTTTATTATTTTTTTATTATGTTCAGTTAGCTAACTGAATATAAACGCTGCTTTAAATTTGGAAATCATTTCTCTTTCCATCAGTATATTTTATACTGAGCATTCAAGTGAACTAATTCATGTTCATATAAACTCTTTCCCCCTAGTATTAAGCATTAAGCATTAAGACAAACAAACAGGCCAGGGTAGAATAAATACCTGTCTTTCTCAAAAAGCGATCACCAGGTTAGCAATAGCCAGGTCACCTGGGAAATGTGAGGATGTAGATTTCCAGCCATGGAGACATCTCTAGAGAATCAGTGATCAGTTTCTAGGGGTGACACCTATGACTTCATTAATTTAGTCATTCTATCAGGACTGACTTGTCTTTTTCTGAGACTGTGTGTTTCAGTGATCCTTGAACCTGTGGGAACATCAGAGTCACCAGGAAGTTTTGTGAAAACACAGATTGTGGGGGCCCACTTCCCAGATTCCTGATTCAGCAAAGAGCTCCACATCAAGTAGGCTCCATGTGCACCATAAGTGGTGAGCTCCCTGTTCTAGATCCTTCTCCTTCTTCTTCTCACTGAGGAACCCGGGACCATCATGGCATGACTATTATTGTCTTATCACTATGGTCTTAGAAGTTGCTTTAGAAGCTGCTCCTGCGGTTTGAACCTAGTGCCACTATTTGGTTGTGTATGTCTGCAGAATTTTTAAGCTGAAAGTCAGAAACCATAGAGAATCTGAGGTTTTTCTATCTCTTTTCCACCTCTTTCTGTAAATGGAAATGATTTAGGCCATATAAAACTTCCTTACAATGTGGCCAAAATTCCCTAAAGGTAGCCAGATGAGAAGTAAGTTTCATGGAAGTGACCCATCTCCAGAAAGCAACTCAAAAAATTAAAAAGTTTGGGGCACCAGGGTGGCTCAGTTGGTTAAGCACCCTACTCTTGATTTCAGCACAGGTTCTGATCTCAGGGTCCTGGGTTTGAGCCCTGTATGGGGGCTTCACACTCAGCACGGAGTCTGCTTGAGATTCTCTCCCTCCCCCTCTGCCCCTCCCACTTGTCCTCTCTCTCTCAATAAATAAAAGAAAATTAAAAAGCTTAGGCATACTAGTAAAACTCACAGTACAACCAGCATGAGTTAAGGGGGTCACATCACTGGAAGAGACACAGAACCAAATGTAGTTATTTCTCCCAGAAGAGTAGGTTTACTGAAACTGTATGGACGCTCTGATGAATAAATACTTCCATATAAAGAATATTTGTCTAGGGAAGGTGTGCCCCATGCCTCTCTCTTGGCTTCAGGTAGGTGTTGGCAACCATTGGCATTCCGTGGCTTGCGCAGTTTCACTGCAATCTTTGCCTCTGCCCCCTGTGCTGTTCTCAATATGTCTGTATGCAGTTTCCCCTCTTTTTTTAAGGACACCGGGTCATATTGCATTAGTGCCCACTTCTATGACTTCATCTTTTTTTTAAATATGACTTCATCTTAACCTGATTACGTCTACAAATACCCAATCCCCCAATAAGGTCACTTTCATGGACATCAGAGGTTAGGACTTTAACATATCTTCTGAAGGGACAAAATGGAACCCATAACAGTTTCTTACTCCCTAGAAAGAGAATGAAGTTCTATTTGGGTTTCCTCCTTTTGGTGGCTTCCCCAGCCACAGAAAAACATCCTATGCATAGATTCTAGAATTCTAGAATGTTATTATACATCTCAAAGCCTTCATCAGTGATCCTTCTCCTTTTCTAGAGAGTCTCTTTTGCCAGGGATTCCATAGTTAAACCAAACTACTGCCCTCTCCGAAAATTTCACCTGGGTTTTGTTGCCTCAGTCTTGTCAAAATCCTGTGCATTTTTAAAGCACTTTTAAAATTGTGATCTTCTCTTATCCTAAAATTTTCTCTCTTGCTTCTCCACTTCCTGGTGTATTGTTTTCTTTGTGATGTTGAACTTTTTCTGTTCTGCCTTAAAATTTCTATTATCAAGTCTTTCTTCCTTACTATCTTATGTTTTTCTTATACTCATGACAGCTGTGATTACATTTGTCTTTGTATCTCTTACATTTCCTGATGTACAATCCCTTTCACATAGTGAGCGCTGATGAAAGTGTTGGATGAGTTGACAGATCTACTGTCAAGAATTTCAGAAAATTTTTGCATTTCCACAAAGAGAGTTGCTATTGAAAGAGCAATGAAGAATCTAATGTCATTTCATAGCTTTGAACTCTAACTTTCTTTCTTTTTTTTTTTTTTTGAAGATTTTATTTATTTATTTGACAGAGAGATCACAAGTAGGCAGAGAGACAGGCAGAGAGAGAGGGGGAAGCAGGCTCCATGCCAAGGGGAGAGACTGATGTGGGCTCGATCCCAGGACCCTGAGATCATGACCTGAGCCGAAGGCAGAGGCTTAACCCACTGAGCCACCCAGGTGCCCCGAACTCTAACTTTCAAATATGTAAAATATAGATAAAGATAACAGTATCCACTCCACATTGAGGTGACAAATATCAAGTGAAACACTGAATACATCACACGTGGTAGGTATTGAACAAATATTTGTTGGCTGTTGAGTGTTAATTTCCTGATTCTGTTAAGTTTGTTAAGCCCTGAAAATTCTTGAGTCTTGACAGAGGCATATCAATGAAAAGCTACAGAATGAATTTTGGTTACTTCGTCTTCTTTCTAGGCAATCAAGCCAGATGAACTTGGAAAAATCAAAATTCTTGCCCACTGTTTCTGTAGGATTCACTGGATCTGTAGGATTCACTGGATCTTCATTTTATTAATTTACTCTCTGATTCTTCTCATAAAGTCTGTGAGGCACTGGCTATGCATTAAAATTTAAGACCATCCACCATCCTTGGTATTACAAACCCCTTTATCTATTAGGAGGTAATATAACTTCCTGTATCAGACTGGTGTGCTTGCTCAAGGCAGAGACAATGTTACTTAGCCATACTACTGCACCGAGCAGGTGCTCAGTAAATGATGAATTGAACTAAATCTCTCTACCGAAGTCTATGGTTCCTAAGCCAGCAGCCCTGCACCACATTTTTAAAAAATAAATATTTTATATTGTACCTATTTGCTGACCTGAAGTAAAACACATATAACTTTCCTTCACACAATTTTTTTATAAAAATTCAATATAAATGCCCTAACTATAATATAAAGGAGCAATAGAAGGATAATTACCTTAAATGAGACAAATAGATCTCAATATACAATTGATTAAGCATGACTATTCTAGAAGAAATAATAAAGAATCAGATCTCTCTTAAACTATATGTTCCGAGGTAACAGAACTGAATTTAGAAAATTGAGAGTGAAATTTGAGGCCTCTGATCTATTTGGAGAAACCCAGTGACTATGACAATTATAAATTCAAGCTGCTACACATCTATTTTATTTGTGTTGCCATTCATAACAAGTTTTTCCAAAATAGTAAACAACTCTTGTTAAATTTCTCAACAAAAATAGTGAGATCTTCTTCCAATTTGTACTGCAGGTGTGTTCCTAGAAATTTCAGCTCACGTTAAAACCATGTAAAACTTACTTTGTATTTTTAGTTTTTTTAAAAAAGATTTATGTGCAAACAAACCAATTTTTATTTATATTTTATTTTTTAAGATTTTATTTATTTATTTGAGAGAAAGAATGTGTGAGCATGAACCGGGGGTACAGGCAGAGGGAGAAGGAGACTCCCCAGACCCTTGGATTATGACCTGAGCCAAAGGCAGAGGTTTAACTGACTGAGCCACCCAAGTGTCCCCAAATAACCAGATTTTTAAAATGAGCTATGTAGCTTAACAAATACTTCACCAAAGGAGGTGTTTGAATGGAAAAAATAAGCCACTGAAAAGTTGCTCCACATCATATGCCATCAGGGAAATGCAAACTAAAATAACAATAAAATACCACCACACACCTATTAGAATGACAAAAATCAAAACACTAACAACACCCAATTCTGGGGAGGATGTGGATAACAGAAACCCTCTTTCACTGTTGGTGGGAATGCAAAATGGTACCGCATTTTGGAAGACAGGCATTTTCTTATAAAACTAAATTTATCTTACCATATGATCCAACTTGTTCCTTGGTATTTACCCAAAGAATTTAAAAACATATCTACACAAAAACCTGTGCACGGATGTTTACAAAAGCTTTCTTTATAAATGCCAAAATTCAGAAGCAACTCTGATATTCTTTAATAGGTGAATGGATAAGTAAACTGTGGTGTATCGAAACAATGGAATATTATTCAGCAACAATAGAAATGAGTTATCAATCCATGAAAAGACAGGAAGGAACTTTAATGCATATTACTAAGTGAAAGAAGCCAGTTTGAAAAGGCTATACCCTTATATAACATTCTGGAAAAGGAAAAACTATAGAGACAGTAGAAAAAGTGGTGGTTTCCAGGGGCGAGGGTGGAGGAAGGGATGAATAGGATGAGCACAAGGGGTTTTTAAGGCAGTGAAATTACTCCATATGATACCGCAATGGTGAATACATTTGTTTAAATTCCTAGAATGTACAAGAGTGAACCTTAATTTAAACTATGGGCTTTGTATGGTTATGATGTGTCAGTGGATGTTCATACATTGTAACAAATATACCAGTTTTGTGGGGGATGGTGATGGTAGTGGAGGCAAGGCAGGTGTAGGAGCAGGGAGCTTATGAGGGATCTCTGTATCTCCCTCTCAGTTTTCCTGTGAACCTAAAATTACTCTAAAAAACAAAGTACATTCTTTAAAAGATTTTATTTATGTATTTGACAGACAGAGATCACAAGTAGGCAGAGAGGCAGGCAGAGAGAGAGAGGGAAGCAGGCTCCCCGCTGAGCAGAGAGCCCGATGTGGGACTCGATCCCAGGACCCTGAGATCATGACATGAGTGGAAGGCAGAGGCTTTAACCCACTGAGCCACCCAGGCACCCCTAAAAAACACAGTGCATTTTTAAAAAGTATTGGGTTTATTACTGTTAATAAGTGTTTCCCATTTTGAAGTTAACAGGAAATTTGAAAGTCAGAATATGCAGAGCAATTAATTCTTTGTGTGTAGGATTGCCCTCCACTTTAAAGACAATTTGGAGAAGAGGGGTCCTTAACTCTGTTAGGGGCTAGAAGTCCTTCCCATGCTTCCTCTCAAGTGTCCAGCCGTCCCCTGGGGATGGCAGTGCCCTCATAGAGAACCATGGACCAAGTCCCTTCAGACTCTTGCTCTCTGAGTGATTTCCTAACCGTCCATCCCCATTCAAGTGCAAATCACTGATTTCTTTCCCATTTCTTCCAAGTCCTATTGCTTGACGATGCATGTCCCTACACCCTGACAGGACAACCAAAGTTCAATGATGGAACTTATCCTGATGCCCAACACAACAAAATTTATGACCAAAAAATTGAACATACCTAAGAAGAGAAAACTTTTCTTCTTGAGTCATTTCCTTTTGCATAAAATAAATTTCTGAAACATGGAATCAATTTCCACATTTGAGATCTGGTTCACACACTCTCTAGTACATGGTAGGGCCCATACGTTGAATCATGGATGACAGTGAGTTTGTTCAGATCGGCATGACAGCTATTTTACGGCGTGCAAATAAAAAATATTATACTGCTTAGTAAAACAGGTTCATCCGTGTATGACACAAAACCACAAAATATGTGGTAATTCATCTCATTACCAATGAATTAGTGCAATGTACCATTTTTTTTCTCACTTCTTACTGTGGTCTACCTCAGGGAATTTAAAAGGTCAAAATTATTGTTCTTTTGTGACCTTGTCTATTCTCACCATTTGATATTAGAGGTACAGCAAGAGTACTCCACTTACCAGAATAAATTCCAATAGGACAAGGTTTTTGGTTATCTCTATCCAGTGATATATCCCAGAATCTAGAAGGAACCTGACATATAATAGATGCTAAAAAATGTTTGGGATGAATGGTGAATGAAAAAATGAATATTGTGACCAACATGTGTGAAGTACCATGATAAAGAAAAAGTACAAAAAGAAAAAAAAACTCTTGGCCCTCATGGCACTCTCAGTCAATTGGGGAGGTAAACTCCTAATATTAGTGCCACATGCCAATACATGTTGTGTACATTTCTAGGATAAATCAAGAACAGAAAAATATGGGGCACCTGGGTGGCTCAGTGGGTTAAGCCTCTGCCTTCGGCTCAGGTCATGGTCTTAGGGTCCTGGGATCGAGACCTGCATTGGGCTCTCTGCTCGTTGGGGACCCTGCTTCTCCCTCTCTCTCTGTCTGCCTCTCCGCCTCCTTCTGATCTCTGTCTGTCAAATAAATAAATAAAATCTAAAAAAAAAAAAAAACAGAGAACTAATATTTCCTGTGGGTCAAGAGACATTTGAAACAATTTATTCAGATTAAAGCGGGGTATCTTAGTCTCAGCATGATTGATATTTTGAGCCAGATAATCTATTGCAGGGGGCTGTTTTGTGTTTTATAGAATGTTTAATGTTATTTCTCACCTCCACCCAGTAGATGCCAGTAGCAAGCCCCCAACTGCGACAACCAAAAATATATGGAAACAAACGTTCCCCCCAGACAAGAAATTGGTTTAAAGAATATGGGCTTACTAGACGAGGAAAGGAAGAGGAGAAAATCATGAGCTTCTGATTAACAGTGTCTGGACTATATTTATCTTTGCCTTTGACCACATATCTTTGAGTTGATAATAAAAAGAAATAATAAATGTCTTGTACTTATATCGCTCTTATAATAATATATGAAGTAAGTCCACTCATGCATGTGTGATCCTTGCAAACAACCTTGTGAGAAAATAGCGCAGATGTTTATTTCTTTCTTTGTAAAATGAAAACATAGTCCAAATAAGTCAAATGAGGTTCCCGAGATCAATCTTAGATTTTAGTGATTTCTTTGTCCTTTTCAAAATTTTCCTTCAATATTTATTGCATTTTGAGCCACATTAACCACTCAGATTACTTACTCATCCGATCTGTGTCTATCTGCATTAAATCACAATAGTTTAATAACTTCAACCAACAGACTTTATTCCACATGGCGACCCTATGCCAGACACTTTGCTAAAGTTGGAGCTGAAACTCTGAGCAATAGGTTTCCTTTTAGAATGGCAAATCCTTGATGCTGTGTTGAAAGTGGGGCATTTTCCCTTCAAGGATACAGCATAGGGAATATAGCTCACGGCATCATAATAGTGTTGCATGGTGACAGAGGACAGCTACACTGGTGGTGTGCACAGCATCTATGTATAGACTTGTTGAATCACTATGCTGTGCACCTGAAACTAAGTAGCATTATGTGTCAACTATACTAAAAAAAAAAATCCCTAAAAACTGTGGACTGAAGAGGAAGGTCTTACAACTCTAAAATCAGGTTTTGAGGAGAAATATAAAAGAGAAGGAATGCAGTTTGGCACGTGAAAACTGAGATACTTCTCAAATCCAGCCAGCAAGTACACAGCAGGATAAAAACAAAAACCTGATCGAGAGTGACCCATGTAAGATATCAGGTTGGGGGGCAGCTGATAAGGGTTCAGAAACCCAGGTTCTCCTCCAATCGCTCCACTCTTTACATTATTGATCTCGAACAAGGAATTTGCCTTTTTTGGGTCTCATTCTAGATTACCTAGACCCCTGCTTCTCAGGTAGGTTAACTGACATGGGTTTGTAATGTCAGTGCAGTGCCCACATGCTACTTGGCTGCTGGGCCGTTGTCACTGATACAGCATTGTCCTCATCAAGCAAGGCAACTGGAAGGACCTCAAGGCTCATTGGTTTCAAGCCTTTTAAGCTTTGACTTGGGGATAATATGAGTGGGTTGCACAGAAATGACACTGTAATGTGAAAACCGAAATTCAAGACAGAGTGGCTCCACCCAGCTGTGCTAATTGATCTTGAAACCTATTTGCACAGGCTGCACTTCCAGAATAATTGTGCTTCCCTGACTGAGTCTTAACTGGGGTCAAGATCAGGATGGCCAATGATATCTGAGTGACTCTACAGGGAGTTGCAATTGAAAGCACTTTCTAATTGGATTCCACACTTAACACAGGTACTCTCCTCTTCCTGGCAGGCTCTGCCCTAATTGCCAATTATCCCAGAGAACATTCCCCTCTTTTTGCTGCCTCCCCACCCCAACTGCTAAAAGAGATTGAAACTCTGAAAGCTACTTATATTAACTAAATTATATGAATGCTCTATTTGGGGGAAGAGGAAATATGTAAATAAAATAATACATCCATAAAAACGTACTTTATATATTTATTGTTGAATGGAAATTGTTCTTCAGATAAAACAAGGACTCCTCTTCCCCAAAAAAAAAAAAAAAAAAAGACCAAAGAGACATATGTACCAAATTTTGTGTCACTTCTAGGTGATACAGCTATACTCTGAAGCATTGAGTTAAATCCAATTTCAAAAGCAATGCCTTGGCTATTGTAGATAAGGCTGCCAAGATAAAGAAGCAACTCAAGTGTCTATAGACAGATGAATGGCATAGAGAGGATAAATACATGTAAAGAGATATTATGTGGTCATGAGAAAGAATTAGATCTTGCCATTTGTGACAATATGGATGGACCCTGAGGGTATTATGCTAAGTGAGATAAGTCAGACAGAGAAAGACAAATACCATATGATTACAGTTTTATGTGAAATATAAAAAATAAAACAAACAAAACAGAAGCTGACTCATAGAACCAACAAGCTGTTGGTTCCCAGAGTGGGGAGGGATTGGAAGGAGGCCAGGCATATAGGTGATGGGAATTAAGAAGGACACATTTCTAGTTATAAAATAAACAAGTCATGAAGACATGATGCACAACCCAGGGAATATAGCCAATAACAATATGATGACTTTGTATGGTGACAAATGGTAACTAGACTCATCATGGAGATCATTTCATAAGGTATGAAAATACTGAGTCACTGTGATATACACCTGAAACTAATAGGATATTGTATGCTAATTATACTTCAACGTAAATAAATAAATGGAAGCAAAAAGAAATGTGTTGTCTTGAAATGACTATAATGTTCATTATTTCTAAACCCATGACCCCTGAAAGTTACTTCATTGTTGCACAAGGCATCCCAGATTACTCTCCACCATTCAAAAGGAGAGAAATACACTGTTAGTCCCCTACAACTCTTCCACACCAAATCCCAAACTCATTATCTGTCCAGATCAGATACATGCAGATCACTTTCAGTTTAATAAAAATATTGATAAAACATGTCAAGCAAAAAATTCCAGATTTACTAGAGAAATGTTATTGATGTGCTCTGACTCTCCACCATGGCCTGCAAATTGGGATGTTTTCTCATCATTGTGCTTCCCAAGAATAGAAAAGCAACAGTGACCAAAATTTGCAGCTGTACCGCACCAACATTCCACATCCGTGTCAGTTAAGCTGTTCTCAGAGTCTGAGGTTATCTGTCAGCTTTTGTTCATCTGGTAATCTTTACTATCCATTTGAGTAGTTAAAATGTACATGGAGGGTAAAGTTCCAAGAACTGTCTCAGATGCTTCCAGTCAAGCACCTGTGTGAGCACATTGGTTGTCTGAGAATGTCACATCAGCTAGATATGTATCCTTTAGGAATGATTTAAGGGGAAATTGCTATGCAGATAAAAGAAGGCTGAAACACACAAAAATGTATGTCAATACACACAGACATTTCAATCTCACAGGATGCCTGAAACAGGCATGCTGGGTATCTTCCACAAACAAAGTTTTTAGAATTTCACAATGATGAAAGTATGCAAAGTGGCATGAAAGGCTCAATTATGATGAAAAGAAACCTTCAGCATAACTCATTTTTCTGATGTAGATTACTAAGCAGCACTGTGATATCTATCATGATATCTACCATGCAAATTTCTTAACAAGCAAGTAAAGAATAGAAAGGAGCACCCAGGTGCAGGATAATGGGGCTGTAGCATACATTTGACAGTTCATAGGGACCCCTTGAAAGGAAGAACCACAACTTTCATGTCTGATTAGTAATCATACTGACCCCTGATACAATTTAGAGAAGTGCAATGTGTACATCTTTTTCTGCTTGGTTCTGGTGGTATTGGACAAATTTTAAATTGGACAAATAAATTGCATGATTCAAATATCCTAATTCAGTCTGAAAACCTTTGCTCCTCAAACTGTAGATAACCTCTCTGTAGCTACATGGAGACTTTAAGCAAGAAGATAGTCATTCAGGGGCGCCTGGGTGGCTCAGTGGGTTAAGCCGCTGCCTTCGGCTCGGGTCATGATCTCAGAGTCCTGGGATCGAGCCCCGCATCGGGCTCTCTGCTCTCTAGGGGAGCCTGCTTCCTCCTCTCTCTCTGCCTGCCTCTCTGCCTGCTTGTGATCTCTCTGTCAAATAAATAAATAAAATCTTTAAAAAAAAAAAAAAAAAGAAGAAAAAAAAAGAAGATAGTCATTCATGCAGAGGGGTCCAGAGTCCGACACCAAGTAAGGGTGAGAGGGGTTGAACACCATGGTTCCTCACCAATGTTTCCTCACAAGTATGACCACTTAGTAATCACTAAAGAAGTCCTGCCTTTCCCTTCCCACCAAGGGTCTCTGTTGATGTATTAAAATCACCCATAACCTCCACTCAATCTCCCACACATAAAAATGTGCCTTTTACTCTTGTACCAATCAAGACACCCTGCTTGTCCAGCCATCCACTCCTAACTTCTTCCAAAGCCTCTCTCTAGTCTCTACCTGTTTTCTAGAATGATATTCAGAATAAAATTATTAACATAAAAGAAGATACATTGATATAATTATAAACACAAATGGACTGTGTTTAGCTATACCCATGAATAAACATTAATAACATTACAATTTGTCCACAATCACTGGGAAAAATTAATGATATTGTCAGGAAATATTTTTGAGTTTTATTAATACAAAGAACACCAATAGAATAGCTCTCACAACTTATTACTATTTTATAGGAACATGAATTAAATATGAAGAAACACAAAGGGCAATAGTGTGATCATACAGCTGATATGAAAAGTGAGCATAGGTGATCAGGCCTAAATTTAGGGTCTTAGTCATCAAGCTTTATTTGACAATGGAACTCATTGTTGTGTTCAACTACCATTCTGCTTTCCTTGATCTTCCCTCAAATGGCACAATTAACAAATTGTGAATATTCTCTTTGATACCCAATAAAAGGTGGAATATCCTGAAAAGGTTTATTAAAATTACTTTATATGATTTCACACGATTGTTGAAAAGCACAAGATTGTATTCTTAGATTGAAAGACTTAATTCATTTTCTACCATCAGCAAGTGATAATTTTAAAAAATTAAATAAATGTAAGTGCACAGATCTGCTAGATCTGAAGCATGATTTTCACATTGATAAATCAGAGTAAATGTTGCTACCCTGCTAATTCATGTCTCTCCCTGACCACCACTGACTGCCATATTTACTTCGGAAAAGAAATATCAATTAAGCCACCAACCATCTTATCAGATGGCTCTTTTGGGGGAGGTATCAGATGAATGTTACATTTTAGCATTAAACTCTTATGAGTGTGTTACTTAATTGCATCCAAAGACCCAAACACATGCAACTTTGGATATGAATTAGAGAACTATATTCAGAATGCAAACTTCACATATCAAAATAAGTATGTATTACATGTATTTTCTTCTTGTTTGTAGCCTCAACAAGAAGATGGTGATAAAACATTTAAATGAGAAATTTCAAAATGAAATACATCCAGATATCATGAAATATCATCCAAACGTTATTTTTACTTTTTAAACAAAGTTAGCCATTTCATGCACCTCTACTCCTCTCTCTCTCTCTCTCTCTCTCTCTGACACACACACACACACACACACACACACACACACACACACACACACACAC